>NW_024037072.1:37893952-38381900 GCF_015706575.1 Patiria miniata
CAATTTTTATTTTCCCATTTAGGCTTAATTTGTAGTTTATTTTTGCTTAGCATACTCACCCTCTTTATACGGTCATACTAATATAGCGTCAACACAGCGTCAATACACGCAGAAGCGTCAACACAGCATCAACACAGCGTTAACACCTACAAAACGCATTCAAATTGACAAAACCAGTGTTCAAACTGAACAGTATGGGTAAAAATAAAATTTTGGCCCAAAATCAATACGTTA
Source organism: Patiria miniata (assembly GCF_015706575.1). NCBI lineage: Eukaryota > Metazoa > Echinodermata > Asteroidea > Valvatida > Asterinidae > Patiria > Patiria miniata. The sequence continues at coordinate 37,894,187 of NW_024037072.1, forward strand.
AACGTCAGAAAATTGCAATTTTCCGTTCAAGAAAATTGGCTCTCGGTGCAGCTCCGAAATCTGCAGCCATGTTGCTTCAGGGGCAGTGTGGACGATGCCATTATGCAAAAGGGGTGATAGCATTATACAATGAATCACAAAGGGCGGCCATTCATGTGAATCCGCATACAACATCATAATTTCATTCAACTTGCACACCCATATCTGAAATGGTGTAGTCCAAGAAGGACAACGGCAGTGGTGCTTGAAAGATATTTTTCGCGTGAAAAAAACTCCATTTTCATAAACGAAATGTAACATCTGACCCACCAAACATCTCTTTAAGTCTAAAGTTTTCAGTTCTATGCCTTTTTTGTCAATTTAGAATGCGTTTTGGCAGTGCTGACGGTGTGTTGATGCTTCTATCATGTGTTGACGCTGTGTTGACGCTTATTAGTACGACCCTCTTTATAGGCTAATCAGAAAGTGCTGCCTTTTTCAGATGTCTATTTTTCGTGAAATTTCCAGATTCGTTTGCACACGTTTACATATCAAAATTTTAACATGAAATTTCAAAACAATTAGACAGCTGAAAAAGGCAGCACTTTCTGATTAGCTTATAAAGAGGGTGAGTATGCTTCTAAAGTAAAAATAAACTACAAACTAAGCCTAAATGTGAAAATAAAAATTTGACAAAGTTGACATGTTTTTGTACATGGTGGAAGTGTGGCGTTTATTTACGGAGGTAGTCCAGTAAATTGGCCACATTTATGGGGCTAATCTCTGTCTTGAATACTGTATTTTCATTGGCCTAGAACGATCACGTGTTAAGTCTATGAAAAGTCATAGCACACTCCCCGTGGGATATCACTTACATGATATCAGTGTGCTGTGACTTTGTACATACAGTACGTACGGTGTGAAACGCTTGTATCATTAGTACTCACGCTATTTTCAGGGCTGCCAACTCTCACGCATTGAGCGTGAGACTCACACATTTCAGGTAATTCGTATTCTCTCATGCCCACACAGGATTTCTCACGCTAAAAAAAATATATAAAAATAATAAATAAAACAAGTATTTAAGAATCTTACAACTTTATAATACAGTTAATTCTGTCCCAGCGTGTGTGCAGGGTTTTCTGGTCGCGCGACGAACGATTGCATTGGCTGTCATCGCATTGGCGGCATACACTGCACATTTCCCACCGTGCTCTACACACAAAATGATTTCTCATTGGGAAAATCCCTCAACACGCATTTACACAGCGACGGTGTCATAGCAAAGTGGAACCCCACATATTTTCTGAGCCATGATTTTGTATTCCTATAATAATGTTCTTTTGCTAAAAAAAAAATGATTAAATCGGTCAGAAATTGCCTCAGATCACACCATAGAGCATCTAGAATTTTTTTTTGGGCCCTATTTCCGGTTTTTCTTCATATTTCCTGAGTATAGAGTGTTTATACGTCAGTGAAGGGCAAAACCTAATTTGATTTACATCACCTCGACGCAAAATTCCATCTTATGAATAGTAAATGGGGTACCCGCTGTTATAACACCTCACCCACAGATTCTGTCTTGATTGGCCGAGAGCGAGTCACATGTTACTTTCTAATTTTGCTATCTTTCTGTGCACGCCAAAAGTACTATACCCATAGCAACCAAAGTACTATACCATTAGCAACCAAAGTACTATTTCCACGGCGCGGTATTTGTGTGCAAATGCATGCTGGTTTGCGCGTTGTGCGTAGCGCCTATTGTTCCAAAGAGAGCGCGCCGCAGAGTTGGGTTCAAACATTTCGTGAAGGGGTAGTTTCAAAGAGAGAAATACATTTTCCGCCAATTTTGTATTGAAATTGAAGTTTATTTCAACTGTGTTTAGATTAAATAATTTAGATTAAATTATTTAGTCTGTGAAGGGCAAAACCTAATTTGATCCATATTTCCTCTTGATATGTGTCTTTTAAGTTGCTTTCTAAAATGTCATTTCTAGAAAATGTTCACGATGCACTTAACAATCACATTCCCTTTGATTGTTGACAGTTCAGGCAATAATCGACAGCTCTGAATATGGCTCAGACGAGGCTATCGGACTGCTTGAAAGCACTGCGTGGAATGGGACTGATAACCAGGGCCTTCATTGATGTACAGAGCAAGGAATGCAACCAAGTATGGAGTAACTGCAGCCTCAAGTCAGCCACTCAGGGAGCACAGACCAAGGCTGAGGAAGCTGTCAGCAATGCCGTGGTCTTTGCCTCCAAGTTCGGGTCATCACAGGTAAGGGGTGCTTTTGTTACGCCCCAACTATGGTATTGGTCCCAACTATAGTTGGGATTGCCCCAACTATAGTTAGGACGGTCCCAACTGTAGTTCCACAGTTGGGCTGGCCCAACTATAGTTGGGAGTCATCAAGGGGGCCCATCTATAGTTGGGCCCCTCCAATCTTTTTATTTTGCGGTGTCCCAACTGTAGTTTACATTGATATACAACTATAAAACATTTCTTACAGCTCTGATACACGTCTGACTTAACTTTGAACTACTGAAATTTGCTATTGGTGGGGCCCATCTACAGTTGGGCCATGGCAATCTTTTTATTTTGCAGTCCCAATTATAGTTTATGCTGCTGTACGACTATAAAACATTCCCTACAACTCTGATGTAATCGGCCTTTACTCTGGACCAATAATGGGTGGGGCCTATTTATAGTTGGGCCACTACAATATTTTTATTTTGCGGTCCCAACTATAGTCTACATTGATGTACGACTATAAAACATTCCCTCACACGTCTGACTTTACTTGGTACCACTCGGAAATTAGCTATGGTGGGGCCCATCTATAGCTGGGCCACGCCAATCTTTGAATTTTGCATAAAAATGTTGCTGGACTATACTGAAACCCAGCTGGACAACTCATCCAACTAGGCAGTACCACTGATGCCAGCGCCGCGGAACATTAACACCCTGTATCGAGCGTCCGGCGCAACTCCAGTCCTAACTATAGTTGGGCCCACCCAACTGCCGCACTATAGGTGGGACAGTCCCAACTATAGTTGGGACCGATGCGATAGTTGGGGCGTAACACTTTGATCAGGTTCTTTTCTGAGTCCAACTTGTTTGCAGACATGCAAGGTGGTGTACTGCTTACCCTCCGTTTTTTTTTCAGAACCATACATACTCACAAAAGAGATTTGGCCACATGGTGCTACCGCAACAACTTACCTTGTTATTACCCTTCACCGTGCAATTATTACCCTTCACCACATTTTCTCGGCAAAATGTTTTGCGTTCCCCCCATCTTTTCATGTAGCTGCTGCATTCTGCTAGGGCAATGTTCGTGTGTGCGCACTACCCCTGTGTGCTAGTTGCACGATTTCTTCATGAAGCGCATGCGTAGCAGACAGTAGCGTACTGGTAACCAGTGCGATTGTCTACTACGCATGCGCTCACCTGTGTGTGAAACCTGGCATGCGTGCTTGGTTAGCAGCAAAACTAGTGTCTGACACGTGATGTAGCCCAGGTGGACTCCCTTTCCTCCCTACGTAACGGAGGGAGTCCAGGGTATAAAGTGCTCAAAACCGGGCGAAAAAATTTATGACCAGTATTTTTAATATTTTTACCTTGTTGGAGAAGCTAATTTTTACGTCGTAGTATTATATGTAGCCTTACCTATTGGGCCGCTGGGTTCAGAAATTCCATATGCAATGCTGACCGACCTTAATCTGGAAAATAAACTCGAAAGCAACGTTAAACTTGTACGTGTTTGTAGACTCTTTTCATCAGTTTCTCACCGCCGAGTCTATTCTAGTCGTACATGATGTACGTCTGTGCAGCGTGTAGTCTGGTTCCCTAGACCGGACAATTATTCTCGACGTTCATATCACGTCTGGTCCGGGGGCCAGACTATGCAGCATGAATATGCAGTGCGCACGCGCGATTTGCTTAGTAACCACCCTCGTACGCACGTTCTGTGTACACGTTCTGTGACTGTTTTGTCGTTGTGTGATTGCCTAATGATGTTTTGGGATGACTTGTGATTACTTATGAGGTCTTGTGATGACTTTGTGGTGTCTTGTGATGAGTTGTGGTGTCTGTTGATGACTTATGATGTATCAAAACGACTTATAACATTATGATTACTTGCGATAACTTGATCACAACTTTTGCTTCGATTGGCAATTCGCAGAGAAACATTGATGAATTCTCAGAGTCGGTAGCAGACGAGGATCCCACGAGATGGGCCTACTCTACTGGCTCCCCATCCCCAGACCATGACGTGCCTCCAACAGAACCAACACCCAGCCCTCACAGACCAGACAAACCAGACACTGCAGAAACACCAACTTCAACAATACACAGGTTATTATACCTTTATGCTTTTTTGAAGAAAAACTGCAGAACAAGTGTATATGTAAATTCCGTGAGTACGGGGAGTACTTTTCCATGAGTACGAGTGCTTTGCCATGCATGTATGTATGAGTAAGAGTACAAGGCAATTTTATTTCCATAAGTATATACGAGTACAGGTACATTTCCATGAGTATGTGCATATTTCAATGGGCATCCATTTTCTCAAGGGATTTTTTGCTGTCAAACTAGGCAAAAGAAAATGCGATAGCCACCCAAACAGTAGAAAAAAGGTTCTTTGCCTACATGTACATGTACCTCTTAAAAAATTTACAATCCTAGTAGGAGAACATTTCAATGGGTACAAGTAAGAGTACTTTGCCACGAGTACGAGTACAAAAGATGTACTTGAGTACGAGTATTGATTTATTTACTTAATTGGGTGGCCAATTCTGGCGATTCACAATTCAGTGCGCCACCAAGAGTTTGCCACGGAGAGTTCATTTTTCAAGATCACGGTCGACGAAACATGGCCCATTTGAATGAGTGTCAGTAGAAAACTTGAGCTAATTTGTTATAGATTGGGGCAAAGCATTCTGCCGCCTTACAAAAAAACTCCATATTGATAAAATGAAAAGAAAAGGGCAAACAGATGCTTGAATCATACGCTTACGAACTTTCTGGCCGGAAAAACTAACAATTTCAAATGTCCCGCGCTGCGAATTTGTCGACCATCTCCCACAATGCACTGGGAAAAATGAACTCTCCGTGGCAAACTCTTGGTGGCGCACTGCATTGTGAATCGCCCGAATTCAGTGGAATCCACCGGTCTCCCATGGGGCACAGTAAAGAGAAGCCAATGTAAAGATAATTACAGTTTTAGAAGTGGGAGGAAAAGCCACGGAATCGGGCCAGGACTGAAAACCCAATTCACATATATTGGTCCAGGCAGGAATCGAACCCGGTCACAGTATGAGTATGAGTATGATTGTGCGCACTACAATACTGTGTAAGTACATCCCTCCCTCCTTCATCCCCAAATTTGGAGGTACCACTTGCATTAAATGTCATTTATATTAATTCACGTCTTTCTGGAAATGAAAGGAAGGGTTCCTCCAAAGCGAAAAGGCTTTGTAGCTCGGGTCTTGAAAAAGCAAAACAGAAATTGATGACTGAATGCTCCGTTTGAAAAATATGATTGAACTTAAAAGTAGTTAAACTATAATATGTGACCTGTTCTGTCAAAAGCAGATGCTTCTGGGCAGAGGTTGAAATTGAGATAGGGCAAAAAAACGCTGTGGGGGTGATTTTTATCGATTTTCAAATTTTTGCGTATTTGTAATCCTGAACATGTCTAAAATATACTATAAAAGTTTGAAACCCTAATTTGAACTCTACATATACTATTTTTGATGATTTGTTAAGGTATATCAGTTAAAGAAATTACTGTTTTGTGACGTTGGTGGCCATTTTTTCCGTTTTCTACTTTTCGACACAATGAACTTCAAAATAGCATAACTCTGCCCAGGAATGACCGGTTTCAAAAATTAAACCACCTATTAAAAGGAAAAGGAACATATTTTAACAATATGTAAAAATATCATTTTTGAACTTCTGCCCAGAAAAGTCTGATTTTGACAGAACAGGTCACATATTAGTAAGAATCTTTACTTGAAATACTGCACCACCATAAAGCTGTATGCACCATTTCTAACACCTTACCTTTCTCCATACAACCTCAGAGCAACAGAAATGCCGAAACCAAACGGCTCCACTCCACCAACTCAGAGCCGAGGTCTGCACACAGCCGCACCCCCATTCACCATTCGTCATCGGAGGTCTCTACATTATGAATCCTCCACCGGTATGACCGAGGAGCAGTTACAGAAGCTGCGAATGAAAGCCAAGTCTTCCAAGCTGCCCAAACCTAAAGGGCCTCTCATCAAACCTAAAGTAGGTGGATTTCTGGGTTGTAGGGTTCAAGAGTTTGGGGAAATTCATCATAGTTGCTTGTTTTGCCTGAACTGAAGTAAAAGTAGCTACCCCATATGCGTGCATGCGTGATGCATGTATTATATAACCGACATACAGACCCTTGTCATTTGATTGGCGGAACTCACATCACATGACATTCATTATTGCTCCCATTCACACAGGGGCTCAAAAAGTCCCATTTGCCCAAATGCATGCTGGTGTGCGCGTTGAGCGTAGTGCGTTGAGCATTGCGCATATTGCGCCAGTGGCTACAGAGTTGGGTTCAAACATTTCGTGAAGGGGTGGTTTGGAAGAGAGAAATACATTTCCCACCAATTTTGTATTGAAATAGAAGTTAATTTTAACTGTAAATCAAATGACAAGGATCCATATGTTAGTTATATAAAGCAAATATTGAGTGGTTTTAAATTGTGAAACGGGAGAAATATTATCGCTCTGTAAAATCTGGACTTTTCCATTTCACTTGGCTACGCCTTGTGAAAAAAAAGTCCAGATTTTACCTTGCGATAATATTCCTCCCATTCCACTCTGAGCCACTCAATATTTGTATACTATTGCCTAACTGGTTAGCTTCTAGACTCCCAACCATACAACAATTGTGATCATATGTAAAGGGTAGTTGATGGTACTGTACTAAAACTTTCAGAAAATGATTCTGAGTGAGGTATTTTACCTCAGAATTTTTTTCACTTTTGATAATGAAACAAATTGTGTACGAGGTGATGTAAAACAAATACAGCATGGTTTATTTTGTGGAAAAAGTGCATAATTACTGGGGTTGGCTGATTTTTGGCCGACTCCCTCCACTTCACATTGGGACTAGGGGTGTGCATTGACGGGTTGTACGGGAACTGTACGGGAACCGGGCACCCGATTGGAAAAAAAAATGAGTACCTGGGTACCTGTTAAAGAAAGCCAACCCAAAAATTCAAATATTGAGAGTTGCTGTCCAAATGTGTACAGTGAGCTTTATAGTTTTGTGGTGACAACTGCAACTTTTGTGAAAAGTGGTTTTTGTTTGTCCATATGTAACCTGGTTTTCATTTTGAAATTTCCCCACAAATGACATTCAAAACATTTCTTTTTCATTGTCTGAGAAGTTACTAAGTAATTTGTAAAGTTGGTTACGGGTACCTGATCCCATAATCTGAAACTGGTTCCTGACATCAGCGGTCGGGTACTGGGGTACCCGGTTCCAATGCACAGCCCTAATAGGGAGGTGGTCAACTCAACTAACATTGAGGGACCAGTAATGCTGCGCTACTTGATGGTAGTATTCGCAGTTGACCAAATACTACCAGATATCCATACATACATATGTAACCTACTCCTCAGTCCTCCATATTCTTTGGCTAGACTGTCACTTATTTCTCCCCTCACTCTGGAATAAAACAGGTACATGTACCTGTGAGGAGGAGTTGTGATTGATTTAAGCTGTTTACTCCCCAGGGATCTGATATGACCTGATAATAATAATAATAATAATAATCGGCATTTAAGAACGCTCTTTTTAGTAAACTAAATCACAGCGCTTACAAATAATGAACAATTAAAAATAATTCATAAATACCTCAGACAGTTTAGCCATTCCTATTGGTCGAGAGCCCGTCACGTGGCCGGTATTAAACGGATGATAAAGACATGGCTAGCTGGTCTTAAACACTTTTCCAGTGTCACAATAAAATGTGGACTCCTAAAAATCCAGTGCCTCTTATCGTTTCATTGGTTGAACGTTCACAATCCTCACGTAGGCATGCGCAACACTACCAGGGAGTTAGAATTTTATAGTTCTAAATTCAAAACGCAACGCGCCAGGTGCGTTCTGCGCGACATCGCGTAGAACATGATACGCGCGCGTCAATCTCCATAAAAGGGTTGTTTTCATCTTACTCGCCAGCTGAACACTCCATTATTTTGCAGGAGGGATGTTTCAAAAAGCATAAAGTGAATTTGTTGAACAAATCGGGATGTTTTGAACGAATTATATGATTTTTTTTGGCCGAAAAGGTATTTATGAATGGGAATAAATATGTACTCCGTCGGTATTTATCACTCTGTTTAAGACCACTTAGAGTCTGGGTGCTGATAATTACCCTCGCCTCCGGCTCGGGTAATTATCAGCACCCAGACTCTAAGTGGTATTAAACAGAGTGATAAAAACCTCCGGAGCACACATTTATTCCCTTAATAAATAATTTAAGTTAAATAATAAAAACAGGTAGCATAGACAATGAATTGATTATTGGTGGAATAAATTGGTCTTGATCAGCTTCTTGAATTGCTCGAGAGATTTGGCATTTTGAATGGAAAAGGGCAGACTATTCCACTCCTTCGCTGCAGTGACTGTGAAGGTTCTGTCACCAGCTTTGTTGTGGGTACGAGGGGAAGTCAGGCGAAAAGGATTAGAACTAGAACGGAGGACCTTATCAATGTTTTATGTGCCCAATGTGCAGGGGTTGTAATGATGTAGCTACTTGGATGCCGATATTTGTGCTAATGTTCACCTTATAAATTGACGTTATTGTTACTGTCATTCTGTATATTACGGATTCGATTGTAAATTTCTATCAAGCTTATACTAAACAAGCTTTTTTTCTTATTTTTTGGGCAGTTGAGTGAGCAAGCCAAGGAGAGGTCAGTGCCAGCATCTCGGCTAGGCAGGGTCTGGAACTTTGGAGGTAAGATTCATCCTTAAAATGTACGGTTTTTTTGGTCGTCTTAACCCCATTTTGTGTGCAGTTATTAAGCGCAAAATATTCTGCTAACGGTACCCCCATCCAAGTCAAAAGCACAGCGAAGAGGATGTTAACGTTAACCAGAGGCAGAAATCGCTTTTCTGGAGTTCCAGAAGTTAGGGGCCTAAAATCAACTTAAGCCGAAGCCGAAGACGAAATCCCCATATGCGTGCAAGCATCAGTATGTCAAGACTGTGAAATTTCATCAAGGCTATATCAATTACAACACTTCAAGGGACATCGTGTCCTGGAATAGGCCCATTTCGGCTACAAAACGCGTTTTGAATGAGACGATGTTAATCGAAAAGAACATTTTAAAGTAGGATTATATACACCCACACAACTATCCTTTAAAAACTGGGCATTTTTGTATTATGAATTTTGAGACCCCAAAAAATCAGGTTGTTCAGTGATGGTTGTCATTCCAGTCGTTAAGTGTTCGCCTTCTGCGGACGTGTAAGAAAACACATTTGTGCATTGGTGCTGTGTGTAATTTATGTGACACACACAACGTGTATCGTACATTGAACGAAAATGACAGGAAAAACATATGCGTACTTTGTCGTGTCCGATGTAAACAAACAGGTATTTTTTTTGTCTTTTCTTGGAATGGTAAGACATTAGGTTAGTTTCCTTCAACTAGACCTTTTAAAAAGTGTAAGTAAACAATCAAAAACATTAAAATTTTACGAAGATTTTGGGCTGTAATGCCCCTTTAAGCAGCGCCATAAAGTTGGTCCCCGTTTAATATTTTAATACTGACTTTTCCATTCATCTTATCATTAGGTTTAGCTGCTGGGCTTGGCATAGGCGCGGTCACGGAGAAAGCCAAGAGAAGTCTGGGACTAAAAGAAGGTAAGGTGGAACGTCTCTCTGGTCAAGAGATAAATTGGAGCAATTCACAATGTATTGTGCCACCAAGCGTTTGGAAGAAGTCACTTTTCCACTTCACTGTATTTCCTTCATATATCGTCCTTCAGTTAATTATCCATCGTTCTTTGTTAACATGTGATGAAATCATAGAAAATACATCAAATTCCCCAATATTTACCCCCCGAAACCACCCAAATTGGATGATGCAAGAAATTAATTGTAAACACTACCAAATTTTTGTCGCTTGATGACAAGAACTTGTAAATGAAAATGATTTGCTAATGTCTAGAAACAATGTCGCCTGATTTCCATGATGTACGATAAGAAAAGCAGAACCTGTGCCTAGCTTACCTGTATTGTGAATTGCTCGTATTGGACCCAATACATGATCGACCCATTAGTTTGGTTCAATCACCCAATCCTTTCAGGTGCATTTAGAATCAGGAAGATGCCTTCATTTCATTGTTCAGTTGGTGCACTTTCTCTTTGTTTCATTTACAAGCTGTAATGGTTTTAAAAGATTAAAAGCCACATCATACTCCACAAGAACAAATTAGGTGCCACAAAACATTCCCAGCACTATTTGCCGGAATTGAAATGCTTTCAACTTTTGTGAACTCCTAGTGAGAAAACTTGCCTTGACGTCACAAATTCATGGTCATGTTCACTGTTGGGCCAAGTTTGAACCACTTATTTTCAGGACTGTTAATAATTCACTTGTGTTAGAAATGAATAGTCTAGAGCTTATTTTATCTCAACCATTTGAACCTTATCCCAAACTAGACGGCAAGTTTGGAGGAAGTGTACTCTTCAATGAGGCCAACGCTGAGCGTATCGTGGATACTCTGTGCCGAGTGAGGGGAGCTGCGCTGAAACTTGGCCAGATGCTTAGTATTCAAGGTTGGTGCCGACAAGATTGATGAGCTTTTTGTATGCAGTAACTTGTGCCAAATTTTACACAGCTGCTTAAGAAGAAAAACTGCGCAAATGTATGTACTGGTAGCCTTGTTTTTGTTAATCAGTTCGCGCCGGATGACGTGTACAACTGCAAAGTTTTAGCAGTATTCGGAACGGATGACATAATAAACACGCTAAATAACTGTAAGCAACCCGCTCGCAGCGAACGAGGCCGGGAATATGAGTGTGCTGCCCGAGGGTGATGGCTTCAACCCGCCTGGCATGAGGTTGAGTGAAAAGTAATGCTGCGCCTCGTTCCGTTTGTGTCAAAATAATCCCGGCGTGAATTGGATAATGCTAAACCTTGGCCCTTCTTGCTAGGAACCATCCTCAGTCCTCCAAAATCCTGCACTTATGTTCAAATGAAGGATGTCCACTGCCTCCAATCCTCCAAAATCCTCCTCTTCTTCAAACAACATTCAACCTCAATCCTCCAAAATCAACCGAAACTGAATGTCCATGTGCCCTCAATCCTCCACAATCCTCCAAAATTGTATGTTGTACTCAGCCTTAATGCAAGTCCAAAACCGCCCGGAGGACTTTGGAAGATTGAGGAAGGTTAGGGTTAAGCAAGTGGTATTGGAGCTCGGCAAATTGACGAGAAGTATAATTTTTTGTTCTGCCTCCTAAATGTTTCTTTTTCACAGATAATGCCATGATCAGCCCTGAGCTACAGCGAGTGTTTGACAGAGTCAGGCAAAGTGCAGACTTCATGCCAGCCTGGCAAATGGAGGTACGTTAACGTTGTTCCAATCTAAAGAGATATCGTTGTCTCAGGACACAAGTGTCTGAAGATACACTGTAGAGGTAACTCAAAGAGTCAGAAAACATCAATTATAGTGTTACGTACTTGCATTGACCCTATTACTCCAGAGGCAATTTTTAAAGCAACCACCCTGAATCCTCCAAAATACTTGGCATTACAGGGACGTTCTTTCAACTGACATCAAAGCCTATGCAAAGAAATTTTAGCTGGGTTTTATTTTACATTACTCTGACTATACAACATCTTTCGGAATCCTTCAGCAGGTTTTTAGAGACTTTCGGTCCGGTTGGGAAAGCTAAGGGGGGCACTTCATTTTTACTTAACGTGGTGTTTGGTGCCCTTGGAAGTTACACTCAGTGCAGAGAACATGCCATTAGTGTTTTTGCAAAACTGTCCGATGGTTAGTGTTAATGTTGCAAAATCTTTCAAGAGATTGTCTTTGATCCCACAGAGAGTGTTGAAACAGGAGCTCGGAGACGACTGGAGAAGTAAAGTGGCTTCATTTGAGGATCGACCCTTTGCTGCAGCCTCCATAGGTCAGGTCCATGCTGCTACTACACTGGATGGCAGGGAAGTCGCTATGAAAATACAAGTATGCAGTGTGTATAGACCAACCCGAGCACGCTATCACTGTGTATTTACGGAGGCCCACTTCAATGGGGAAAGCATTGTGCTAGTTATTGTACAAAGCAACTACCCTATGACAGATTATCTGAACAATAGATGGAACAATGCTTTCCGCCATTGCAGGGGGCCTCCGTGGGTGTATAGTGATAGCGTGCTCGGAGTGGTCTATAGACTGATCCGATTAGACTGACGCCATAGACCTATCGCCGTTTGCGAGTTAGCCACGCCCCTTAGACAACCCTATGGAATTTGTGTACGCTAAGCTTTGTTTGTCTCAGAAGTTGCGCGTTCCGCGTCCATTTGTAGATCATGTAATTGGACAATATTTCACAAGCTGCGGTAACGCGATTCTAACACGATTCTACCGTGATAGGTCAATTACAGCAGTGTTTGTGATAAGAAAATTTGAGCTGTGTATAGTAGTGATGAGGTACTTGTGAAGGAACACAAATACAGCACAAGTTGGTGCACAGGTCTTGTCACGGTTAAACAGGGGATGAGCAGTAACAAAGTAATGCCTTTGAGCAATTCCACGGTTACTCACGTTACATTTTTGATGTACTTTTGAGTTTCCTTGGGCTGTAATTGTCTTACTGAAAAGGTTTAATAACTGTTATCCCCATGGTAGATAGAGTAGACCTAGACCTACCTAAGCACCAAAGATGACATCAAGAAAATGTGTTATGTATGATAAGCAAGACCCACAAAATCGGTTACTCACGTTACGAAAATGTAACGTGAGTAACCGTGGAATTGCCCCTTTGTTAAAGCTCATTTGAATCGCTAGTTAATTGAATTGGGAATGGATGACTCGTGATGGACTTACAGGGACTTGTGATTCATCACAAGTCCCTCGATCACAAAACTGAGTTCATGCTCTTTGAGGAGTACAACGAGGCACTTTAAGTCACTTAACCCTAGTCCCCTAGGGTGATTTATTAGGAACCTTCCTCACTCTTGTAAATTCCAACACCATATGTGACCTGCCATAGCATAATGAGGAATAACCCCCACACTTGACTTTTCACGTTATGTACATCATGTTAACGCGCAAATCATTGGCTTTCCAATCATACCAAATTTATTTATGTAGCTGAATTTATTCCAAAGATATGACGTAGGAAGGTCAACAGTATCCTGCCAAGTTTCGCAAACCTCATTTCGAGAAAAACGGCTTTGAAAAGAAGACAGGCATTGCGCCGCCAACAGCAGTGGAAAACGTTCTTCAGTTTTTCCACTTTTTTGGGATTTTTTTCCCAACAAAATTGCTTAATCGACTTTGACATCATTTTTCTAGTCTATCTGACTTGATACGTCATTTACTCAAAACAAGGTTTTGGGGGACATTCCTCATTTTGCCTCAGTAGGTCACATATGGTAAACTGTGCACATAAACAGTTGGACTCCGCCAAACCCTTGTGTGTTGGAGTTTGGCGGGATGGGGATTGTTAGGGTCCAAGGACTAATGGATTAAGATTATTTCAATGTCTTTTTTTTTTTGCAGTACCCAGGAGTTGCGCAAGGAATTGATAGTGACATCAATAACCTAATGGCCATACTCAAAGTCTGGAATGTTCTTCCAGAAGGTAAGCATCAAGAGTATGTCTCTAGGTTTTTTTTTTTTTGGGGGGGGGTAAAGTTTGACTAGATTTGGCATTTTTGCCCCTGATGCATCTAATCCAGTTCCTCAAAAGAGCGGTTTTGAAAGAAATACATTTTTAGGAATTTTGGCACTTGTACCCAAGAATTTTGAGCAAACTTCACGCATGCTATATTCAAGCCTATGCGCGCATGAAAGATATGCTTGGAATTTCTCAGGCCTGCTAGCCGGCTTGACCACGTTTGCCAGGGATGGGCTCGGGACCGGCTGCATTTTGGGACGAAGATCCAAATTCGTTCTTGAGCTAAGTCTAGGTTATTAGCTTGTCTTAATATCAAGTATCTCTTTTGCAGTATTTTATGAATTACATTTCTCAAGCAGAGTTGGTATTCATAGCATCAATCAAAGACATGGTTCACTTTAATAGTTCATGTTTCTTGTACAAAATCTCAATCTCTATTGGCTCCAATCGTATCAAAATTTGACAGTCAACATTTGATTTGTTTTCCCCTCAAGGTCTTTACGTTGAGAATGCAGTTGATGTAGCAAGAAGGGAGTTAGCTTGGGAAGTAGACTACACCAGGGAAGCAGAATGGTGCCGTAAATTCAAGTAAGTCACATCTAACATTTCTAATTCTAGAAATTGGCTGAAGTCACGACCTGTTCAAATGGCAATGTCCAAGACGCGGAAAACTAAAGCCATGGCTTTTGTTGCTTTTTGCTACCTAAAGGGAATGTACAACATTTGCTTTGGCTGCAATTTTCAGAAATTAATGGATTTGGAGGATTAGTATGTTATAGAAAATACTGTTAAACTGACTTGTTTCACGTTTTGGGCTCGTAGATGCTGGAAAATACCAAGAAACCCAATCATTTTCTTGTAGTCTGGTTCCCTGACCCCACTTAAGATGAAACGGAGCAATTTATAGACTTTGGGGACTTGTAAGCTCAGAGAATCAGTCTAGCAGGCTTTTTACCTCTTCACAGATATGTAACCAATTGCACAGAAAGTGCGCAATAACTAAATATTAAAAAAAGCCAGTTTTCTGCAACGCTGGCCGGCTGACCAGCCTTGGAAAAACACAATTTTTCTTGAAAATGTCAGCACACCAGGAGCCACGATTTTACAGGATGCTTTAGACTGTCATTCCCTAACAATCCAGTAAAGTATTTCGTGATAATTTGAATACTGTGTTTTTTTTATGTTTGCAAATGTTGTATTCGTGAAAAATATACTGTCCGTGTTCTTCCAAAAAAAAAATTCATTTTTTTAACTCCTTAGAAATTTTCAGTCTCTGTTATTTTCAAGAAACCAATATTTTTTTTTCTATTTTGGGCATCTGCAACCCTCTAAAAAAAACCAAGGCTTTTATTTTGGACTAGTTTTGCCCCTTAAATGCACCTGAATTTATAGCTGAAATGTTGTTGGAAATTGTTGGAAATTTGTAAAGTAATTTCATAAACAAATGTTGGCAGATGTTTTTGAATTCAGTGTCGCAAAAAAAAAGGGGGAATAACTTTTGCATTGCAAGAAAATTCTCAATTAAAACAAATCTGCTTTTCGTAGTGAAACCTGAAAATAGCACGAACAGTACTTCTTTAAAAACCTGAGATTTAAACCTTCTTCTGTTCTGATTTTGTAGGCACATTCTGAGAGACGATCCCAATTTCCTAGTGCCGGAGGTCGTGTCGGAGCTGTCCACCAAGCAGATCCTGACCACTGAACTAGTGGAGGGAGTGTCATTGGACAAAGCTGAAACGTTCGACCAAGAAACTAGAAATCATGTGAGTGGAATGAAGTCTCCACAAGATCGCTTGTGAAGTCAAAGCACAATGCATTGCCCCTTTACTGCAAATCTCGTTCTGGGTGTTTGTTGCGGAAGTTATTTTTTTTTCGCGTTACTTGATATCAGTATGAAACACCCTGTGTGACAGAGTTGTAACGAGTCACTGATTTTCGTGACTCGAGTCAAGTCGAGTCATTTTAAAGAAGTGACTCGAGTCGAGTTGAGTCATTAGGTCAAGAAGGTCAAGTCGAGTTGAGTTGAGTCACAGTGTGTAGTCGAGTCGAGTCGAGTCGAATCACGTATTTAGTTCGAGTCAATTCGAGTCACAAATATTTGAACACTATACAATAAATACATAGAGAAAGTCATTTTTTTGGCTTTGTTAATTTTACATTTAGGCTACTACATGTGGCAACACCACATTTGACTCTTTATGAAAATAAAAAGGGGGTGCCAGCTGATCGCCATTCAACTAATGGGGACACTGATCAAACCACGTATGTATATGTATACATTATTCGCGAACATTCTAACGTGACGTGAACAAAAACCGTCACCGGTGTAAGTCATTGCAAATATTTTTCGCAAAGTTTTGCTTTTATTGTTGGGACTCGAGTCTTATTAGCCTTCCTCGAGTCGAGTCGAGTCATTCTGATGAGGGACTCGAGTCGAGTCGAGTCATTCTGATGAGGGACTCGAGTCGAGTCATTTGCTCACAGTGACTCGAGTCGAGTCGAGTTATTTGCCCTTAGGGACTCAAGTCGAGTCGAGTTATTTGCCCTTAGGGACTCGAGTCGAGTCACCAAAAAATGTGACTCGAGTCAGACTCGAGTCGAGTCATTGACTCGAGTCATTACAACTCTGCTGTGTGATGAAATTTGATGGACATGGTACCATACAGAACCATGCGGGCCACGGTATCAACTACAGAAGGTCCTAAATGTTGTGAGATCACTCTCAAAACCGGTTCTTTGTATTGAGAGATTGCTAAGCTTATGATGTCGTCAACAAACCTCGTTTTTCTATTCCTATCTAAACGCAAAGCTTTGAATCCTATTGAAAAAAAAATGATCAAATTGAATAATCAGTTGTACAATGGTAATTTAAGTTTGAGTGCCATTGAGTCTAAGGCAGACTTTGTATTGTTTTTCTTGTAGATATGTAAGAACATCCTGAGACTGTGCCTAAAGGAAGTGTTTGAATGGCATTGTATGCAGACAGATCCCAACTGGTCCAACTTCCTGTATAACCAAGACACAAACAAGGTAAATGAACTGATTCAATTCCATCTACCAGGGTAAAACCAAAATATCAACACTGATTTTATGAAATTCCCCCATCCAATTTCCATAGGTCTTTCTCAAATGATGTCACTTCATACAGATTGCTACGTGCATCGGCATTTTGGGCGTCAGATTTTTGTGACGCGCATCGACTGGGCCGTAATTCAAAGAAATTGCAATATTCCTACGAAGATGGTGTCCTATGAGAGAGATCTCATTTCGATGCTGTATAACTCAACCATGAGTCGGAAGTTGCCAGAGCCTTTTTTTTTTTTAGTATTAACAGGCACTTAAAGGGAAGATACAACATTTGCAAGCATCAAAAAAAGAAATGATCAAATTATCACAAAATACCTTACTGGATTGTTAGGGAATGACAGTCTAAAACATCTTGTAAAATCGTGGCTCCTGATGTGCTGACATTTTCAAGAAAGACTGTATTTTTCCAACACTGGTAGGCCGACCAGCGTTGTGAAAAAAACTGGTTTTTTTTCTTCAAAAACTGCTCCTAGTTTTTCATATTTAGCTATTCCGCATTTACTTTGCAATTGATTACACACCTGTGAAGGAGTACAAGCCATGCTAGACTGATTCTTTGACCTTACCATTCCCCAAAGTCTACAAATTGCTCTGTTTCATCTTAAGTGGGGCCAGGGAACCAGACTACAAGAACATGATTGGTTTTCTATGTTTGTCCAGCATCTACAAGCCCAAAACGTGAAACAAGTCAGTTTAAAAATCTTTGCTACATATTACCAACCCCCCAAATCCATCCATTTCTGAAAATTACAGCAAAAGCAAATGTTGTACATTCCCTTTAAACAAATCTTGCACAATGACAATTTATCGAAATAAAGAGCTTGATATGCTCTTCTAATGCAAGTAATAAGTGAAAAGATGTCCTTATCCCCTCATAAAAAGACAAAAAATAACAATCAAACCCGGTGAAAATTACATCCAAGCTAATCTGTTGCAAAATTTGCAAAATATTCATGCTTTCATCTTCTTTTCTCAACAAGCAATTTACTAAGTTCTTTTTTTGCTTAATTGTTTCAGATTTTTTCTTCAAAATTGTTATTTCGAGTAGTATCAATTTTTCAGATATAAATGTTACTTTAGATTGTCCTGTTGTCTCTTTCATACAGCTTGCTCTAATAGACTTTGGTGCTTCCAGGGAATTCCCCAAGTCATTTGTGGATGATTACATCAAGGTAAGATCTGTGCTAAGATCCGTTACCATTGCCAGTCATTCTGTTGCTTCACATCATGTTCGCAAATGCGTACACTCAGCTATCGGAGACATTACCAAAATAGCAGTTCATGTTGTAATTGAACTGTCAGCCTCTTATGAAAGCCTGGTCTCTCTGGCTAAGTTTGCTTTGGGACAAAGACAAACAGCACATGCAGCGAGGGATGTGTATGCTATTGTACACGCATAGCATGTGTAGCAAGTCCCAACTGACGTTACAAGACCACACAATTTGATGACCCATCCTGTGAATTGTTCACATGTGAGAGCTGTCTAATGTGTGAGATGCCTCTGCATATTGTTTTGGTGTCACAGAGCATTTTATTTGAGTTATGCCTTTCTTGGAATTTGTTTGTCGAATTGAGTTGTTCATGAGATGAGTTAATGCGAAATCAGTATTTTTAATGGAATTATTTTCAATGAAATTTGCAGGTAATCAAGGGAGCATCGTCTGGTAGCAGAGATGATGTCTTGGAGTATTCCAAGAGGCTGGGATTCCTGACGGGCTATGAGTCCAAGGTAAAGTCTAGCGAGCCAGTTGATCTGTTGCGAGCTGGGCAGTGCTATTGTATAGGATAACCATTTATAAACGCCAATGAATGGGCTAAATCAGGCATTATATAAAACAAATAGTTTTTTTTCACATTCGTGCAATGGACAGAATAATTTCATTTGGTGACAGATGGAACGTTCTGATCGACTCGGCACTGTCACTTCATGACATTATTCTTACCATTGCACTCATAAACATTCCTTGTTTGTATACTATTCACATTACTGATCTTGGACATTCTGATCGGGGCTGTTTAAACCCATGACTGAATTAAGATTCTCATTCAAAATTGTGCCTTACCATAATTAATAATTTTAATATCCTCCCAACTGACATAGATCACAACATTATCAGTAGAATTTTGACTTTTATAAGGGGGCAAGGGAGTGGCCAAACCCAATTTTTATAAGGGGTGTGGGTTGCTGACTGGTATGGATGGAAAGTAGTGGGGATAAAAAAAAGGCAAAATTTTGGAAAGGGGGAAATTGCCCCCTTTCCTCTGTTGGATATGCCACTAATTTGTACCATGGTAACAGCAATAATAACGAGTGATAACAGATCAGGATCTTGGTGACTATAAGTGCCACAAGTGCTAAGTGCTAACTGTGCCAAAAAAATGGATTCTTTCATATATGTGTCTCCACGTTTGACTTGGTACAGGTAATGGAGAAAGCCCACGTTGACGCCGTCATGATTCTAGGAGAGCCCTTCTCAACCGACGAACCCTTTGACTTTGCGACGCAAGACACCACAAGACGCATCCAGTCCATCCTACCGATCATGCTCAACCACAGACTGGGCCCGCCTCCCGAGGAAAGCTACTCCTTGCACCGTAAGATGTCCGGCGCCTTCTTGCTCTGCACAAAGCTGAGAGCCCAGATTGGCTGTAAGGGGCTGTTTGATGGCATCTACTCCAGATACCAGTTTGACTGAGAAGGCTAAGAGCAGGCTTCAGTAAGGACTGTCTATGGGCTCCGTTCACAAGTACCCCCTCAATGGTAAAAGAAGGGAGAGTTGGGGGAGACCACTGGGAGAGACATTGGCAAGCATTGCTGATGATGCTGGATGCTCAAGCAAAGATGCTATGGCTTTGTGAACATTCATAATAAAATGTGATGTGCGTACCTCGCGCTATACGCACGTGGAATGACCCATTTACAGGGCTTTCAAAAGTGGTCAAACATAGCCCTCTCTTGTTCTTGCACGAAACCCATAGCTTCTTTAAAGTCTGCAGACAATGTAATTTTCCTGAGTTACTGCTGGGTGTGTGAGCTTGGTAGGCTAATTTGCCTTTTGTAACAAAGGTTAATTGGTATGCTAATTTATCTTCAAGCAATCTTCAATCCTGGTTGGTTGATCCATGGCAACAATAAGTGCGGTATTTTCGCACATACATGTAGCAGGGTCCTTATTGCACTCTGTGTATAATGCGGTTCTTGCATGCGTTCTAGGATAACCACTGAAAAGTCCCTACAGCGTGGGCGTTCCCTTTTTGCTGTACATCAAGTTTGCTCGAAGATAAAATTTTTATCCCACTTGTGCTCGTGGAACAGGAAAAATGAAGTTCGTCTGTGTCAATTGTGCCACTCAGCCTTTGGCCTCATGGCATAAGGGGTACAGAGGCCCTACCTTTTTCTGTGTTCTACTCGTGCTCGTTGGTAACTAATATTTACGACCACCTACAGACTCTGTAAATTATGGATTGTTTGGTAGGAATTAAATCATGTACTGCCTCATCAACTTCTCAGGCATTATCAAACATTTGACTAAGTAAGCAGGCATCCCTGTCCCCAGCATTTTTAAAATTTTGACAGGTAATGGACATCTTTACTCATTAAAGATGGTTTTTTTTTGGGGGGGGGGGGTTCGGTTAAGTCCTACAGTAATTAAAATGTACATTCAAAGTCTTTATTTCTTTGTTATAAAGTAGGCAGCCATCCGAAGTTTTAATCCATTGTGATCAGTAGGTAGGGGGCGCTTTGGGCAAGTATAACACGCCCAAGCCAATGGTTAATCAGTGCTGCTAGAATTCTGATAGCCTGTGGCGTCAGGGAAAAACATTGAATATTCATACGATGGAATTTTTGCGTCGGGGTGATATAAATCAAATTAGGTTTTGCCCTTCACCGACGTTATATCACCCCGACGCAAAAATTCCATTTTATGAATAGTTAATGTGGTACCCGCTGCTATGTACATTTGATTCGAACCAGCCAAACGATCCTGTTAGCTCGGTGGTCGAGTGGTAAGACGTCTGCACTAGAAAGCAGGAGGTCATGGGTTCGAGTCCCACCCGAGTGATTTTTCCAACTTTCACTCGGGAGGTAACACACTGAGTATACAGTGTTTAAACGTCGGTGAAGGGCAAAACCTAATTTGAAAAACATTGAAGTAATTTTTGTTTGTCGTCTCATTCTCTAACCCATTAGTCCCCGTTCTCCCCAAACTGATGTGCCTGTTACTCCTTGTACTGCCCCAAACTGCCCCAGCGTTGTATGGTTTGGATGCATCAGGGGAAAAAATACAAAACGCATGTAATGCAATGCTGTACAGGTGCTATGGGTTCAATGCAGGTTTATGGATTGTCATTTGTGTGCTATCCATATGTTTTTCAAACGATTATTTTTTTTTGCTTATCAAATCTTTTGATTATACAAACCTTTGTTTTGAGTTTAATTTCGTTTAATTTCATAAGTTTGTTTAAACATGTCATGTATAAACCCCTGTACAAAAGCTTTGGGCATCCTTCTTTGAATAAGGTATGAAAATATTGTTTTTACAATTGCTGTTGAATTGCAAAATGAACTGCATCAAATTTTTTATACATTGCTAAGATATCTGATATTCTGTTTTTATACAAATACAGAATAAATCCCTGTCATCTGATTGGTAGGTCATTGATCACATGTCAGTGAATTATTTGCCCCAACCCATGGCCCAGCTGCACTGCAAAAATAGAAGTTCCATATAAGTGGGTACAGCACTCAAGAGTATTTTTTGGTATTTGGTATCTGCATACGTAATGTTTGTAGTACTATGTGGTACTTTACCCCAAATGAACTCTCAGGGGGTTAGGGTTAAGGTTTAACATTATTTTTTAATGAGTGTAAACACATGTACAGTGTATGTAAAATTGTAGATGTATTTAGTGCAATCCATCGTTTTGTGCCTATAATGTTAATAGGACAAAATATACCCTGGAGGCCGGGTTAGGGTTAATAAGGTTAATTAAAGCAGATTTTCAGTAAACTCTTTTTTTCAGTTCAGTGAAACAAAATATTTCCCACCTGATGACAGTGACATTTGTGAATAGGTATTTTCATTTGCAATTCACTTTGGTTTAATTTTCAACAATAAAAGTTAATGATAACGTGTAAAATAGGACTTTGTAGACATTACAAACAGTTTGGAAATTAAATAAAATGTAGTGACTATGTTTCTCAAGTTTTTCACTCGGAGATACAAAACATTACCTGTTTTTAATACATTGATGATGTTTCATTGTTTGGAAATAAAATAGCAAATGAAGATCATTTTAAAATACAAGTTGGGAATGTGTCAATACTTTAAATGAAGTCACAAGTATTAAATAGTCACATAATGGATAGATCTGCATTTTTAAGAATATTGAAAAAAAAATGTAAACATAATTACAAAGCAAATCAATTTTGTCCCTACAAAAAGTTCACATACATTTGTCTTAGATATTCAACAAATCACTTGAAATCTTACTGAAGCCAATATGTAAACAGGCATAAACAATATTTGGACAAATTTTGATCTACAAAATCAGAAAAATATAAATACTGATTTCAATTAAAAAATCTTACGTCAAAAGATGCTGATTTATTAAATTATTTTAAAACAGAAAAACCCTGTCTCTATCTTAATTTTTTTTTTTAAAGCTTAGCCGAAATGGTGTCTCTTGTTTTGAAATATTTCCATACATAAATTAATGTTTGAGCGACTGAAAAAAACCAAAAACCTAGAGCTGAGGACAATTTTCTTTTAGCAGTTTTAATGTCATTTACAAAGTACAATGAGAAAGTGCCTATAATGAACAAGTTTTTCTGATGTAGTTCTTATAACGTGCATGTAGATGTTTAAGCATTGCATAACATCTACCTCCTAGGACCATGGATCATCAAATTTCATCATGTTGGAATACATGCTCTGACTGCAATTTGATTGGGGTCATTCACTTTAGATGGAGATCACTGGAGATGTTCATTGGGCTCGATGGAGGCATTTGTCCACACATGCTCCCCTCCCCTGTCTCCCGCATCCTCCGTAGTAAGACACTGTTCGCCACGAACCAAGAATGCTTAAGTTACAGCCAGCCACAGAGTAAGGGACTACTCGCATTGCCCTTTGCACTGGCACTTAAGTGATCTGTCCAATGTTGGTCTGTGCAGTCGCATCAGCTTATTTAGGCAACACTGTCTCAGCACTCCTCGAAATCTTAATGTGCACTGCCGAGTTGCTCCTTTCTCTCGTCCCTGGCTCCACGTCGTCCCGTCTGGGCTCCAAATCATCCAACAGTTCCACCGTCGACGTGTTGACGGATATCTGCAATGTGTACAGGCTACACTTCTGCAGCTGGAGAGCGAGGTTAACCGCCAGGTTCACTGCAGCCCCCAAACCGTGGACGTGAATTTCGTCCACCCCGGTGTCAAGCATTTCCTGACAGCGAGCCATTTGGGCCTTGAAATCGGTCCTGTTGGAAACATAAACGTCATTTTTACGCTTGGGAAGTCTGCGGGGAAGTCTCTTCCGTAGTATGTACTCAGTTGGGTCAATTTTAGGCAGGTTTTTGTCCGCATGATTTAGTTGACCACTCGAGTTCTCGCCCACTTCGTTTTCTTTCATGGGCGTCGCCATCTTGCTTTGAAACCTCCTCGTTCTCAATGATGACTTTGGTATACAATTGCACTTCAAAAAACAAAATACCAAAATTACCTCTGCTGTAGAGGTTGGCAACGCGATGATGAAATAGATCTGGTACCTAGCCTTTGATGGTACAGATCTCCATTTTACAGTGAACGCAGTCACGACCACCAGACTAGACTGCAGAAAAGGTAAATAGATTTTTAAAGAATGGGTTGCACACGTTGCCACTTCTGTTTAGCAATTTAAATGTCACATTTGTGTAAGTTCAGTTGTGGTTTTACCTTCTTTGCATCGGCATAATCATGTTCAAGCTGTAAAGCCATTTCCAGTGGTCAAGATGTCAGATTCCGTGGAGAGTTTTCAGGAAAGGCAAGACAATGAATCGGAGGTGTTGCAAGCCATCTTCATGGATGACTTTGTGGACGTAAACAAGGGCGACCACAGGGTGAGATCCCATACCAGTTGTGTAAATATTATTATTAATGTCAATAATTTCATCATATTCACTGAAAATATTACACTAGGCCTATATTATTTGGGAGCAAGTTCAAGGAGGGGCCAAGTATATATTTGAGAACGTGTTCATCCATTTTAATTTTTATGACTAAAATTGGAAAAGCAAATTATGATTTAATTCAAATTTTAATCTCAATTTCAATTCTTGCTAAACTAAAAAATGTGTAGGCCCATATTTCATTTTATCATCCGTGTACTTTAATGAGATTTTATGGGTTTTAAAAAAATTTTATTTGTTTTTTTTTTACCTTAATTAACCCTTACTCTCTGAGGGTAGTTTACTGCATGTCAGTTGGTTATGCCAATGCCCTCCAGCTGCAGTTATTTGGCAGATAACAAGTCTTAACAGTGAAGGCTCCAATTGGCAGGAGTTGGAGGCCCTGGAGGGTGCCTGATACTGACCAGCTGGGGGCACTTGATTGTTATCAGAGGACTCTCATTGTTCTCTGTGGCATGTATTGGAGTGCCTGTCCAGTTACCCTTGAAATGACATGGCAGATATTGGAGGGCCATGCAAAAAACATAGGAGATTTTCTTGAGGCACAATTGGCATGCGTTGGAGGGTCTAGTAGGGTAAGGGTTAATCATAAACACTTTTAGTTTTAATGTGCATATATTTATTTTAGTTTATTATTTAGGCCTAGGCCTAACAGTTAATGTGTATGTTTTTATTTTTTTATGTTATTTCATCATTCCTGTAATTTGACAATAAAACTGTTTTAAATTTTCTTCCCAGTTCTTTTGATCACATTTCAAAGCAGGAGGATATTTTGCTGAGTAGGCAGTATTTAGATTTTTTGGAGGAATTATATGGCATGGGGTCAAACAAATGCGCAACACCGTTGTCAGGTACATACATGTAGTGTATGAATCTTACATTTCAAAGTTGGGTACGGAAGGCTTATTTTTTTTACAAAAGATAATAAATCATGAAACCTTAGTTAAATATAAAAGTACATGTACATGTAGGCCCTGTTTAATGTTGGTACATGTTGGATCCCATTTTACTTTGTCCAAAGACAGACAATGTTAAAGGGAAGATACAACATTTGCAAACATTACAAAATGAAATGATCAAATTATCCCTAAATACCTTGCTGGATTGTTAGGGAATGACAGTCTAAAACATCCTGTAAATCGTGGTTCCTGGTGTGCTGACATTTTCAAGAAAAATGGTATTTTTCCAACGCTGGTCGGCCGACCAGCGTTGGAGAAAACTGGCTTTTTTTCAAAACTGCTCCTAATTTTTCATAATTAGTTATTCCGTGTTTTCTTTGCAATTGATTACACACCTGTGAAGGGGTACAAGCCTACTAGACTAACTCTCTGATCTTACAATTCCCCAAAGTCTATAAATTCTCCGTTTCATCTTAAGTGGGGTCTGGGAACCAGACTACAAGAACATGTATGGTTTTCTTGGTTTTTCCAACATCTACAAGCCCAAAATGTGAAACAAGTTATTTTAACAATATTTGCTAAAACATACTAATCCTCCAAATCCATTTATTTCTGAAAATTGCAGCAAAAGCAAATGTTGTACATTCCCTTTAAGATACATTCACCCTAGCATTAGAATACTATCATTGTGGTTTTCTTTCTGAGCTAAGTACAATTGTACATGAAGGGGCATCCCTACCTGTCATTGTTATATCCCTCCCTATCCCAGTATCCCTGCTTGCCGAACATCACACCCCAATTCCTCACCTAACTTTACCTAACTCCCTGTCTTATCATGTTTTTATATATGCTCTATACTCTTCCCCACATATATCTCACATTTCAGGATGGGATGAACATCAAGCTTCACCTGACACCACAGCAAGGCATGAGTGGGTGTGGGAACGCCCACGTTACCGTCGATATGAGGGTTACTTGCCCACCCAGATATCCTGAAGTGTAAGTAAGATCAACCCTAGTCCCTAACCCTTCTAGATCCCTCAAACTCAACCGGGAGAGTTTTCGAGGATTTTGCAGGATTGAGGCAGGTGTGTACGTAGAGCTCAGATAGGATTGCTTTTGTAGGAGACCATGCCTGAGCAAGTGTGCATAGCCCAAGTACATGTGCATAGCCCATTAGCATTGTGTCTGGGTGATTTTATGATGACTCTTGTGCCTCCCTGCGTTGATTTGAAATCCTTAGAGTTGTTAATTTTTATCAATTTTAATCTCCATCTGTTCAGTGACCTCTCTCTTCTTTCCACAGGCTTCCAGATATAGTCTTTGAGAGGGAGAAAGGATTATCCACGGATAAGCTCAAACACCTCAGCAAGGAGATCAACAGTATGGCCAAGAAACTTAAGGGAGAGGTGAGATTTCCAGAGGATTTTGTTTTGTTAACATTTTTTTGGAGAGGGAGGCTATTTAACTCAACCTGCCCAGTGCTCAATTTAAAAAAAAAATTCAACAATTGTACACTTCTGTGTCCTCCAACTAGTTCCCAGAATTTTGTCAGAGTTATGCATCAGTTATATCAACAAAACATTGCAATGGGTATGCTGCCATCTTTTCATGTAGCTAGGGTTAGGTTTTGTGTGCACACTACCACTGTGTGATGTTCCACGATTGATTAGGAAAGTGCATGCATAGTAGACTATTGCACGCTCAACCCATGTGATAGTCGACTGCTCATGCATATTTACCCCATGTGTGTTAATCGTCGCAAGCATGCCTGGGCTGACCCGTAATGGTGAATGGGTCTGTAAGAATCCATCTCTCGCTCATGAATATGTGTGAGGTTTAGTAATAGGAGCTTGACCCTGTGATTTTTCCATCCTCCGAGGGTCCCCGTGGGTACCGGCTTTATCTGGGGAGTGATTATGAATAGCAAATTACCTAACCAACAAGTATGAAATTGTTTGAAGTCATTCTTAATGGTACTTGAATGGTAACAGGGACAGGATAAATGTCACACTTTGGACCCTAATTTATTTTAGAATGACCCATATGTAGGGCAGAGCAAGCATACGCAGCTAATATTTACCCAACCCCTTAACTGCTTCTGTGCAGCAATACATGTTTCCTCTAAATATAAATCCTCAAATTTTGTGTAAAGAGGAAAAATCTAGCATTCAAAACATCTTTCTACCCTTTCTTGACCCGCCTTCCGTGTTATGAACAATTTTTGTCTTTTTTTTAAAAACTGAGGTAACCATTACCCCAAAATTCTTTGTGTTCACTAAATTCACCTTAGGCCTTTGGGGAAAGTCTGTTAGCGATGTTGTTTCAAACTGTACAAGTTTCTTTGTAATAAGTGTACAATATTATAATAGTTGCTTTACAATCATGCAGTAATCAAATGTGCTTGTATTTTATTTCATTGTGTTGTATTGTATTTGTAATGTATTGTATTTGTACATGTGTGTTGTCATTGGTAATGTATGCAGGGCCTCAATAGAAACCAGTTTTAAGCTGTTTGGACATACCCTGGGTAAAGATATGTAGTACCTAAATATATAAAACAGAATATACAGAAAGTTCAGTTTGGCGGACAAGTATCAACCATTCCTCTTTTCTCCTGATGAATCTGAAGGTGATGATTTTAGAACTTGCTCAGCATGTACAAGCATTCCTTCATGCCCACAATGTACCGGGCTACAAATCCTTCTACGAAGAGATGATGAGCAACAAGAAAAAGGAGCAGGAAAAGGAAGCAAAGGAGCGAGAGAAACAGCAGCAACTACAGAGGAAAAGAGAAGAAAAAGAGGTACATGGATTGTAGATAATGGACTGACTTTGTTTAAAGGCTAGTTCATACAGCTGACTGCTAATGGGCTCTGTGCAAAAGTACCCCCTCAACGGTAAGAAAGGGAGAGTTGGGGGAGACCACTGGGAGAGACATTTGAATACCCCACGGACGATACCTTATGCTCACGCTTTAGCTTTATGCCCATTCAGAATAAAATTAGTTTTGTGTTCTTGCATGCAGTACGTGCATGCTGTGTGCCCTGTTCACTGGGTTCATGAAAGTAGTAAAAACAAAATCACTCTCTTGTTCATGCATGAAGGCCACATCTGTGAGCTCTCATAGTCAAGTTTCAAACCTTGAGCAAATGCAAACAGAAAGTGTGACGTTAAACTCATTCTAATTATTTCCCCACTTGCAGCCTTTCAAAATTGGGCCCAGAAGAGTCATCTGATGTTTCCATCAAGTTTTATCTAAATTTTGATATAATTTTCTTTATTGCAGAGGATGGAAATTGAGGAAGAAATATTGAAAATGCAGTCAGCCAAAGAGGAAATTAAAAGAAGGAAAGAGCTTGCAAATAAGGTAAAACTATCCAAATGTTTAAGATACAATGTAGTATGATGTTTAGTAAACACATAGCAAATGAAAATGTATTATAAAATGGAATTTTGCGTCGGGGTGATATAAATCAAATAAGGTTTTGCCCTTCACCGACGTTTAAACACTGTATACTCAGTGTGTTACCTCCCGAGTGAAAGTTGGAAAAAATCACTCGGGTGGGACTCGAACCCACGACCTCCTGCTTTCTAGTGCAGATGTCTTACCACTTGACCAAATAATATATTATTATAAGATGAAATTTTGCGTCGGGGTGATATAAATCAAATTAGGTTTTGCCTATATAAGAATCAGAGAAAGTATTTTGGCTGTTTGGACCCATATCCTGTAAATTGCCGAAATTTGAGAAAATATTGATGAGCCCTACCTGTGTATTCAGCTTGTGATTATTTTCCTTTGAGATTTCAGAAAGCTTTCAGCATGTAATGCTTATGAAAATATGTCACTGAAGGGCAACACGCAGTGTGGAAATTGTACCTCGCCCTAATGCAAAATCCATCAAAAATCATAGATATGTTGGATTTTAAGGTGGTGTCTTTGATCAATTTTAGGAATCTGAGGCTACAGACCAAACTGTTCCTCCATCCCCGGAGAAGACTAAGGAAGTCAGTGGGAGGAACCAAAGAGACTCCGCCCCTAACAGAGGCAAGAGGCAGCCTGACCCGGTGGATGCAGGGAGTGATAACAGCAGAGGCAGAGTAAGGTATGCGTAGTGGATTCAAATACTTTATATCAGTGTTTCACAACTGAACTGTGACGTCAACGTATAACATGAGTTCTTGGAGAATCAGCATAGCATGTTTTGGGTCAATAAAGTCTGGTTCATACTTCAGGCGAATGTGAAAGAAAGTTGACCTCTCAAAACATTCACATCAAAATCGTACCCGGAGTCGAAATGTGTCATCTTTTGTGAAACCCAGTGCAAAATCTTGCCCTGATATCACAAATTCATATTTGCATTCACTTTCAAAAAGGAGTATGAACTTAGCCTTGAGGAGCAGGTCTTGGGCTCGAGTCCCACCCAAAAATTGTTCCAGAAAGCTCAGTCAAAACCTATGAATAGCTTGGCCTTAAAGGGAAAATACAACATTTGCAAACATCAAAAAATAAAACTACCAAATCATTTTGAAATACCTTGCTGGACTGTTAGTGAATGACAGTGTAAAGCATCCTGTAAAATCATGGCACCTGGTATACTGTCATTTTCAAGAAAAGTGGTATTTTTGTATCAATTTCCAACGCTGATCGGCCGACCAGCGTTGGAAAAAACTGGCTTTTTTTTCAAATACTGGCCCCAGTTGACCATTGCACTTGTTTGCAATCGATTACACACCTATGAACGGGTACAAGCCAGCTAGACTGGTTCCCTGACCTTACAATTCCCCAATGTATGTAAACTGCTCTGTTTCTTCTTAAATGGAGTCAGGGAACCAGACTACAGGAAAATGATTGTTTTTCTTGGTTTTTATAGCATTTTCGAAACCAAAACCTCAAAAAAGTCAGTGTAACTATATTTGCTATATATTTCCAACCCCCCAATTCCATCCATTTCTGAAAATTACAGCAAAAGCAAATGATGTATATTCCCTTTAATGACTCTGTGCATGAGCAAGAGATGGTGCTTTGTGACCACTTCCGAGATCTCCAGTAGGAGGGACACATGGCATTCTTGTACTGGTCCACACGCTTATTATTAAACTGAAGTACACACAATTGATTAATCTGAATCTGCTCAAGCCCATAACGTCTTCGCTTGAGCGTCAGGCGCCTTCAACAATGTGTTGGATAGACCCTCCCAGTAGGCTTCCCCAACTCTCTCTTTGTAACCATTGAAGAGATACTTATGCTCAAAGTCCATAAAAGTTAAAAAGGTTGATAAATGGGGCTCTTGAAAATGTGGCCCACTAAAGCAGGGAGCAAAGCAAATATGGAGCAATTTAATTGAAATAACCAAGGAAATGAGACATGCACATTTGATTCAAGTACTAACGTTCTTGAAGTAAACTTTCATAAAAGCACTTTACAAAGTGAACAGGGCTGCAGTTTACATATTAGAGTGTAATCTATTTTTCTCTCTCCCATAGGACGTTAAGTGAAAGTAAGAACACAAAGCACCAATCAGAGAATGAAGCACCAAACCAAAGACATCCCAAAGCTAGACGATCGAGGAGTGACAGTTACCACAGAGGAGTCGTGACGACCGTCTTCAACACCAAAACAGAACGGACTATCAACAGAGGCCAAGTTATAAGTAAGTGCGTAACTGTAGGTCTTAGCATTCCGGAACAGGCTGAAGTCCAAATCAAGGACGTTGTTAGAGGGATGAATGTGGGAGTTTGTCGCACTACCACCCCTGTCATTTTTATTGAAAAACTTTTGCAATGTTGTGGGGCGCTGTGGTCCAATGTGGGGCGCTGTGGTCCAATGGTTACGATGTTCGACTTGTGTGCTATGGTACATGGGTTCGAACCCTGGCGGGGACCATGGTGCTTGTGCTCTTGGGCAAGGCATTTTACTACGATTGCCTCTGTCCACCCAGGAGTTGAACTGGGTACCTGTGAAGGTAGAGACCAAATTGCGCTGATCTCGAGCTGCTGCAGAAAAAAATTGTCTCATTCCTGATGAACAGGGATAATCATTGCATTCGATCATATTCATATGGAATTTGCACAATATAAATATATCATAATAATAATTATAATATTATTATGATAGGGTATAAAAAAGCAAAACCATGGGGAAAAAAAGAAGACTTCTGTTTGGAAGAGATGCAATGTTTGGAAGAGATGAAAAGTTTTAACAATGAACAGTCCCACCTTGTGCCAGATGACGCCCCTTTTTTAAAATTTGTATTGTTACGGCTTGCAAATTCCATCATTATGAGACATTGAAAGTAAGTTTTATTATTATAACACCTCACCCACAGATTGTGGGTCTTGATTGGCCAAGAGTGAGTCGCATAGTATTTGCCTTTTTTGCTATCTTGCTGTGCACGGCCTTAAAGAATATACGCAACCAAAGTATTACACGCATAGCAACCGATATTGTGTGCAAATTCCCAAGCGCTAGCGCAACAGAGTTGGTTCCAAACGTTATTTTCGTGAAGGGGTGGTTTGTAAAAAACCAAGAAAATTTTCAACTAATTTCGTATTGAAATAGAAATACATTTTAATTGTAGTTAGATTAAATTACTCAGTTATCTCTTAAAATCAAGAAGAATCAAGAAGAATATTTCCCTCTGCTTTGTCTACGGAAAATAAAATGCTCCATGGATCGCCTAGGAGGCTAGTTTTACTATGCCACATCAATATTTGTATATTAGCCAATGTTTACAAATGGAATATACACTTTATACTTGTCAAATTATTTCCAGCTCGAAAAATGATTCAGTTCTTGGTGGACTGGTTCCCTCCCATCTATCAGAATCAATAATGTAGGTACCGAGAACTACTGTAGTTTACCTGCGAGGTGGATCTGTTTGTGGACAAAAGCAACGTGAAACAAAAGGCCCTTTTTTCAGAGGGTTGCAGATACTCAAAATAGAAGAGAAAGTAGTTTGTTTTCATTACAAAGCATACACGTTGAAAATTTGTAAGCAGAAAAGTAATTGAAGACAACAGACAGTAGATCAGTTTGCATTTTGACTTATATTCACCAACCCCTATTTCTCCCCAAGATCCGATCCCAAAATGGTAATTTTGTTTTCTTTGCGCAGGTTACAGTGATAAAGGGAGCACCACCTACGTAGGTATGGACAGCCAGTCAGGAGAGCTAGTCACCCTCAGAGAATGGGTCATGAAATGGAAGCACGGAAAGGGACGGAAACCCTTACCAGATGAGGAACAGGCTGCAGAAAATTGCATCAAACAGGTAAGAACAAAAAAGTCACCATTTTGCTTGATATATATCTAGCAACATGGTGACTATGTAGAAAAAAATACATTTATAACTTAGTCACCATATTTTGACATGTTCTAATATGTTGCCATTTCATCCAGTTTTATGAAATGGTTTGCAGCTGTGATGCGTCACAGGGATAACATACGTCACATGGATAACATACAGTACTGCAATGCTCAGAAGTTGTGACGTGTTTCATAAACTTTGGTACTGGGTTCATGTCCCACCCTAGTTGACGTGGATTTTAGTCCCTGCCTGTTGGTATACATTTCCCCTAAATAGCAGTCTAGATGGTTTTCCACCCTTCCCTAAAACTGAAAATGTCTTCATCTTTTCTCTTGTATTTGAGGCTTCCCATTTAATTGGATGTTAATATCTATGATAATCATTAAGTATTTCATTCTATTTCTAATTCCTGTATTTTGTAGCTTGGTACCATAGAGCAAGAGTTGCTGTCACTCATTAAGCTGGAGCATCCCAACTTGGTGCACTACCTTGCAATCAAACACACACAAGGCAAGGAGGCAGTCACTGTGGAGGTGAGACTACACTGATCTGAATCATTTGAAATTCATTGTCAGTTCAAGGTTTACCTAGGAATTGACCTGTAAAAAGTAAAATCAGGCGGTGTTTATCTCCGGTTTCAGTGGCATGAAACGACTGAGAATATTTCTACTCCCCCTGGATGGGATGCCAGTCCATCAAAGGTTACTCCCCGGCTAATGCCGGTGAGCGTCAGTCGGCAGTGTGTTCGATTGTTTCTCCCAGTGGTCTCCCCCAACTCTGCTTTTCTTACCGTTGAGGTGTTGTTTGGGTGCAAAGCTATTAATGCCAATGAATGGGCTAAACCTGGCCCATTATAAAACCAGATTCGTGAAAAGACTTACAGTGAATAGCCATTCCGAATCGGTGGAATAAAAATGTATGGGTGCACACTGTAAATAGGCCTAAACCCATCCGCCGAGCTCATGAATAAAAGTTATACCCTCAAAATATTCTATATTAGAGAGTTCTGAGAGCCATAAAATTGGAAAATGAAGAGAAATGAAGAGATATGGCAATGAACCTCTGGCCCGGACTTGAGGCTTCCAATTCCGAGCATTTTGGATGCAATTGGGCTTGAAAGTGGCGCTATTTTGCCATGTTGTGGAGGGATTGTTTTTCAAGATGGCTACTTTTCTGCTTTGAGAAGAATAGGGGTGGTCTTCTTTGGGTGAAAATTTCTCAAAAATTCAATGGTCAACCCACCAAAAATTAAAAGAAAATGAGAGATGACATGTTGATTATCATTTTTCTGTGCAGCTTAAATACCTGTGAGAGTTCCGAGTATTTTTAAAAGAATTTTGAAGTATGGGCATTTAGCACTGGTGTCTATGGGAATTTTAATGCAGGGGTGCATCCTTATGTGATTTGGGATTAGCTTTTCTGGGCTTGCTTATCTTGTTTTCCTTTACCTAATATTGACATCTATTTTTTTTCTGTTCCCAGCTACTTATGGAATACACCAAGGGAGGTAGTCTAGACCTCCAGGCC
This sequence comes from Patiria miniata, assembly GCF_015706575.1. Taxonomy (NCBI): domain Eukaryota; kingdom Metazoa; phylum Echinodermata; class Asteroidea; order Valvatida; family Asterinidae; genus Patiria; species Patiria miniata. The sequence goes on from NW_024037072.1 coordinate 37,928,084, forward strand.
TTTGGTGGGACCCCCATCCCCTTAGACGTTCTCCGTCAGTACGCCAGTGATCTCCTAGAGGCATTAGTCTACCTCCATGGTCGAGGGGTGGTCCATAAAAACCTCCAGGCTTCCTCGGTTTATGTAGACAGCCACGGCAGTCTGAGGCTGGCTGATTACAGCTTGTGCAAGAGGTAAAGGAACTGCCACATTTAACATGTTTAAGACAAATTTTGGACCTATACATTAATTTTGTCAAATTTTGGACCTATACATTAATTTTGTCAAATTTTTGGGTAATTAAATTCCGAATTTAAGTTCCGAATTTGAAAAATTAAATTTTTGACTTTCCAATTCTAGGTTGGATGACCTGAATGAATCCATCCAAGCAGGATCTCACAACGTCCGTTTCAGCGAAGAGAAGAGCTATGGAGGAAGGGGAGGCAAAAAGGGAGACATCCTAAAACTAGTAAGAGCAAAATAAAGTCACTTGGGAAGGTTTGGGAAAACAGGATCATGGATGTGTCCAGAATACGTTTGGATACCTTTGAAATTCTTTGGAATGTGACAGTTTAGTCAAACAATAAGGGAATAAATGTGTGATTGGGAGGTATTAAACACTGTTTAAGACTGGTTGGAGTCTGGATGCTGATAATTACCCGAGCCGAAGGCGAGGGTAATTGGGATATCGTTGCCTTTCACCGATATAATTTCATAATACTCAGTGCTATCGGTATGAGAGAAAAATCTACAGGCTTTTACCTGGGTGGGACTCGAACCCATGACCTTTCTGCTTACTAGAGCAGACATCTTACCACTCGACTACTGAGCTGCCGTGATCGGCTGACCAGTTTTAATCTGGTTTCGTAAGGTCACTTTTTTTTCAAAGCATGATGTCAAATTAAAGAGTCAGTGTTGAGAAGGGGCTGTGGAAATTGTTAAGAGGCACCAGCCCCCTCCCTCCCCCTCTCCCCTCCCCTAAAAATGGATGAGATCAAAAATATTTACGAGATTTTCTTATTCATATTTCTTTGATAATCTCATATTTTGATCAGGGTATCCTACTAATAGAACTCATCCAGGCCCAGGAGGGTGTGCAATATCCGTGTGAGGTTCCACAGGACCTTCCTGCTGATCTACAAGATCTATTAAACAGGTAGGAAATATTACCTAGGAAGAGTAAGATGTTATCGCTAGTTTTCTTGACAGGGACAACACTGAATATGTAAAATGATTTAGGCCAAATTTTTGCCACAAGGGTTTGTGCTCATCACAGTTGAAAACTTGTCATGCATATTATGTGATGTACATGTGTGCAGGACCTTATTAGGGGAGTTTCTGTTATTAGCAAAATTTAGACTGAGTGCAAGGTCAGGCAAGGACCATTAGTCGACTAGTGGCTTATTTGTGACATAACTTAAGCCTGTGCACTAATAGCAATGTCTGAACGTCTCTAGTCAAATAAGGGAATAAATACGTGCTTGGCTGGTTTTAAACACTCGGTTTAAGACTGCTTGGAGTCTGGATTATCAGCATCTTTTTGGGCAAAAAATAAACACTTTACAATCCAAAAATCAAAACAAGTCAAAAAATAAAAATTTCAAATGATTTTGTTCAACAAATTTACTTCATGTTTTTCGGGACACGCCTCTAGCTATATAATGGTATGTCGAGTCTCAAGAGTAGTGGTAAACAACTCCTTATGTGGAGTTTGGTGCGCGCGTCGATGTGGTGCAGAACGCAGCTGTGCCGGTGTGTTGTGAATTTAGGACTATGAAATGCTGACTTACTGGTAGTATTGCGCATGACTGCGTAAGGATTGTGAACGTTCACCCAATAAAACGGTAAAAGGCACCGGATTTCATAGGAGTAAAAATTTCAAGTGACACTGAAAAAGTGTTTCAGACCAGCCAGCCACGTCTTTATCATCCGTTTAAAACCGGCCACGTGACGGGCTCTTGACCAATAGGAATGGGTAAACTGTGTTAGGTATTTATGAATGCTGGTTAAATCATCATCACTAAACACCTTGATCCTGGCTCCCTGCTGTGCATTATGATTGTGCAGCTGTTGGTAACCAGTGATGCAACTGGACTTGCTCATCTGACATTACTTGGCCTGTTTGTTTTCTTTGCTCAGATGTCTTGATACAGATGAGAGAAATCGTTCGTCAGCGTCATCATTACAGGACCATCCCTTCATTAAACCCTCTATCTCAGTTTCACCTGAAACAAACAGTAATCTGCCGAACGATCTCAACTCATCAGGTGAGACATAAAATAATGGAAAAATGCCTTGAAAATTGCCCAAATGATTAACAAATAAAAAGATAAAGTAATATTACAAAATCTAATTTAATTGAATTTTTGATCCAACTAGCTTCTTCCAATATAACTTGATTCAGAAGTATTACCAGAGAAGTAAGCACAAGAACAGAACAAAATATTGTTGATTAACAGTGGAAACGTTTTTTTAAAGATAGTCATATGTTACTCAAAATATCTGTTTTTTTTAAGGAATTCTCCACTGTGCAGTGGACCAACGAAACATTCTATGGGCTCTAACATTCAAGGGATTCATTCCCTCATGTATAGTAATTGTGGGCTTCATCTCTACCAATCCTGAAAAATCCTTGAAACTACATAGTGAATTTTTAATTAGTTGGAGTGATAAGGGTAACAATTCCCCCCCCCCCAAAAAAAATAAAGAAGCTTGAGGACCTGTTACTAAAAAAAATCTTTGAAAAGGAGTAATACAGATTCACTTATGATATATTTATATATCCTGCAATTTTTTGACTTCCTACAGTTTGTGAAACTCTTGAACACTTTTCTGCTGTTATATACTGTTTCTTCTTCTGTTATCTTACAGCAGGGAATGAGAAGGAAGCGGATGTCAGTATCCCTGAGCCTAAGAGTTATGACATCCATCTGGGCCACTCCAGACTCAGGAGTGAGTTTGAAGTCTTAGACTTTCTAGGTAAAGGAGGCTTTGGAAGTGTCACAAAGGTACAGTACTTGTTTCAAATTACACTTGAGATCCGTGCAAAAGAATTCCTCACCTCTTTAAAATTCCTGCGCAGCTAAGAGAGGACGTGGCTTTTGATTACAAAAATCACACAGCACTGGATAGCTCAGATAGTAGAGCGCCAGTATATCATTTTGGTGGTCACAGGCTGAAATTCCAATCCGGTCAATTTCTTTGTCTAACCAAATATTAAACTAAATTGATAATTTGTTAGGCAGTATTTTTCGCCTAACTTTGCCACATCAAAGTATACTATTTTAAAAAAATAATATCCTGGAGAATTGGAAAAAAATTGCTTGAAATTGTTTTTCTGATTGGGTGTCAAAATGTAGATCATTTAAATGAAAGCACAAATTAAACCCCTACTTGATTTTTTCTTCAGGTCCTGAATAAGTTGGATGGCAGCATCTATGCCATCAAGAGAATCCTGCTGAACCCAAAGAGCCGAGAGTTGAACCGGAAGATCACGAGGGAGGTCAAGCTGCTGTCCAGACTCAACCATGAGAATGTGGTCAGGTAAGCTATCAAACAAGTACCCCCTCCACGGTGGAACTGACAAAGAGGGGGATACGGAAGGACATGTGAGTGCCATTGCTGCTGAGTGCACCTGCTCAGCTCAGTTGCACCTGTTTCATTTCACAGATACTGTTGGTTTATGCACACTCACTGACGTACCTCCACTGAAAATTGGAGCATATGGGCAGATGGGCATACAGGCATATGGGCATACAGGCATTGCAGTGTGCTGACCTGTGAACAAAACATGTCCACACAAATGCAGGAGTTTTAGACGTTCCGTGGACTTGCACAGGTCCACACAATATGTTTTCCACTTTCTGAAAAACAATCTAAGAGGCATTTTTGGGTTATGGTTATACATGTATGTCATAAAATGAAGTAGAAAGTTTCAAGGAAACCAGGGTAGGAAATTCAATTTCAAAGAGTGTTTACAATGCAAGTGGCAGCGCTTTGAAACGTGTTTTGTCTTAATAACTGCATGAGAGCAAAGGAAAGTCCGCAGAAAGGTATGTGGTCCTTCACTATTTTTTGTGAGTAGTCCACACACAGTACCATCTACAGTCTACCATGAGTCCAATACAAAGCAGGTAGTACTTTAAGTATGGCACACTAAATCAAATTAGGTTTTGCCCTTCACCAACGTATTAACACTGTATACTCAGTGTGTTGCCTCCCGATTTGAAAAAATCACTCGGGTGGGACTTGAACCCACGACCTTCTGCTTTCTAGTGCAGACGTCTTACCACTCGACCACCGAGCTAACGGGATCGGCTGGCTGGTTCCAATCTGATGTATATAGCAGCGGGTACCGCATTAACTATTCATAAGATGGAATTTTTGCGTCGGGGTAATGTAAATCAAATTAGGTTTTGCCCTTCACCGACGTGTAAACACTGTATACTCAGTGTGCTACCTCCCAAGTGAAAGTTGGAAAAATCACTAGGGTCGGACTCGAACCCACGACTTCCTGCTTTCTTTTTGCAGATGTCTTACCACTCGACCACCGAGCTAACAGGATCAGTTTGCTGGTTTGAATCTGATGTTTAGATAGCAGCGGGTACCGCATAAATTATTAAAAGATGGATTTTTTGCGTCGGGGTGAAAAAAGCATAGATTTGATTTTGATTTTGTTTTAGGGGGACTCTGTTACAAGTCATGAGTGTGGCACAAAACGGTTCCATATGACTTTCTATGATAATGTGCACAAACGAATGGGCCAAATGATGTTCCTGCAAAATTTTCGGGAGAGTCGCAGTAACCTGCAAGTTGTCGGTTATGGTAAAGTCTTGGATGTCACAGCAGAACAACCCCGGGCTACATTCCGTTTGGGAGTTTTAATGAAAGAAAACAGGTTTGTGACACAAATTAATTGTACCAAGCCCCCTCCCCGGAGAGTTAAATCAGGACATTTAATTTTACTCACTTTTGTTACAGATATTTTAATTCTTGGATAGAGGTTGCAGAGTCGCCTCCGACTACCGAGACAGATTCTGACTCGCTTGGTACCGTAACAAACACCACCGGTCCCATTCAGAAACCCACACCTGATACCAGACAACCTACCAGCGACAAGAATAGCCTCAGTATCTCAGATGATATTGAGAAATTAGCTCCCAAAGTCAGCTTCAGTAAGTACTTGAACAGTAATTTCGTTGATACCCCAAAACATTGCATATTTCTGGTATGTTGCACACGGCGTAAACACATGGTTGCCAAACAGTGATACACTTAAACTTAAAGGCACGTAGGAACATTGATAATTAGCGGGAAATGAACCTTGTTCAAAGTGATGATAGGATTTGTACCAAATACCTTGTGAAAATATTCAACCTGAAATGGTACCATTCGGGAGAAAACAGTGACAAGCTTGCTATGCACCCTAAGATTTTGGGCACTTTTGTTAGCCTCAAGTGAAAAAAAAATGCACAAGAAAGTAAATGATCATATGAATGTACCTTTGAACGAAACTACCATGTTTGTGACTTGTGGTGGTGAACCGTGGCTTGCAACTGCTTCACTACAAGCTTACTTTTTAGTACGCCTGGGGCTCAGAAAAGGTCTCGACTTCAAAACTGCCCATTACCTCTGTAGCATTTTTAGTACTGTTATGTACAGAAATCAGCTGAACTTATTAATACATTTACTTGTCACTATTTCCAGGTACCTTAGGTTCCGTAGATTGGAGCACATCACATGATACGGGTGGATTGGACAGTAGCAGCGATTCATCATCTGATGAGGAAGATGTCTTTGGGGCGTCCTTCATGTGAGTACCAGGGATTCAGGGAACCAGGACCTTGAGGTTTTGGAATGACAATTACCCGTTATCCAAAGAGAGCTCATTCACATTTAACGCAGCCCTTCAAATCTGCCACAATGTTAAGGATAAAATTACATGTAGCAGGGGCGTTGCAAAACCAATTTGAAGGGGGGTGCATCAAGAAATTTGCTGGAAGGTAGCTAGGAACTTTTCCAGTTACTCTGCTGCCGCAAATTCCAAAAAAATGGGGGGGGGGGGGGAGCATGACACTATCGGACAATAGGTTGTGCTTTTCGTAGCAGACAGACACATGATTTTGCCAATAGGATGACAATTTTGCTGAAAAAACCCTCAACAAAGACACTCTAGTGACGCCCATGATAATAGGTTATATTTCTGAACAAGTGGCCCCAAGTTTTTGGGTTTTCGAAAATGGTAAAAACGGGGGAAGGATATTACTGTGAGGTTGTTGGGCTATCATTTAAAAAAAAAAAATTTAAACGTGCAAAATGTTGCTGGGGGTAGGGGGGGACAAGTTGCCAGAGAACTATTTTTGTCCATTGGACTTGAAAGTTAGAGTACAGATAATAATTCAATTATATTCCTGCACAGCAGTGGATTATATGAGGATTGGAAAGGGCTTTCTAAAACACTGAGGCTGTTGGGTTGAGCATTTGAGCAGAGATGGAACGTAATTTACAAATCTACCACTAGTTCACCAATGACTCATTTGAAGTCCTATCATTTTGTGGCTTGTGAGTAAGCAAAACCTCAAGATGGCAACAATCAACACACATAATGGACTCCGTTCACAAACTAATGGCCCTTTGTGACCATTTTTGAGAGCTCCGCAACGTTTGCACAACTTCTTTTTCTGAATGTGTAAACACCAGAGGCGTTTTGACGTGAACGTCAGGCGCTGTTGGCAATGCGTTTGTATGTCCCTCCCAGGGTAACCGTTGAGGGGTAAGGTTACTTTCCCAGGGAGTCCCTACCACAGAGCCCACTATTTGCAGGTTTCATCCTCTCATCTGATTCCCTGTTCTTCCCTTACCAGGCCTTGTTCGGACTCATCTGATGGGATCGAGTTTGAGCATAACAACTCCAGTCCTGACATCAGTGACAGTAAATCCAAACAGGTACCGGCGTTTTATACTGTTTCAGTTACATTTTTGTTCCAAATGGCTCAAATTCACTCTTGTAATAGAAAAGAAAAGAATATCTTCTTTTATGGTCATGGGTGATTGCAGTCTTTTGAGGATTTTGGCTACAATAGTTGGAAACAACTGAATTGTTTAATAAATAAATTGTGCCAAATGGAAGGATTTTTTTTTTTCTGGTTACTGCGGTGGACTCTTCAATTTCTCTACTACCGTGTTCCAGAATCGAATCCTTACAAGGAACAGTGGATTTGTTTCAGTTCAGTGGTGGGTGGAAAATCCTAGATTGAAAACTCAATCCACTTGTCGGCCTTGATGGACTTTGAACCTGGGTCACAGGGATGGAAGTCGAGGAATAAACAACCACATCAACCTTACACAAATGCAAGTCTGATTGCCGTGCTTGATTTGTGTACAACGCCTGAATAAACCCCCTTTATCCTGTTATTGAGTTATTCATCCCACGGCGTGGCCACACCGCAAAAATGGAAGTTCCATTCCACTGTAAATAGATATCATTGCGCGGTCACACTATTGGCAGCGCTGTGATGGCTCTGATGCTGTACATTCTTGCAAGTTACCAATCAGATGACAAGGATTTATTCAGGCTTTGTATCAATCAATTAATGAACGTTTCCAAATTGCCAAAGGATACAAGGTGCTTATTATTACCCTGCTCATTGGGCCAATGAAACATTCCAAATACCATCTCGGCTCCCTGGGGAGCATACAGCTCGATGCTGCCATTTCGGCACAAAGCAGCTAAATCAACCACACTAACCATCTCTGCCCTCACAGGAACCCATTTACTCCTGGGTGGAGAGAAGCAATGCTTGAGAAAGTGCCTTGCCCAAGGGCACAAGCACCACAGCCGCAGGCTGAATGAATAGTTTCTATTGGTGAGAGATGGAATGTTACCCATTTCTCGTGGGTGGGGAGAAGCAATGCGTGACAAAGTGCCTTGTCCAAGGGCACACGCACCCTAGCCACAGGCTGAATGAATTTCTTTCGGTGACAGATGAAATTTTCCATTCCACTCGGCTTGGCCTCATTCCATCTGTCATCTCATGAAATTATTCTTACCATTGCACTCATAAACATTCAGTATTTGTGATAGCTTCAAAATTGCACTGCCTTATTCATTCATCTACAAGATCTGTTGCATTCCAGCCAGCTTTGAGATGTGTGATGTTGTTTCATATGGATATGCATGAGTATAGCTCTTGTGCATTCATTGTTACTGAATGAAAATAACCAAAGAAATACCCCCAAATTGGCTGCTGAATGTAAAGACTCTATAGACTAATTCGATGAACAAAATGAGCCATTTTTTGAGGTAGAACCATGCTCGCGAACATGTTCTTAAAATTAATATGCGCGGGCATTTTGGTAACATAATTGGTCGAAGGAGCATTGAGTGCATGCGTACCTCCTGTGCTCAAACGTGGTTCCTAATCGGTAATGGCATCTGATTTGTCAAGTAAAGTCTGTCACGAGCCAATGTGGCCCATCAGGCCGGCGTTTATCTCCGGTTTCAGTAGCATGAAACAACTGAGAATATTTCTATTCCCCCTGGATGCGATGCTAGTCCATTGCAGGTTCAGCTAATGCCGGTACCCATTTATACACTTGGGTGTGGAGAGAGGCAAGTGGGGATCAAGTGGCTTGCCCAAGGACACACAATAAGGCCAGCGGCTGTATTTGAATCAATGACCCTCTGATCATGAGTCACAAACCCTAACCACTAGACCACACTCCCCCAGAATGGCATCTGACTAAGGTCACCAAATTAGTCTACGTGGGCAACCATCCCCTTGACAATTTTCAGTTGACCGCTTCACAATTGTCACAGGAAGAAGGGAAGAAACCAACTGATGCGAATCTACCTCCTCAAGACGTTGAGCCATCACGACCTCTGCAGTACCTGTACATCCAGATGGAGTTCTGTGAGAAGAGCACACTCAGGACGGCCATTGATCAGGGTCTGTATCTGGACGAGAGGAGAGTCTGGAGATACCTGAGGGAGATCGTGGAAGGATTGGCTCATATACACTCACAGGTAGGTTGCAGGCAGCCTTAAAGGTTTCTGTATGAAGACCAAAGATTCTGGCGATGGTTGTCGAAACTACGAAAGATTGTCTCATATTCATTCCAGGGGAAGATTAAGTGTAGTTATTCATCAGGGTCTGTGTTTGTAAGGAAGGGTCTAGAGAAAGCTTTTTTTGCAGATACATTCACAAATAGGTTGACGACAGTTGAAATTCATGTATTTGGGCTCCGTGTGCAAACAAGAGAGGGTGCTTATTTACCACTCTCAAGAGCTCCGTGGACGGGACACTCCGCATGCGCGGACTGCTTCGTGTGCATATAGCGCAAAGTGTGCATGACCAAATGTGCACAAAGCCATATGTTCGAATGTTTCTCCCAGTGGTCTCTCCTAACTCTCGCTTCCTTAACGTTGAGGGGGTACTTGAGCACGGAACCCACATAAGGGTATAGAGATTTTAAAAATTAACGAAGAATTTTCTCATTCCCAGGAAGTCTGAATTCAGCAGTAAATCAGTGTATGTCACAGGAAAGACTCAACTTTGGGTGATTTTGAGAGGGTTATTTTATTTTACTATTTCCAAGGCTGTCGAAGACAAGGGTCCATCAGTGAAAAGCTGTCTTAACATTAATGGGTATTTATAAAGCGTACGTATCCACCATTACTGGTGCTTACCAAAATCTCATATTTTGTGCTAGTGCAATTTTGGTTATGGACCGAAAGACGAGTGGTGTGAAAAGATCTGAAATGCTGCTGGTAGAAATGGGAAAATTGGGTCGTCCACTGTTGGGGCCTCATAGTCTTCTCTGAATGATTAACTTGAATTGACTTAATGAAAATTGCTTCCTAACATTCAGATTCCATTTCCTTTTATCGTCTGTCTGTCAGGGTATGATTCACAGAGACCTGAAGCCTGTCAACATCTTTCTGGACTCTAATGACCTGGTCAAGATCGGTGATTTCGGCCTGGCTACTGCCGGGAACATGGGAACGGCGGCGTTGCCAGATATACCACAGGGGGATCTACATGAGGCGCAGTTATTAGAGGGAAGTGCTGGTAAGGGAACGAAGATTAATCAATTTTGAGATACATTTACCCTAACTTCTGTGAAATTTTTGCTATGCACATTCTGGAATCCATTGAAATCCACATCTGTGCCAACCTTGTTTTTAGGGGTACAAATTTGCCTCGCCATGTTGGTTCCCAACCGTGCTTTGCACAATCTTTTGTTGTTTTGTTATTTAAATCTCCCACTATTTCGATGTGTTTTAATGCACGACGCGGTGCTTTCAATATTGAAGAATCAAATTTTTAGAATCAATCCTTTCAAAGATGAGATTAGTAAGGGACCGTGACCATTCAGCCCCGGTATGAAAAGGGCCCCCCGGTAAGCTCGTCCCCTCCCAAGAAGTCCTTTCGTACCGTCCCAGCTACCGGCCTAGGAGCTGGTCCGGTTGCTAATCAGGAACTCCTCTATCCTGGGGTCTATTGTTTGCAAGTATTGACACATGTAAAATATCCCAGAAGAAACCTGCTTGTGGTTTTCATCTCTCAGCACGAAACAATAGAACACTTTCATCAGCACAGTTCAAACCCCTTGCCATGCGGTTTCGTGCACAATGGGACCGTAAATTACCAAGGCGTTTGGAAGGATTTTATCTTTAATCCGGTAATTCTGCTATTGTTCTGCTCTGGACGTTCTCTGAAGGGCAATAAATTGATGCGCCTGACTGACTTCAAAACTTCTGGTCAGACAGGACCATGTACCGGATGAGACTGGGCTGAAGACCGGACTGGCTCTGGACGAGGTACCAGGGGGCCCTTTTCATACCAGGGCTGAATGGTCACGGTCCCTAAGTCGCGTTACTAGAATTGATAATGTGCATACTTCTGTCGTCCCTTTTACAACACAAGATACAGGTATTTTTGGCAAACAAATTGCGGCTCCCAGAATTTCCATATCGTAGAGGCATCGCACAGTCTTTAAACAATTGTTGACATGACGTGGCGTGCAGGAGATAACGTGAGCACATATAAGGTGTGCAGCTTGTAAAATACGTGTGCACTATGCTCTGAATAGTCAATCAGTGTCATCTTGGTATTCTACACGGCCAGGGGTTAGTGAAGGAACGCACGCACGCAGCCCGTGGAGTCGAGGCTGCGTCTGTGCAGGAAACTAATGGCACATTCATTTTACAACCGATTTCGTTGGATGGAATTTCTACAACCACATAACGCCTTCGCATGGGTGCCAGGTGCAAGCCAGATATAGCGTTCAACTATCTGTCACTATTGAGGGGGTGCTTATGCACAGGGTTCGACTATAGTGAGTAGCCCGCTAGCCAAATGCTAGTCAAAACAGCGGCGGGCTAGTCAAACTAGTTGGTGAATCAACAATTATTAGGATACGGCAAAGATGAAAGGACAGGAAGAAATATATCATTAAATTCAGAAAGCAAACCTGTACCTATTTGTGTCTAATTGTATTAACTGTGTTTAGGGTTAAATTAATAGATCTATTCATTAAAAACACTGACAAGATTGCCTCAGGATACATGTTTGGCATGTATGAACATTGTTGTTCATGAGACACTCCATAAAAGAAAAACATGTTGGCTAGTGAAAATGTCTGTGGGCTCGTTAAGAGTCTGTTTCAGTAGCCCGGCAGGCCAGTGAAAAAAAAAGGTTAAGGTTGAACCCTGCTTATGCACAGTTTTTAAAGTCATAGGCTGATTGCCATCTGAATTATTTTTTGAAACTACCTTTGCATTGCAGGGACCGGGAGTCACTTGACGGGCAAGGTGGGCACCGCCCTCTATGTCAGCCCGGAGTTATGCCAAGCCAAAAGCAGTCATTACAACCAGGTATCTAGTTAATGTCTTTAGACCAGCTGGGCCCAATTTCACGGCGCTGCTAAGCACAAAAAAAGTCGGGCTTATAAAAGCAGGTTACTGGCCAAAACCCCATGTGAATTTCAATGCTAAGCAAACAACAGCTGAATGCTAATCACGAGCAATATACTTCACGTGGAGTTTTCAAGCTGGTAACCTGCTTTTATAAGCCAGCCTTTTTTTGTGCTAAGCAAATTTTTGTGCTTAGCAGCGCCGTGAAATTGGGCTCTCGGCCCAATTTCATAGCACTGCTTAACAGTAAGCAGAAAAGTTGTGCTTATCATGCTGCTGCTGAAGCACTATTTCATGCTAACGGTTGTGCGCGCATGGAGATTTCTATTGTTACGTCACTTATTTTAGCAAAGTTTTTTTCTGGGGTTGAGCGTGCTTTTGCTGTGCTTACTGCTTAACGGTCCTTATGAAATAGATGGAGGCTCGGTAAGCACAAAGTCGGCTGTTAAGCAGCGCTATGAAATTGGGCCCAGGTCATTACAACCAGATATGTAGTTAATTGTGATAGCTTAGTAAGCACCAGTTACCAATATGACACTATAGGAGAAGAACATACAGAAGAGAATAAGTTTTTTTTACTTAAATAATTTCTAAAAGTTCACATTCGTCCAGATTTTGCCAAAAAAAAATCATGTTTTAGATAGTTTGCTGATATTAAAGGTCACAGGAAACCCACACACATGTAATATCTTACATTTATGGTAGAAACATTGGAAAAACCATGTTTGTTTTTATTAAGATCTGAGGCGGCCGCAGTTTTTTACCTTGTCCATACATATTCAAGCATCAAGTTTTGATCCAAATTGTCAACAGGCTGCGTACAATGCGTTGAACAGCAAAAAAAAATAATTTAAGGACCAACCTTTTGTAAGGGTCCCGAAAATCCTTATGTGGTAATTATAAAAGAGAAGAAGCAAATTCCCAAGGTAAACTTTGTGTGAACATTCATGTACTACAATCTTTCCAACTATTATCATCAAGGTAAACAGCGCATAACATGGTATTTTGTTGCCATGGTAAACGTGTTTTGGAGCCAATGTGGGCACTTTCTCTTAACCAGTTCATGCCGGGAATATTTTGACAAGAACGGAACGAGGCGCGGGATTACTTTTCACTCGACCTCAAGCCAGGCGGGTTGAAGCCATCACCCTCGGGCAGCACACTCATATTTCCGGCCTCGCTGCAAGTGGGTCGCTGACAGATATTTCTGACCTCGCTCCCTGCGTGTTTATCTGTCATCCGTTCCGAATACTGCATGACTTTTGCGAGTATACACGGCCTCCGGCGCGAACTGGTTAACAGTGCTCCTGTATATACTCAACTCATTTTTTTTAAAGTAGTCAAACAGTATTTCAGAGGATTTGCTTCCTAAGTTACTTTCTTTTTGTTTATTGTTTTCAGAAAGTTGACCTGTACAGCCTGGGTATAATCTTCTTTGAGATGTGCAATCCACCGTTAGCTACTGGCATGGAGCGAGTTCAAATGCTGGGGAGAGTAAGAGAGGTAAAAATTTCAACTACTACGACATGTTCCCGAATCAGTCGTTGTCGACCTGTGTTTGAATTTACGACGTCGTGCGCGCATCAAGATCATCCTTTTTCAGCATGTAGCCATTCAGCACACCACCGGCGCTCCTCATTCTGTGCCAAATCACGCAGTACACGTCACGCGCTTGCCAATCTCCAAATAAGGAGATTGTTTACTACTTCTCGCGAGCGGCGTACTAGATCATAGCTAGAGGGGTGTTTAAAAAAACATGGTAACTTATAATTTTTGACTTGTTTCGACACTTTGACTCAAACGTATTTATGAATGGGAATACAAGTACGTTACAAGACCGTATTATGGGAATGGGTGCTGATAATCTGCTTGGCCGATCCAGCCGAGCACATATTTGTTCCCTTATTGTTAAATAAGTCACATGACTGTCTATGCCGTGAAATCGTCGTGGATCGTTGCGTTGTGGGTGACATGAGCACGGTTGTGATTATTTTGCGTCAAGATGCCGCTTGTTCCACGAGGCTCACACGATTTCTCAGTTTTGTGGCCTGAACATTATTTTTCTGCTTGATGCCGACAGTTCCGTCGTGGTGCAAACAAATCGCAGGCCGACCTGAGGTCACCTTTACAATCTTAGCAAAAACGAGACGAGAACCAGGCATCAAGCAATATACTTTACATGACAATTTAACTGGTAACCTGCAGCTGCTAAGCAAATGTTTTCTGTGCTGAGAGTTAATATAAAAATAATTGCCACTGAGCTATTTTACTTTCTTTTTTCCGTGTTCGGCTTTAGGAAAACATCCATTTCCCGGACACCTTTGACGAATTCAAGCACGAGAACGAGGCGTTCATCCTACGCTGGCTCCTGAATCACGACCCCGAGGCGCGTCCCACGGCCCAGGAGCTCCTCCAATCCAAGCACCTGCCTCCCCCTCAGATGGAAGACGCTAGACTCCAGGAGATGCTCAGACACACCATCTCCAACAGTCAGTCCAAGGCCTACAGGCACATCATACAGGAACTCTTCCATCAGACCGTGCCGGCCCCGGCCGACTTCACTTACGACATGGATATGCATAAAGTAAGAGGCTAATAGTCTATGGGCTCTGCCCACGAACAAGAGAGGGCGCTTTTTGACCACTTTTGAGAACCCAGGGGGCGGGACACACGTGTGCGCGTACTGGTTCGCATGTATAGCGCAAAGTACACACGAGTAGGTGGTATATTCGTGAGCGTCAGGCGCCAAACATTTAAATTGTTTCGTACTTTTTCTGACACTTGAGGGCGCTGTGGCTGTGATGTCAGTTTAGGAACACACTTCTTCAAACTGTAAACCCAAAATTCTGCTTATTGAAAACGTTTGTTCATAAAATGTTCTCATTGTCTTACTGTCATTCTTAAACAACAGTGAACCACTAAATGCAGAAAAAATAACCACAGCAAACCCCTAGAAGTCTAGTGACTTTATGCAGGCCCGTCGCCAGCCCTGAGCGTCAAGGGGGGCCATAGTACCAACTTGGGGGGCCCACTACCCTAAAAATACAAAAATACACATGTATGGCTTTTGCCGTTGGGGGCCAATTGCTCGCCAAGGGGGGCCCGGCCCCACCAGGCCCCCCCCCCCCTTGGCGACAGCCCTGACTTAATGCTGATGTAGATGTGAAACTGAAGTTCCTGCCTTGAATGACATCACAGTTTTGCTCATGAATATGGAAATTTGCATTAGCATAAAAACCCCAAAGGCACCAAAACGCCCTTAAAATGGCAATATGATGGTCACAAATAAAGTTAAATGGGACACACAGGTACATTTCAAGGATTGCGTTAAAAAAAAATTCCATTACGTGGGTCCTTAAAACTCTTTGACCACCCGACAGGGTTTTTCTTTCAAGTCTTCCGTGGTCCAGCAAGCCGTGTACGAGACACTATGTAGAATCTTCCAGAAGCACAGTGCACTGAGAGTCAACACTCCTCTACTCCTTCCAAGAAACAAACAGCTGGAGAGATCCGAGATGTGCGTCAATCTCATGACCCACAGCGGCGGTCTGGTGTCCTTAGCCTATGACTTGAGGGTGAGTCTGTAATGTTGATTTTAGATCCGGGCTCCTGATCACTGTACACTTATGAGGCCCCCTCCAATGGAGAAACCATTGTGCATGCTATTGTACAAAGCAACTGTCCCATGACAAATTATCTGAACAATAGCTAGCACAATACTTTCACCATTATTGGTGAAATCCATATTGATTATCCGATATTATACAGTGTTTGTCAAAGAATTCTATGGTGCGTTTATAAATAACACGTTCGATAATCTTAGAAAATGAAGTAAGAACTGAAGTTGGTTGATAAGTACTAGCAATGGTGTGATTGCCGCTTTTAAAAATTGGGGCGATTCTGGCGATCTTCATTTTCTCAGGCACAACACCTGTTAAAATGGAATAGTTGATAATGAAAGTCAGAGGCCAGGAGATTGCCCGTATCACTAATTTAATCAATGTATTGCTAATTAGATCAAAGCCTGCACTTGTTTTGTTAGGCAAATTACCTACAATTTCAATTATTTCTTCTTGTGTAACAGGAGATAAGAAAATAGAATTAGAGTTTGGATTGAAGGGGGGTCTGTGATAGAATTGATCGTGTTCTCCGATTGGTCTATATTCAAGAGAATGAAGTTTAACGGTGGTCTTTTTTGAGGTCAACACTTTCTTGTGCAAATGTTTTGTAAAACCCCAAGATTTGATTTAATCAGGGCTTAAATTTATCAGGATTTTCCCGATTCCAGGCTTAAAAAAAAAAATCTTGAATTTCTGAGATTTTTTCCATAAAGGTCTTTGTACCTATAAAGGTTTATATAGAACAAAAAAAGTTGGTATTTTCATTGCCTTTACGTTGCTCTGGGCCCTCAGCACCCTCAAACCCTCCACCGAGTATTTCGTAGATTTTTCATTTCCTTCCAATTTCACCCCTGTTTAATTGTTTCCCCGTTGTCTTCACCTAAATGTTTACGATAATAAGTGATGTTTTTGTATATGTTTTAAAAAGGGGAATGCATTTTACCTTTTTGGCATGCTTGACATGGAGCGTTACATCAAAAGAGAACTTGCACAGAAAATGAACCCATTGCCAAATGTGCTACATTGTATTACATTGTACTTATTCCCTGATGAATTCATAACACCATAGACTGCTAGTTGTAATTACATGTACAAGCACAAGTAATTGTCACAATTTTGTTTTTAAAATATTACATGCTAGAATGGATTTATGTTTATCTGATTTCATGTATTGTTTGTTCCCCAGATTCCATTTGCCAGATTTGTTGCCAGAAATAATGTTACCAATTTGAAGAGGTAAGACAATTTTTTTTAAATTTTTTTTTTTTTCCTGTTTTTAATCCCCCTGGCTTTCCAGCTTTCAAGCTAGACAGGGGGATATTGCGATCGCATATTCCTTCTGTGTGTCCGTGTGCGTGTGTAAACTCCGTGTGCGTGTGTAAACACCGGCAGCCATGGACTAGGGACAAAAGGGTTAGTGCACAAACAAAGGGTCCACGATTGACCGAACGACCACGATTGAAAATCGTGTACAAAACCAATGAGAGCTGTTGCAAAAAAGTTAGAGTACAAACAAAGGAATGAGGATTAGGGACAATAGGGCGTCCACGATTGCCGGTGTTTACACACACGTGTGTGCGTGTACGTGTTCATCTTTTCAAATCGTGGACGAAAAATACCAGAGAACAAAAGAGAACAATATCGTCCACAATTCCCAGCATACGTCCGCGATTGGGGTCGTGTACAAAACCTATGGGAGTCTTCCTAAAAAGTTAGGGTACAAACAAAAGAGGGACAATAGAACGTCCACGATCGACGGTGAACACACGTTTGTGTGGGTGTGTTTTTGGTTGATATGTGGTATTGCTCATGGTATCTGGGAAAGTGATTAGTGAAAATTGACAGGCAGTGTATGTTGAAGTCATTATAAATACACTAGGCCACCTCACTGGTTCCTAGAGACACCGCGGCTACAGAAGCTCCCACAGGCCTTGGTCTATGGATGAGTTATGTCACTGTGTTTCTCTAGTGTTGTGAAAGTTATTGTTAACGGCCCCCTTTGTAGCTTCACAGTTGTGGACTAGCACAGCTGCCCACCCATTTCTTTGCCAATCCCTGTTCCTAGTTATGACACATTCCTTTTTGGTGAGGTACACTGAAAATTGTCCTTACTAACTGCCTGTACATGTATACAAACTGCCAGGATGCCAGGGGGATCGCACAAGTTTTACTTGCAGTATTGTTATTTTTCTTTGTGTCTTCACACTGCTGCTTTTGTGTGTGGCGAAGTTTGAATGACAGAATTAAAAACGAAACGTGTGAGACAAGTTGGGCCTGTCATTTGTTAAACCAGAATTTAGAAGGGGGAAAACTTAAAAGTAATATTTGAACACCATGCAGACCTCATAAAGAAAATATCAACAACTTTCACAAACTAGAAATAATTCATGTGACATCTGAATTGTCACGCCAACTATTTACTAACTGGGCTTGGCTTTAATGAGGACTGGGGCTATTTCCCCCTGTCCCCCCCCCCCCCCAAAAAAAATATATAAATAGCTGTTTTATTTTCTTCAGAGGTTACTCTCCTTGTAAAGTTTTTTCCATAAGTTTTTCCAAAATTTCCCTGAAAATTTTCAAAAATTGTTTTGAAATAGTATGAAAAGATTCAGATCCTGTGCCTGGTGTGAACAAAAGGATGCTGTGACCATTATCAGATTAAAGGGAATAAACAACAACTGCAAACATCTAAAAACAAAACTACTAAATTATTATCAAACACTTTACTGGATTATTAGTGAATGACAGTCTAAAACATCCTGTAAAACCATGGCACCTAGTGTGCTGTTATTTTCAAGAAAAGTGGTATTTTTGTATCGATTCCCAACGCTATGGTCGGCCGACCAGCGTTGGAAAAACTGGTGCCTCCAATTTACCACTTTTAGGTAGTCCGCATTTTGTTTGCAGTCGATTACACACCTATGAACGGGTACAAGCCAGCTAGACATGTTCCCTGACCTTCGAATTCCCGACGTCTATAAATTGCTTTGTTTGAACTAGACTACAAGAACTGGATTTTTTTCTTGGTTTTTCAAGCATCTACGAACACAAAACCTCAACAAGTCAAGGTAGCAATAATTATTTGCTATAAAATTCTAACCCCCCAAATTCATCCACTTGAAAATTACAGCAAAAGCAAATGCTGTATATTCCCTTTCAAACGTTTAACCAGATATCTTTTTACTGAAATTCATCTGTTGTTTATAGCAAAACCCTGAAAACAAAGAAGTACAATGAAGCTAAATGTAAAGTGTTAGGCCTATTACTTAACTGTATTTGTAGTAAGTTTGAAACTACCCACTTAAACAATCAAATTTATACATTCTCCAGAAAAAAAGTTGCATGGCATATATTAATAAATATTCACCACATATTTATATTCGCTACAAATGACCTAAAAGGGCCCATGCAATGTAATTTTTTAATGCAGTCCTTGTTAATGCACCATTGTGTCCCATTTAACCTTACTTTGTTTTTCATTTTGCCGTTTTTAGGGGCATTTTGGTACCTTTTTGGTTTTTATGCTGATGCAAATTTGCATATCCATGAGCAAAAGTGTGATGTCATTTCAGGCAGAAACCTCAATGTTACAGCTATTTCAGCTCCAAAATTTGCCCAAATTTTTGATATTTTGCTGTCGTAAATTTTCTTTTCTTTGGTGATTAGTTGTTCTTTAGTGTACATGACAGAATGCTTATGAGCAAAGCTTTCTCACAAGTGTTTTCAATGTACAAATTTTGGGTTCATAATTTAAACCGAAAACCCACTGAACCAGTGTCTTCCTGAAATGACATCGTAGCAACAGCGCCCTCATTTGTCAGGAAACACGTGGACAATTTTAAATGCTTAAAGAAGTGCACTTTTCAATAAGATTATTCTAAAAGGGATGTCAAATAGTTTTTATACATTTAAGAAAAGATAGTAGAAAGCTATGTTCCCAAGTAAAATTCATGTCATTGGCCCTCTAAATATTAAGTTTTTCTATTTTACTATTTTTATCTTTGACATTTTAATTCCTTGTATTGACTTTTTCACACATTTTAACGTTACAGTTACTTTTTTTAATATAATGCTATAGTATTAGTTTATTTCTAAACTTGTAAAGCGCCTTGAGCGTCTTTTTGAGACGGATTTTGGCGCTATGTAAATGTTCACTATTATTATTATTATTAAAGATGAAGTATTTACACAGATTTTTAGAATCCAAATCTTCATTTCAGAGACATCATTTCCAAATTCTTAAATTTAGCTCACTTTACTTAAGTGAAGGGCAAAATCCAGATGTAAAATGTCATTCATAAATACCTAATTTACGCATTCCTATTGGTCGAGAGCCCGTCACGTGGCCGGTCTTAAACGGATGATAAAGACATGGCTAGCTGGTCTTAAACACTTTTCCAGTGTCACAATAAAATGTGGATTCCTAAAAATCCAGTGCCTCTTATCGTTTCATTGGTTGAACGTTCACAATCCTCATGTAGGCATGCGCAACACTACTAGGGAGTCAGAATTTTATAGTTCTAAATTCAAAATGCAACGCGCCAGGTGCGTTCCGCGCGACATCGCGCAGAACATGATATGCGCGCGTCAATCTCCATAAAAGGGTTGTTTACACCTTACTCGCCAGCTGAACACTCCATTATTTTGCAAGAGGGATGTTTCAAAAAGCATAAAGTGAATTTGTTGAACAAAATCGGGATGTTTTGAACAAATTACATGTATATGATTTTTTTTTACCGAAAATGTATTTATGAATGGGAATAAATTTGTGCTCCGTTGGTATTTATCACTCTGTTTAAGATCACTCTGTTTAAGACCACTTAGAGTCTGGGTGCTGATAATTACCCAGACTCTAAGTGGTCTTAAACAGAGTGATAAAAACCTCCGGAGCACACATTTATTCCCTTATTAGAAGACAACATTTCTGTGTTGTAAACATCTGATAAATAACTGCGCTTGACTGAAAGGGATGCTTAGAACTATAAAACTTAAGGGTAAATAAATATCAAAACATGTCAGTAGTCAAGGATATCAACACAAATTTGAAAGTTGCTTTTAAAGCAATCATTTACAGCTTGACATTAGTTACTTAATACAGGATGAAATGTACAGGGCCAAAATTTCACGGCACTGCTTAACAGTAAGCAGAAAAGTTGTGCTTAGCATAGCAGACAAATTTGCTAACTTTAAGCACTATTTCACGACGTGGATGTGCCAACGGTCGCGCGTGCATGGAGATTTCTATTGTTACGTCACTAAGTTTAATAAGCGAATTTTTCCTCTGAAGTAAGCATGCCTTTTGCTGTGCTTATGGTTACGGTCTCCATGAAATAGATGGAGGCTCTGTTAGCAGAAAATTGTGCGCTTAGTAGCGCTGTGAATTTGGGCCCAGGGCCCAATTACAGGGCGCTGCTTAACAGTTAGCAGAAAAGTTGTGCTAAGCATAGCAGACAAATTTGCTAATCTTAAGCACTCTTTCACGGCATGTGTGTGCCAACGGTCGCGCGTGCATGGAGATTTCTATTGTTACGTCACTAAGTTAAGCACATTTTTCCTCTGAAGTAAGAATGCCTTTTGCTGTGCTTATGGTTACGGTCTCCATGAAATAGATGGAGGCTCTGTTAGCAGGCTTTCTACTGTTTATCATTTTAGGCAGAATTATTTCTAAATGTAACAACCTCAAGAAACACTTTAAAATTCAATCACAGTACATGTAGGTTAAATACGGTACAACATTGTGAAGCTTTAAAGGGAATATACATCATTTGCTTTTGCTGTAATTTTCAGAAATGGATGGAATTGGGGGGTTGGAAATATATAGCAAATATAGTTACACTGATTTTTTTGAGGTTTTGGGTTCGAAAATGCTATAAAAACCAAGAAAAACAATCATTTTCCTGTAGTCTGGTTCCCTGACTCCATTTAAGAACAAACAGAGCAGTTTACATATATTGGGGAATTGTAAGGTCAGGGAACCAGTCTAGCTGGCTTGTACCCGTTCATAGGTGTGTAATCGATTGCAAACAAGTGCGATGGTGAACTGGGGCCAGTATTTGAAAAAAGCCAGTTTTTTTCCAACGCTGATCGGCCGATCAGCGTTGGAAATTGATACAAAAATACCACTTTTCTTGAAAATGACAGTAAACCAGGTGCCATGAATTTACAGGATGCTTCACACTGTCATTCACAAACAGTCCAGCAAGGTATTTCAAAATGATTTGGTAGTTTTATTTTTTGATGTTTGCAAATGTTGTATTTTCCCTTTAACTACATGTACCTACAATAAACGGGTTCTAGATTTAGTGCAATTTATAGTCTAAGCAGATACAGCGTGCACATTTGAAATGAAAGGGCCAATTGGAGCAAAAAGGATAAATGGCGAAATTAAAAAATTATATGAATTATTTGTTGTCTTAGGCCTCAGGCTGACATCATTCACATGTCAGGGAGTGACTAAATCATGATTTATGTGTACATATAAATTACAATGTACAAAGAAATGTATGGTTTAGTTCTAGTTTTATATCAAATCTGATAGTGTTTAATATTCTAGTTTCTTATTTTGGAAAACAGGCCTACTTGTTTTGATGGCGAGTGTAAATTGTGACATTTTGCCCAACAAAGGTTGAGCACACATGTATCTGTACAAATGAAATTTGCATTATATTATGAACCACTACAAGAGGCACGGGAGGTATTTTTTTATGTTTGATAAGGGCTGTGCATCGGAACCAGGTACCTGAGTACCCGACCTTTAGTGTCAGGAACCAGTTCCAGATTATGGGATCAGGTACCCGTAACCACTTTTACAAATTACTAGTTACTTCTCAGACAATGAAAAAGAAAGATTTTGAAGTCATTTGTGGGGAATTTTCAAAATAAAACCAGACTGCATTGGGAAAATAAAACATATTTCACATTAAGACGTTCACGAAAGCTGTACTCTTCACCGTAAAGCTATAAGGCTCACTGTACACACTTGTATCTTGCTGTATTGATGCGCTGCGGTTGTATTATCGTGCAGACCTTTGTAAACAATCTCAACAGCAACTTCCAAGATTTGAATTTGGGCATGTTTGGCGTTGGGTACCCATGTTTTTTTTTTATTGGGTATTCGGTTCCTGTTTGATGAGATGAGCACAGCTGCTTAATTTGCTCAGTTCAAATGAACAGAATTGCAAAAAGTGTTTGCTTAAAACTCTCACCATCATGATCTTCAAAGTTACTTCAAATCAGTCTTGTCACGCAGTAGTCCACTGAATAAGTTTGCATTTGGTACAGTTTGTTCAATTACTCCCATATTTCATAGTACATACAACTCTCTTCCGCAATTGAAAGAGATCGGTTGTCGTTACGGACCTGTGACATCGTGACGTCGTTGAGTTGGCACATCGCCCCTGACAGGTTGAATGAGCGGCATTTGGGATCTTTGTAGCAGGCCATGTAGCATTGTATCGGGTGCGTGACTGGGGTGACTGAGTAGGCGTGGCCAATCAGACAGTAGGGTGTGGTCACGGCAGTGCAACGACTGACCACCATGCTGCAGACTTTCTCGCATACAGCAAAGTATTCCCTGTCACAAGACCGCTTGATCGTGGTTTTGCTGTCAAAAGGTGCCAAGGCAATGCAAGAGATGAGGCTCGTATCACGCAACTCAAGATTTCCTGAAGCCTGCCCATGGCACACTGTCGTGTTGTTTATTTTCTTACAGCCCAGCCACACTCTCCGGTACACTCCCTTGTAATTTGGGAAGGTGTTCCGGATCAGTGTGTTTGCGAAGTCTGTCTCTCCTGGTGAGCTTAGAG
Organism: Patiria miniata; assembly: GCF_015706575.1. Classification (NCBI taxonomy): domain Eukaryota; kingdom Metazoa; phylum Echinodermata; class Asteroidea; order Valvatida; family Asterinidae; genus Patiria; species Patiria miniata. The sequence goes on from NW_024037072.1 coordinate 37,951,405, forward strand.
TCAGCATTTGCGAACCGAGACTCTCGCATGTTTGGTATGCCTCAAGCCAAGTGTACCGTCTCTCGGTGAATTTGATGTAGCAGGAGCGTCCGTAATGGATCCACCCTTCTTGGCAGACCGGGCAGGCAGCATCGATGCCAAGTTTGCTGCCTATCAGAAGGAACAGACTGCCGCAGAGAACAATCAGGCTAATTGAATACATCACGTGCTGTTTCATTAGTAACTTGTTCAATTTTCAGTCAGTTAAAATTGCAGGTTGTTTTGATAGAATTTGATACGTCGCAAGCTCAGTATTTATCTGGTTTTGCCCAGCATCTCATTTAGTGCAGATGTATGAGTGCAGTTAAATGGCAGATATGGCCCATGCCCAAGATCTCTCGCAACCCATCAGAAATGTGCAACCGTTGAAACTGAATCGTGCAGCGCTGTGATTGGCCGTTGATTTTTATGGAGCATCGATATTGGTTTTATGGGATGAGAAAGCAGACTTCAGCTTTGGTCAATAATTTAATTGCTCCTCACATAATGATTCAATAACCAACCCTTAAAGACTTGCCTGCAATTTTGGCAACTGTCGCCAGGACTATTATTGATCGGCTAATTATCAAAATTGGCTCCAGTGGTAGTGCAGTTTGGAGGGGGGGGGGGGTTGCGCCGAAGCAAAGGATACAGAGAAGAAAATTTTGTTTCTTGATGAAAACGAAAAAGCAACTAGAAACAGAAATATTTTTTTAGTATTTTTCAATTTCTTGATTTTGTAAGTGTTAGGGCTGGCTGATCCAGTTGCTAGGAATGTAGTGCAAGCATATTGGGAACAGCTTGGCACAGAATGTATATTCGTATGGGAGTGTTAAAGAATATTTTTAATACTTATTTCTACAGACCACTCATCATTGATTCTTTGTAAAATAAAACTGGAGAGCAAATTTTAACTTTGGGTTGTGTTAAAATGTTTGAGAGTTTTTTAACAAGGATTAGTATTTTTTAAAATTTATAAACACCTAATTATCGCATCTTTAATTTGAAAACAATTTGTTGAATGCTTAATACAAGTACGAAACACACATTTTATTTCTGTTTGTGGCTTCACCTTCAAGCCTTCAAATAATTAATTGTGGTGCTTAGGCTGAGAAACAAGTTTTCTGTTTCTGTTGGACAGCACAATAGGATTGTTTTTCTTTTTTGGGGGTTCTTAATTCAGGCCGAAGCCATGGCAATACCTTTTAACAAAAGGGCTGCATGATCAAAAGAGCCTTCAGGAACATTGGAATATTGATTTCTGTGAAAAGGATTTCTGAAATATTATATGAAAGTATGTTATCCACCCTGTAAAGTACGAATCCACCCTTCCTGGCAGACCAGGCAGGCAGCATTAATGCACATCACTTGTTGTTTTATCAGTAACTTGTTCATTTATCAGTCAGTTAAAATCGCAGGTGTTTTTTATTTGGTTAGTTTTTTTTACAGAATTTGACAATTCCCAAGCTCAGTATTTATTTGGTTTAGATAGATAGATAGATACATAAACTTTATTAAAATCCAAAACTGGAAATTACATGTTGTCGTCTCTCATTAAAAATATAAAAAATTCAAAATACGCTACAATATTCAGGAAATAAATACACAATCACATCAAAACATTACAATTGCACACAGTTTAAAGCACTAAAAATTTTAGAGCGTAAAAAAGCACATGCGAAATTAATGCAAAACCCATTCCCAAAGTAGAACCAGAATAAAGGACTAAGTATAAAAATTATGTCAAAAACTGTGAAAACCCGTTGCTTCTCAGATACCAGAATAAATTAATCCTTTGGATAAAAATCATCTTGTAAAATCATCATTATGACACTTAATGGCCCTGCCTGTGAAAAATGAAGAATATCGGTTTGTGTGTGCAACCACTGGTTTTGTCCAGCGTCTGCACGTGTAATGTATTGCAGATATTTACATTGCGTATGATTGCAATTAAACAGCAATATGGGTTTAATTAATGCATGCCGATGTATGTATCTTCCCATGACACATGTCCAAGATCCTTCACAACACGTCAGACATTTGAAACTATGGAAACTGAATCGTGCAGCGCTGTGATTGGCCATTGGTCCTGTGGAGCATTGATATTGGTCTGTGGGATGAGATGTTTTTCACAGTACTGACACACACAAAAGCAGACTTCAGCTTTTGTTGTTATTTGTTCCTCGTATGAATGATTCAATAATCAACCGTCAAATTGCCTGCAATTTGTCAACCATTGCTGACAATTGATATGGATTTCTTGACTTGACAGCAAGAAAACTGGCTAATGGTCTTTAAAGATAGCAAGTAGGGAATTTTGTTTGTGGGAGTGGGGATATGGTGTTCTGGGGTTTAGAATTATCGATCATAGAACACTTACTCTTCTGTTTATAAAAAAAAAAAAAATTAAATACTATTATATTACAGAATTTCACATTATCATTCAAGGATTTAAAGATGTCACAATTCCTCCAGAATGTGCACAACAAATGAATGTATCAGACTTGTGAATGTATCAGATACATATCAAATTGGCTCCAGTGGTAATGGAGTTGGGGGGGGGGGGTTGTGAAGCAAAGGATACAATACAGAAAAAAATGTTGTTTCTTACATATGTATCCTGATGAAAACAAGTTTTTGGGGGTTTTTTTGGTGTTGGGTCTGGCCATAGGTCTGACTGACAAGCGTTGGAAAACACTGGCTTTTTTCAAATACTGGTAGTGCCCCCAATTAACCATATTTAGTTAGTCTGCATTTTGTTTGCAATCGATTACCCACCGAATGAACGGGTACCAGCCAGCTACCGGTACACTGGTTCCCTGACCTTACAATTCCCCGACATCTATAAATTGCTGTGTTTCGTCTTACATGGGGTCAGGGGACCTGAATTCAGCCACTTGATTATTTTTCTTGGTTTTACCAGCATCTACGAACACATAAAACTTCAAACAAGTCGGTGTAACAATATTTCATATTAAATACTTACCCCCCAAATCCATCCGTTTCTGAAAATTACAGTAAAATTCAAATTTTGTTAATACATACATATATTTATATATATTCCCTTTAAGCAAATTGTTTGTACTCTGTTAAAACATTTAAGGACTTGGCCAACACTTTTACAGGGGCTGCCACTTGTATATGTGTGCAGTTGCATGGAGCCGCGGAACACTGATATTGGCCTGGTGGCATATTCAAAACATGAAGCAATAACTTAAATGGTCCCTGGTCATTGAAAAAAGTACAACTCAAAGCTGTTTCAACCAGTCACAGGCAGTCCCAGACAGTAAAAATATCCATCCACCTCCCCTGCCATGCCTTTTACACAGGCTAGTCACCAACAGTCAGATCATATTTTAAGCAAGCACTGTGACTAGTCAAATTCAATCAACAGACAAAAGCAGGCAAGAAGTAGTCACAGCTGGCTTATCAGTCACCTACAGTCAAAGCATAGCTGTATCAAGTTACTTAAACAGTCACAGCCAATCAATCCTTGTCACAATATGATTTGATACACCGTGCCCTCTGGAGACATGCACACAATAGGGAACAAAAGATTGTATACGTCTCCACAGGGCAATTTCTATAGATGAATACGTCTCCACAAGGTTTTTGCGAAATAGATATATGGATTTTACTCAAAAACTAGGAATTTCCAAGGTGGGTTGATCTTTCGCAAATGGAAGAGTTTTAGAAAGGGACATTAAGTCCGAATTTCAGCCAAGGAAATTAATTCTGGTTAAAATAAGAGCATTTTGAAACTACACTTTCAAACTCCAAAACTTGACTACACGAGAACAAAGAAATGTCTCCACAAGCATACGAATTTCAGTACGGGTGTTCTGAAATTCAAGTCATTTATTATATTATTTCCACTTACCAATTTTATTTCCTTGTATTAATTAAATTAATTTAAATCAATTAAATAGGAAGTATTTATTTTGATCATACAAATGTCGCCGTCCTTATTTTTATTTTCTGTTCACAGAATGTATGTTTGCATAGCGGGGTCTATATGGAATGTTTTTAATGCTTATTTCTACAGACCAGACATCATTGATTCTTTGTAAAATGGAACTGGAGATCAGATCAAGTGAATATATACAAGGTCCCACATTTTAACTTTGGGTTCTGTCCAAATGTTTGAAAATTTGTTAACAAGGATTAATATTTTTGTTTACAAATATAATCATCTCATCATCGATCTTTAATTTGAAAACAATTTGTTGAATGCAAGTACAAAACATACATTTTATTTCTGTTTGTCGCTTTACCTTCGAGCCTTCAAGGACTTAATTGTGGTGCTTAGACTGAGAAACAAGTTTTCTGATTCTGTTGGCCAGCAAAATAGGATTGTTTCTCTTTTTTTTTGGTTCTGAATTCAGGCCGAAACCATGGCAATACCTTTTAACAAAAGGGCTGCATGATCAGAAGAGCCTAAACGAATATTGACTTCTGCGGAAAGTATCTCTGGAATATTATATGGATGTGCAGCTTACAGCAAGAAAACTGGCTAATGGTCTTTAAAAATAGCAAGTAGGGAACTTTGTTTGTGGGAGTGGGGATATGGTGTTCTGGGGTGTAGAATTATCGATCATAGAACACTTACTCTTCTGTTTATAAAAAAAACACCAATTAAATACTATTTCACATTTTTTTTTCACGGAATTTCACATTATCATTCAAGGAATTAAAGGTGTCACAATTGCTCCAGAATAATTTCTCCAGAATGTGTACAACAAATGAAAAGGGTTTTTGCAAAACATGTCGCCTCATGATAATGGTAAAAATTAGAAATGAGGGCCCATCAATGAAAAAAAAACACATTGAATGCCATCTTGCCTCATACACTCTAATGAACAGTAAACATTACATATAAATTGAGTATCTTTTACATTGTTTTCTTGTATTATACTATGATGATAATGGCAGTTCCACAATTTCGGACGTACATGTTGTGCAATTCAACAGTGTGCATAATAAAATTTGTCATCATAAAGTGGATTTTAATTCTAATAAAATTTATCAGTTAGTTACTACAATGATTTAAACAAGAAATTGATTTATCAAACTTTTTTGCTGTACTGGGTAGAAATCGGATTGAAATTTCATGTGTCGGAGGTACTCAGACAGATTATTATTTTTTTTTTACTTTTAAAGTTTTCAGTTAAAAGTAACAGCTGAACTGTTGATCACTGATACCAATGAACTATATTTCAATAAAATACATATAATAGACTTCAAAAGGATACATGTTTCATGTGGCATTTGGATTTTTGAGGTTTTGGCAGTGAGACTTATAATTCCTTACAACTGCCCTAATAATAATGTTAGGTTGCATAGTGCCGCCTTTTGTTCACACACACATAAATTGTTGTCTATAATAACCAGTAGCCCATGTATAACATTGTAATTTAATAAGAGAATAATGGTGTGCTTGGCCAGTTTTAAACACTCTGTTTTAAGACCGGTTGGAGTCTGGGTGCTGAGAACTTCAACCGGTCTCAAACATAGTATTTAATACCGGCCAAACACATATTATTCCCATTCATAAAATACCTTTTTGGTCAAAAAATCAAAACTTTTCTATCCAAAAGTCAAAACAATGCAAAAATTATAAATTTCCACCTATTTTGTTCAACACTGTTACTTCATGTTTTTTTTAAACATCCCTCTGGCTATATTATGGTGTATCCATGTCGTTAAGAAGTCCTTACATGTATATGGTGATTGGCACGCGCGCCACGCGTACTGCGTGACGTGGCGCAGAATGCAGCTGTGCCGGTGTAGTGTGAATTTAGGACTATGAAATACTGACTCACTGGTACATGTAGTATTGCGCTTGGCTACTTGAGCATTGTGAACATTGAAGATCAACTAATAAAACGGTATAAAAAGGCACTGGATTTCGTAGGAGTCCAAATTTCATGTGACATTGGAAAAATGTTTAAGACAAGCCAGCCGGTCTTTATCAACCATTTAAAACTGGCCATGTGACTGTTTTAGGTATTTATGAATACTATTTGATCCATGGGCGTCGTGAGGGGGGGGGCAAGGGGGGGCACTTGCCCCCCCCCCCCCCCGGAAAAGCAAAAAAAAAAAAAAAAAAGGAAGAAAAAAAAGAAAAAAGAAAAAAGAAAGAAAAAAAGGCGCGAAGACAAAGTGGTGTAAATTTAATGAGTGGGGGGGGGGGGGGGGGGAGGCAAAATGTCCCTGCCCCCCCCCCCTAAAACTGATAAATCGAAAATGTGTTGAGAAATACAAGCATTTTTTGGCAAAAATTTTGTGTGCCCCCCTCTAGAAAAAATCCTGGCGACGCCCATGTATTTGATGAATCTATATAAAAGCTTGTACAGGAACTAAAGAGTAAAAACAATTCTCTCCTTGTTTTCCTAGGTATTGCATCGAGCGTGTGTACCGAGAGAGGCAGATCTATGGCTGTCATCCCAGAGAGTTGACAGAGTGTGCCTTTGACATTGTCACCTCTAGTTCCGTGGGCTTGATTCCCGACGCGGAGATTCTTCACATCGTGTCTGAAATCATCAATGAATTCCCTGCATTGCAGGTGAGATAACGCTTTACTGACCACACTTTTGTCCGTGCACAATGCTGTTCTTAATAGCTCATGTACATGTACTGCCCACAGACTGCTTTTTAATTTTGTTGGAAAAAGTATTAAATTGCTTTGAAACATTGGGCAAATCGTAGCCGCAGGGTGCAGGAGAATAATAAATTGAGCACCAAATTGAGAAGGATGGCCTCGGGAGTGTGGCTGGCTGGCTTGGGGCCGATTTCGTGAAACTTGTCTTATCTTGCGACTCATCTTAGGACTTAAGACGCATCCTAAGACCGATTTCACGAAGTCTATCTTAAGCAAGACGCATCAAAACTTCCAATTTGATTGCTGTTTCATGTTTGTTTATACCGCTTGACAAAACAGTCGTTCAAAAAAAATGCGCAAAACCAACTTTCCACGCGCATGCATAGAACACTAAATTTAGCCAGAAAAAGTACTCTACTCAATAAATTTCACACGAAAGGTACAATGTAGGTCTACACAAGATACGATAAAGTAATTCTTGCTCCCCGTTTTATTACCGTATTTTAAAAAGTTGACTAGGTGTTTGCGTATAATTAAATTTTGTAAATGAGCTAGTTTTAATATAACTACCCACGTATCAGAAATCTTTTCAAATCTGTTTCTACAGTGGTTTTCTTCCTCGAAACTATAACTCTAGGCGGACACTTGTCTTTAATGGCAATGATTTCCAGATGATATACAAATTAACGCAAGCATTAATGAGATAAGATGACCCTCAGACCGATCTTAAGTTAAGAAGAGTTCAGCCGCATTGCTAAGGAAGTTAGGATGTGTGGAATTCGTCTTAAGTTTGGCAAAATCGATCCCAGGACGTGTCGCGAGTTAAGACGAGTTACCCTTCCTAAGACGCGTCATGGAGGTTTCATAAAATCGGCCCCAGATGATCCCTGCCATGCCTGCAGTAAACATAAAACCTAGCAACTTATCATTTGCAGATGTTGACATGTATTAAACTGAACCAACTATCATGATATTCCTCAAGTGGAAGAATTGTAATGACAACAAACTTTAATAAATTAAAAAACCAACTCTTTGTGAAATCTTAACACGTGAACTTGTATGATCTGCTTTTAAAAACTTTCATGATATCTTAGAAACTTGAAAAACTGGGCACATAGCCTCTAAAAGAGAGACTGTGTGGATTTTTAATTGGAGACCTGACTTCATACAGTCATGAAAATATGGATAAACAATGTCCTAAAAGCTTCTCAAATTGTATTGGTTGCTTCGTGCCTTGATGATTCTAAACTTCTTTAGTCGCGTTCACAAGTACACGTATGTGCACACAAAGAAAGCTTTGTCCATACATTTGTGCATTGGTAAATATTCACGTCATATGTCAGAGGTCAAAAGGACAACTTGCTGGGTGTTCTCTGACTCTATATCCGGATAAGATATTGAAGCAGTGTTCACACTAACAGCCAAAGTTTTCTTGTTTTTTCACAGGCACGTAACTACTCCATCCGACTAAACCACACCTCCCTGCTCACGGCCGTCCTAAACCACTGTGGAATTCCCGGCGATAAACACCACGAGGTCTATAAGATCCTCAGCGACGCTCGCACAGAGAAGCTGACCAAGCTTCAGATACAGACCCGGCTCTGCAGCATGTCACTGTCTGAACAACAGGTTAGCCAAATTTGGTATTGAAATTGAAGTTTATTTCAACTGTGTTCAGATTTAGATAATTTAAAATATTGAAACCAAGCAGAATCTGTGGGTGAAGTGTTATAAAACAAATATTGAACGCTTTATTTTGTGGTGAAGTAAAACTAGCCTCCCTCGGTGATCCATGGAACATTCTATTTTCCCTCGGCTTCGCTTCGGGAAAATAAAATGTCCATGGATCACCTCGGGAGGCTAGTTTTACTACACCACTCGAAGCATTCAATATTTGTATAATATGCGTACGCATACACAGTGTGAAACAACAGTATGGTCGACAGCGGTAACAAGCAGCTAAACGTATGTGAACATGTATCCGCCAAGATGTGAACCCTTTCTAATAACTGATTATGTGTACCGATTCACATGTCCCTGTCCCATGGATCCTGTCCCAATTTCATGAAAAGTTTGATGTTTACGAAAGAGTTGACCCAAACCAAATAGTCTCTCCTTTTGTGTCTACCATATCTCTGAAATGTTAATGGCACATGGTATGCACTCTTTCATGGGACATCAAGCCCCATGTAAAAAAACAAGGTGCTGGGCTGTTCATCGTTCTCAATCTTGCAAGATCTTCCCAACGTCTCGGTTGATTATGGAAGGTGAGGGTTATTGGTATAACCATGTAAATGTCTGAAAACATGCCTACAACATTGTTGAAGACCTTTATAGACCATTATCATGTTGCGGCCATTTGGATTTTTCCCATTCATATCAATGCAACCAAAGCGAGGCTGGAAGGAAAAATAGTCTGGTTCTTTTTTGCACAAAAACCAGTATCATTCCGACTGTTACTGGATATGGGGAACACGACTGAAATGGTGGCAGCATGATAAAGGTGTATTGTGGCCTTAGATTTAGCGGCTCTGATCTATTGCCATTCTGTTTCAGGTTCGGAATTTGTACAGCTACATCGAGCTTGAGGGTCACCACAGCAAAGTGGCCGGTGCCCTGAAGTCACTGGTAAACTGCAAAGGGCCGAGCGGTTCCATGGTCAAACAGGGACTGCATGAGCTGGAAGCTATCATATCACAGGCACAGGTCTTTGGCATCAGACTGGAGGTGAGTCTATTGGGCCATGACATGCCCGAGAGAGGACATCTACAGACATCTCAGTACTCCACTGGTGGAATGCTATCATTTTGCGAATACAATAGAAACAAGGAGAAGAACAGTAGAAAAAGTGCAACGCATTGCAACCTGAGTTACAATGTGTATTTTGAACAAGTTGCAACTTGCAATGCGTCTTATGATCCATTTTATGAAACTTGCGATGTGTTCAATGCGTGGTAAGTTCCTTGAAAATGGCTTAAAGGGAAAATACAACATTTGCAAACATCAAAAAATAAATCTACCAAATTATTAGGAAATACCTTGCTGGACTGTTAGTGAATGACAGTCTAAAGCATCCTGTAAAATCATGGCACCTGGTGTACTGTCATTTTCAAGAAAAGTGGTATTTTTGTATCAATTTCCAACACTGGTCGGCTGACCAGCGTTGGAAAAACCTGGCTTTTTTCAAATACTTGCCCCAATTGACCATATTTAGTTCTAAGTCTGCATTTGTTTGCAATCGATTACACACCTGTGAATGGGTACAAGCCAGCCAGATTGGTTCCCTGACCTTACAATTCCCCAACGTCTATATATTGCTCAGTCTCATCTTAAATGGAGTCAGGGAACCAGACTACAGGAAAATGATTGTTTTTATTGGTTTTTATAGCATCTACGAACCCAAAACGTCAAAAAAGTCAGTGTAACAATATTTGCTATAAAATACTAACCTCCCAAATCCATCCATTTCTGAAAATTACAACAAAAACAAATGATATATATTCCCTTTAAAACACATTGCAAGTTACACCGTCTAGTGCTCATCGCAAAATAAGAAGCGTTCTTTTCTTAGCCAGTTTTATGCCCTAAAAACTACATAAACGAGACTATAATACCGAGACCATGTGTGTAAAGTTTTAAATGGAAAATGCATTGAAGTAAATATGAATTATCCTGGAAAATTGCAGTTGCAATTTCAAAGTAGCTATACAGTCCACCGCGGGCTTGTTTTCCCTTAAAACTGCATCACACGTCCGCCATTTTGTTTTACGTTTTAAAAACATTTCGAGAGGAGATCCGACGACATTTTGTTGAATATCAGACGACTATTTACTGTACGCAGAATAAATACATGTAACAGTCACCATGTTGTGCTATAAATACGCCTACGATGTTGCGCACTTACGTATCGCATCGTAGTGATATATAACGCGTCACAGCGCTGCAATGCATTGTAAGTTACAATGAGTTTTGCGAAATCAGGTGCTGGTACTGGTACTTTGCTTCAGTCCTCGTCCTTTTCACGGAACTAGACTGAGTGGAAATCAGTCAAGCAAACACCATAACAATCCTAATCAGAAAGAAACAGATGTTTTCTTCCCAAAAGTCTCCCACTAAATTACAGAAATCACAGATTGACTAAAGCCTTCCAGGTAGACATGACAGATTATTAATTGATATTCATTGGATCTTTGCGGTAAATGGCAAGTGTGACAATTTGCCTGTCGGCATTGAATGACAGAAAGTCGTCCTTTCCTTCCTTTGCAATTTTCAAAAGTCCTCTGCCTTGCATTAATCCTTTTATCTCGTATCATTGAATGGAAAGTTCATCTGAAGCTATGTTCTTTGATTGATAAACAACTCACTTGATTAATATACACAACCAGCAGAATTGGAACAATTGGCAATTTCGATGCAAACTAATTACTGTAGTTGCGCTCAGAATGACAAAGTAACGGAACTGGTATTAATTCGGAGGGATTTGTAGCAAGTGGCTTGATTGAAAGTCTTCTTCAGATTATACTTGATGACGGCAACAAGCGAAAGTACATCTCAGTGGATATCAGTCAAGCAAACACCATAACATTCCTAATCAGAAAGAAACAGACATTCTCTCACCAAAAGTCTCCCAATGAATTACAGAGATCACATATTGACTAAAGCCCTTCGGGTAGACATGACAGATTAATTGATTTTCATTGGATCTTTCCTTTAATTTGCAAGCATGACAATTTACCTATCGGCATTGAATGGCAGAAAGCCGTCCCTTCCTTCCTTTGCAATTTTCAAAGGTCCTCTGCCTTGCATTAATCCTTTTATCTCGTATCATTGAATGGAAAGTTAATCTGAAGCTATGTTCTTTGTTTGATAAACAACTCACTTGATTAATATACACAACCAGCAGAATTGGAACAATTGGCAATTTCGATGCAAACTAATTACTGTAGTTGTGCTCAGAATGACAAAGTAACGGAACTGTTATTAATTCGGAGGGATTTGTAGCAAGTGGCTTGATTGAAATTCTTCTCCAGATTAGACTTGATGACGGCAACAAGGGAAAGTACATCTCAGTGGAAATCAGTCAAGCAAACACCATAACAATCCTAATCAGAAAGAAACAGACGTTCTCTTCCCAAAAGTCTCCCAGTGAATTACAGAGATCACATAATGACTATAAAGCCCTTGAGGTAGACATGACAGATTAATTGATTTTCATTGGATCTTTCCTGTAAATTGCAAGCGTGACCATTTACCTATTGGCATTGAATGGCAGAAAGCCGTCCCTTCCTTCCTTTGCAATTATCAAAAGTCCTCTGCCTTGCATTAATCCTTTTATCTCGTATCATTGAATGGAAAGTTAATCTGAAGCTATGTTCTTTGATTGATAAACAACTCACTTGATTAATATACACAACCAACAGAATTGGAACAATTGGCAATTTCGATGCAAACTAATTACTGTAGTTGTGCTCAGAATGACAAAGTAACAGAATTGTTATTAATTCGGAGGGATTTGTAGCAAGTGGCTTGATTGAAATTCTTCTCCAGATTAGACTTGATGACGGCAACAAGGGAAAGTACTTCTCAGTGGAAATCAGTCAAGCAAACACCATAACATTCGTAATCAGAAAGAAACAGACGTTCTCTTCCCAGAAAGTCTCCCAGTGAATTACAGAGATCACATATTGACTAAAGACCTTCGGGTAGACATGACAGATTAAACGATATTCATTAGATCTTTCAGGTAACTTGCAAGTGTGACGATTTAACTGTCGGCATTGAATGGCAGAAAGCCGTCCCTTCCTTCCTTTGCAATTTTCAAAAGTCCTCTGCCTTGCATTAATCCTTTTATCTCACTGTTATTGAATGGAAAGTTCATGTGAAACTACGTTCTTTGATTGATAAACAACTTCATTTGTTAAATGTGCACAACCAGCAGAATTGGAACAATTGGCAATTTCGATGCAAACTAATTACTGTAGTTGTGCTCAGAACGACAAAGTAACGGAAGTGTTATTGCTATAAAAGAGGGATTTGTAGCAAGTGGCTTGATTGAAATTCTGCTTTAGATTATATTTGATGATGGCAACAAGGGAAGTTACATCTCAGTTGACATTAAACAATTGTTGCCTGCTGTGACAGGGTCCATGGTGTTTTGTACCCGAGGGTGCAAATGGCACCCGAGGCAAAGCCAAGGGTGCCATTTGTCCCCGAGGGTGTACAAAACCCATGGACGCCGTCACAGCAGGCAACCATTGTTTTGTTATACCACGGTAATAGATTACAGCTGTCCAATTCTGTTACTGGTAACGTCTGAAACTGTGGGTCTCTTCTATTGGCGAACTATTCGCACAGAATTTTTACCATATTTGTCTTCGTGCTGATGCTGTTCTTTTCAAATATCATATTTCTGATCTCGTCTTTGGAACAAGAGAGAAACCTCTTCTTTGGAGGGGACCTGTTGTCATCTGCCGACATTAATTCAGTGAAATTACGGCGAAATTGGCACAGTTAAAAAAAACAGACGAACAAAAAAGCAGACAAACCCCGTGGGGTACATCACTCGTGTACCACGGCGTACATCGCTCATGCGTTTTTGTGGCATGTCACATGCAGTGGCGTCGCCAAGGGGGGGCCAGGGGGGGCACGTGCCCCCCCTGGAAAACCTAGTGCCCCCCGAGTGCCCCCCCATCTGAGATTTGGGTTGGTAAAAAATATATATATATTTTGTTATATTCAACTCCCATCATCTGAGTTGGTTAAATAGCAATTTCTGGAGATATCTTCAGATCGAATTTAGCATCAAATGTGGCACCATTTTGCATCTAGCCCATCCTCCGTATGCGAAAATTTTCCAAAGGGGAGGGGGCCCCTCCCCTTAGACCCCTCCCCCAGGACGGCGATCCGTATCCACCTAAGTGCCCCCCATCAAATGCTGGTGCCCCCCCTGTGCCCCCCCAGACTGAAAAGTCTGGTGACGCCACTGGTCACATGATCCACTCTTGACCAATAGAAATTCACAATCTATTACCGTGTTATAACAATTAATTTTGTTTCCAAACATTAATCACTCGGCCTTTGTTTCACAATTTTGTTTTTTGCCGTCTTGCATAAGAAATTGTTTGTTCTGATAAGAAACTTCGAGAAAACAGGCTATTAGGGTGGTATAAATTGGGGCAGTTTGCCTCGGACTTTGAAACAACTTTGGATGGACAGGCTCTTTTTAAGAGATCGGATTCTTTTAATCATGTTGTTAATTGTTGTCCTTTGTAGATGATTGTTACGCTGAGCCTGGTCTACAACATCCACTGTTTCTCTGGGGTGATCTTTCAGTTCGTGGCCGAGTCCGTCCACCGCAAGAAAAAAACAGGAATGGATGTGCTGGCAGCTGGGGGCAGATATGATCAACTGGTAATGACCCACAAATCCTAAGCTTTATTTTACTCGCCAAAACTCATATACTTTGAAAAGGTTCAAGTATTCTGTTTAATTCAGTTTATATGTTCGTGATATACACTTTTATATGATTGTGTTTGAGTTTCCAGTTTTACATGCATTTTGCACTGCAGATTAAGAATCAAGCAGAAATTAACTGAAGTTTTGGGAAAAGTACATGTACTTGGAAAGTACTAATTGGAGTAGTTTCTTGTGTCTTACTTTTCACATGATTGCAAAAATCTGAAATTTATATTAGCAATGAACAACTTATCTATTGTTCATAATTTTTGGATTTGCACACAAAGTAGTTAAATACAGATGGCAGTAAGACCCGATAAACAATAGAGTTGTACACTGACTTATGTCAAACCCGAAACCCTTCAAATTGCCTATAAAATCTTCGATTTGCTATAGTGTAATCCGGCGAATGGAATTAGAAGTCATTTTTGAGGTGGTGCCACACTCACATGCATGCCGCACGCATTCTTAAAGACAAGGCGCGTGCGCATTTTGGTGACACAATTGGTGGAAGGAGCACAGAGTGCTTGCATACTACGTGAGCGCAACTCACACGAGCCTGGTGGTACCGCAGTGCCACCTCAGAAAATGACTGTTGCCTAATTAGTCTATACTATGTGTTAATGCTTATATCGTGGATCTGCAAAGTACACAATTTAGCTCAGCAAAAACAGAACACAAGCTGGAAGGTCATGTGATTTGTATTGATTAGGCCACACAAAAAAAGTCTCCGGTTTCTGGTATGGAGCTTGCCCAAAAAGTGGTGCGGTGACGCAGCTTTTTTTTTTTTTTTTACCTGTTTTTTTTGGCTTCAAATGTCGGCTGATGACTGCAAATGGTGCCCGACTAAACTTAGTGCAAATATTATGGGAGACCAGAGAGGCCACATAAAGCTTACTATTCTCGATCATAACCCCATCTAAAAACACGTTAAAATTGTGCAGCAGCAGGATTCCAGTCAAACCAGTGAGTTTGGCGGTTTTGAGACATCATGTTTCATTGAAAAAAAAACTTTTTCATTTTGCCGACGCGCATGGCTACGGCGACGCGCGCGCATACCAGAAACCGGAGACTTTTTTTTTTTGGCCTTATGATTGTTTGTCAGTTAATTTTTATTTTTTTAAATTTTTAAAATTTTTTTATAGTTCCTGTGTAGCAGCACCATGCAATACGGCCCTGACCACTTCTTCCCTGCCGTTGATAGTAATATAAAAGTTATTTATCGAAGCCTGTAATTGATGATAAATATCAATAAGATAAATAAATAAACAGCTTGAATTCTCCGTCTGTCTTTCCAGATTCAGATATTCAAGAAGCCATCTTCCCAGCAGCATCAGGTTTGTCCGTCGGCTGTTGGCATCAGCGTGTCGTTTGAGAAGATAGTATCAGCTGTGCTCCAAGACACATACATGTACAGCCTGTCAGAGACGGTATGTTATGAGTTAACCCCAAGGGCCGATTTCTTTGCATTGCTGAACAGTTTGCAGTTGTACTCACTATCTATATATAAAGTATAACATAATGCTCGTCGTAAGCACAATTATTGTGCTGGTTATGTGAATGCTTTAACATCCAAATATACTGATTTGCAACAGGACACAAATATAACATGGTTTGAGGGTGGACAGTCGATATTTGCTCCCCGAGGTATTGGAAGTTGACCCTCGGGAACTAGTTTGTTAACTTCCAATACCGAGGGGAGCTAATATCGACTATTCACCCGAAATAAACCATGTTACATTTGTATACTGTTGCAATACTGATAAACCATGTTATATTTGTATTCTTTGGTGAAACTTGTCCAGCTCACCAGAAGAATATTATTGCTCAACCTCAGAAAAGTTCATTTCGTTTGCAATACAGTAACTTCTAAGATTTTTAACCACATTGTGGACAATTTTGTTTTAGTACAGAGGGCATTTTGATTGTCCACAATATTCTCCAGTTCAGCATCATTGAGCTCGGGAAAACGCTAATTAACATTTACGTGTGCAACCATCTTTTCATGTGTAGCTAGGACGATGTTCGCTCATGCGTACAGTTCCAGTAGACTGTCGCATGGGTAACCTGTGCGACAGTCTACTACGCATGCGTATTTAGCCTGTGCGTGAATACTCGTGCGCGCACTTGGTAAACGGCAAAAATAACATCTGGCACGTGACGGTGAATGGACCAGTGAGAATTCGGTTCTCGGTCATGAATATGTATGAGGGATAGTAATAACTTCTGCCTAATAGCGTGCACCTTCCGTGCTTACTGTTCCCGGTCTCCACGAAATGGACAGGGCTCTGTCAGCCCAGAGCTCCTTCAAACTTGAATGAAATCAAGACTTGACAAGACCAAGATTGAAACCCAAATTTTGCCTGCAGACTTCAAGCAATGTCCATAAATCTTAGCCAGTTTAAGGCCGCTGATAATTTGTATCAACAACAATCAAATTCAAAAGATACTAAAATAAGAAACATGTAAAAATTCACATTGTGCCTTTAAACTAACAAAATGGACTGGAATGTAACATGCAAAACAAAGGACATAACAAAATGTCAAATGAATATCCAAAAAAAGGTAATACAATGTTGAACATTGAATGCCCATGACCACATCAAATTTCATATTGTGAGGATTTCAAGTCAAAGACAATAGGAGACAAACAAAACAAATTTAAAAACCTAATACATAATGAATCTGACAAACCTTTTAAAGGTACATCAATATTATTTGCTTTTTGTGCATTTTTTTTGTTTGAAGCAACAACATTGCTCAAATTCTTAAGAAGGTTGCATAATTAAACTCATTGAAGTTTCAGCTCATGAATACTATACATTTTGAGAAATCAGAGAAAATGTATGCGCAATGTATGGTGCCTGTACAGTGTTATGTTATCCATTATTGATATTCTATAATCTTTCCCTCCCCCCTCTCAGACTCCGAGTGTCTGTGATGTTCTCGTCTGTGCCATCGGCAGCAGCTCTTCCTACAAGGATAAGATCAAAGTTGTCCGAGATCTCTGGGCCAGCGGACTAAGAGCCGACATCCTCTATGATTCTACCATGGTGAGTGAACCATGCTTGAATGAAATGCAAGGTCTGTCCAGTCACGGACTCCATGTACATGTACCCCTCAACAGTCAAGTAGGGAGAAATGCACATGTACACCTCAACAGTTACGTAGGGAGAAATGCACATGTACACCTCAACAGTCACGTAGGGAGAAATGCACATGTACACCTCAACAGTCACGTAGGGAGAAATGCACTAGTACACCTCAACAGTCACGTAGGGAGAAATGCACTTGTACACCTCAACAGTCACGTAGGGAGAAATGCACATGTACACCTCAACAGTCACATAGGGAGAAATGCACATGTACCCCTTAACAGTCACGTAGGGAGAAATGCACATGTACCCCTCAACAGTCACGTAGGGAGAAATGCACATGTACCCCTCAACAGTCACGTAGGGAGAAATGCACATGTACCCCTCAACAGTCACATAGGGAGAAATGCACATGTACCCCTCAACAGTCACATAGGGAGAAATGCACACGTACACCTCAACAGTCACGTAGGGAGAAATGCACATGTACACCTCAACAGTTACGTAGGGAGAAATGCACATGTACACCTCAACAGTCACGTAGGGAGAAATGCACTAGTACACCTCAACAGTCACGTAGGGAGAAATGCACTTGTACACCTCAACAGTCACGTAGGGAGAAATGCACATGTACACCTCAACAGTCACATAGGGAGAAATGCACATGTACCCCTTAACAGTCACGTAGGGAGAAATGCACATGTACCCCTCAACAGTCACGTAGGGAGAAATGCACTTGTACACCTCAACAGTCACGTAGGGAGAAATGCACATGTACACCTCAACAGTCACATAGGGAGAAATGCACATGTACCCCTTAACAGTCACGTAGGGAGAAATGCACATGTACCCCTCAACAGTCACGTAGGGAGAAATGCACATGTACCCCTCAACAGTCACGTAGGGAGAAATGCACATGTACCCCTCAACAGTCACATAGGGAGAAATGCACACGTACACCTCAACAGTCACGTAGGGAGAAATGCACATGTACCCCTCAACAGTCACGTAGGGAGAAATGCACATGTACCCCTCAACAGTTACGTAGGGAGAAATGCACATGTACCCCTCAACAGTCACGTAGGGAGAAATGCACATGTACCCCTCAACAGTTACGTAGGGAGAATTAGAACAGTGGGAGGGTTACTTGAACACATTGCCGACATCGCCTGACACTCATGCATATCAGTGGCAGATCTTTAAGAGGGCTGGGGCTGTTAGGGGTCTAAGAACAAAAGGAAAATCAAGCAGAAAACACAGCAAATGCCTGCTACACCTCCCTCATGGTACCCCTCCCCCCCCCCTCCAAACCTGGATCCGCCCCTGCATATATGACCAAGGCTTTGTGTACATGTTCTACCGTAACCCCCGAGGACCGACACACAAAGGGAGAACAACAGATCCTGTCAGTCCTCGGGAGTTGGGTCTTTTGTTGGAAACGGTCCTCTGTAGTAGGTTTAAGTGCTTAGTCTATGGGAGTGTGTTATATTACAGGGACAAAGGGAAACACAAAGCATTGTCCTCGAGAGTATAGTAAAACAAGAGCGTGTGCACACTAGATATTTATTCCATACTTTCAAATTGTGATAATTACACACATATTAATATTAAATGAAATAAATAAACAGTTCACAATCAGCAAAAAGAATTTTTTTTATGTACAAAATTTATCAGAATTAGAAAGCATGGAGGCATTTTCAAGAAGCTGGAGCTTGTGTAGAAATACATTACAAAACAAAATTACAAGGAAAGACGATAAGGGAAAACAGAAAGAAAACATACTGGTCAACGCAAACATGACGGGGATCAAAAAGAGGACGACATATTTCAATTGCATTTATATGTTGTCTGATTTCTTTTCCTTCTTATATTTTACAATGTCAAAGCCTCTGGAAGAAATCCAAGATTACTGCCGTGCAGTCAGCATCAGCTATCTGGTTGTGTTGAAAGATCGCAACGAAACAGTCAAGGTAACGTGAAACTTGCTGGGTTTAGCGTATCGAGAGTTAAAGGCTAGGATCATGCATTGTAGGATCGTGCATTTTGTTCATTTCTAATAACAACACCACTCAAACTCCAAAGAAGAATGTTCAAAGCTTAACCTGTTGAAGTTTCAGCTCAGTGGATATTATACTTTTCCAGAAACTGTGAAAAAAATGCAAAAGGTTTTGATCACAAAACACAATTTTGTCCAAAGCACACTTTATTTTCCCCCAAAAATTGAATGATCGTTGGAAATCACCTACCTTTACTTGATTTCTTCCTTATGACAGCAAGCCAGATGGAATAATGTCAAGGGTTCTTTCGTACCAGTACGATCTTTAATCCAAGAAAGCTTTTTGATAATAATTCAGTAGGTTACTTTTGGGAAAATACAAGTGGTCCTGTAGGACTTTAAGGTTACTACTAAGGTAAGGTAAAGGTAAAGGTACCCCATAGCCATTGCTGGCCCTAGGGGCAGTGGGATGTTAGAGGTCCACCGTGTCTTGGGCGCGGCATCTGAGTGGCGGGGCCCAGTCCTCTCCTCTCGCTGTCTTACCTTCCTTGAACGAATCAGGTACCCATTTTACTGTTGGGTCGTCCGAGAGAGTTTTCCAGTTTTTGGTCCGAATAGAATTTGAACCACCAATCTTCCACTCCGTAGCTCCACGCTCTAACCGCGTGGCTACAAGGCCTCCAGAAGGTTGTTACTACTACAAAGTAAACGTCTCGGGTTTCCACACTGTTGGTTTGCAGTTTTGTCTTCACAAGTTTTTTGTTGCATTTCACAGATTCGTTTCTTTGACAAGGAGAAGCAAGTGACAGAGTACCGAGCTGATTTCCACAACGTTGTGGAAACTTTACATCAGATGATCAGCACAAGCAAGACGTAAGCCTACAATTTAGAACTTAAAATTTTGTGTCACCCAAACAAAATTTTGGGAAACACAAACAAGTCCACACATACTGAAATTTGCATCCTTGTGGAGACATTTCTTTGTTCTCGTGTACTAAAGTTTTCGAGTTGAAAGTACTGGTTTAAAATGCTCTTATTTTAACCAGAATTAATTTCCTTGGCTGAAATTCAGACTTAATATCCCTTTTCTAAAACTCTACCATTTGCGACAGATCAACATACCTTGGAAATTCCTCGTTTTTGAGTAAAATCCATGTAAACCTTGTGGAGACATATTCATCTATAGAAATTGCCCAGTGGAGACGTATACAATCTTTTGTTCCGTATTTTGTGCATGTCTCCAGAGGGCACGGTGTATCAGATCTAAATTCTGTATGACCGTAGACCCGTAGACCTACATGTCAAAGTTTTGAAACAAATGTATAACTGTTACATGCTTTCATGGATAATGATGAAACTTGGATGCAGTGACCCTTGGGTGGGAAGACACAAGTCTTCATCGGATTACTGAGGTCAAAGGTCATGTAGGGGTCATTAGAGGTCATTGTTCAAATATGCTTCAAATATTTCTTTGTGTACAGAATTTGATGGATTTTAATGTAACTTGGATGGAGTGATCGGTGGGTGGGGGTTCATGACAACTCTTCTAAAATTGGAGGTCAAAGGTCATCTAGGGGTCATTTGAGGTGGTTGTTTAAAAATGCACAAAATGTGACTTTATTTAAGAACAAAAATCATATAGGGATCGACCTTGGAAAAAGGTGACACATGCGGTCCACGGACTGCTTGTCACAATTATACTCGGTGGGACTCCAACTCACAACCTCCTGCTTACTAGTCATTGATTGTGGTACGCCCAGCTATATCAGATTGAAACTGGCCAGCTGACCCCGGCAAGCTCGGTCTTTGAATGGTATTAAAGATATCTGTGCTAGTAATCAGAAGGTCCCACCTAAGTTTGAAGGTTTTAGTTCCAGGAAAACTCGGAGCCCACAAGTGCTCATAACACGTCGGTGAAAGGGCAAAACCCCATGATAAAACATAATATTTTTATACGCAATCTTGGTTGAAACTTTTGTGTTGGAATATTGGGTTTCGCCCCTTGACCAACATAATTTGATATGCACTGTGTAGTATACTCAGTGCCTTCCAAAAGCTTCCTAGAGAAAATTCACAATCTTGCTGGGGTGAGACTCGAACCTAGGAACTTCTGCTCACTAGAGCAGTCATCTATACCACTCGACCACCAAAATTGCCAAGGTCAGCTGGCTGGTTCAAATCCGATACAGCAGTAGGTACAACCATCAATGTCTCACAAGAAGAATTTGTCTATGGTAGACACATTTTAATACTGAGTTTGCCCTGTGACAATGTTTTTGTGAGCGCTGCATATTCAGTGCTGTTGGAGAACTAGTTTAAAACCTTTTATGTTTTGATAAGAAATGTCTGGCGTGAAAAGCAAACCGGCATCAGCAAAATATATTAACTTAAATGGACCCACAAAAGCCAATCTCCATCTAAGACCAAGTTGGATCAAGGACCGTTAGTCGACTAGCGGTTAATTTGTGACGTAACTTACACCTGTGCACTAATAGCAACAGTCACCACAAAATTTGTGGTCCTTGCTCTCTTCTAGTATAATGTGCATGGCTTTTGTAAGCAGCGATGCAACCTTGCCCTGTGGTGTGGTTCCAAATAGTTGACTAGTTAGTTGAACTATGGTTAACTATAGTTTGCTCTAAATTTTCTGTCAAATTTATTCTCAGTGAGACGCTAGAGGGCGTGCAGCAGACGACAATCAAACTTGCGATGTTGGAGACCATGCCCACCAGCAACGCCACCAACTACAACGTGACGTTTGTCCCCCGGCCCGAGATCAGTGCCAGGAAGAAACATGAGCGAGTGGTAAGGGTAAGCGTGGTAACATGTATCATTAACCTTTGACCCATGACCTGTGACCTTTGTCCCCCGGCCTGAGATCAGCGCCAGGAAGAGACATGAGCGAGTGGTAAGGGTAAGCGTGGTAATATGTATTGTTAACCTTTGATCCATGACCTGTGACCTTTGTCCCCCGGCCTGAGATAGCGCCAGGAAGAGACATGAGCGAGTGGTAAGGGTAAGTGTAGTATCGCGTATTGTTAACCTTTGAACCATGACCTGTGACCTTTGTCCCCCGGCCTGAAATCACCGCCAGGAAGAGACACAAACGAGTGGTAAGGGTAAGCATAGTAACGTGTATTGTTAACCTTTGAACCATGACCTGGTGACCTTTGTCTCCCTGGTCTGAGATCAGCGCCAGGAAAAGACATGAGTGAGTGACAAGGATAAGCTTAGTAACTTGTATCGTTAACCTTTGACCCATGACCTGTGACATTTGTCTCCCTGGTCTGAGATTAGTGCCAGGAAGAGACGTGAGCGAGTGGTAAGGGTAAGTGTAGTAATGTGTATTGTTACCTTTGACCCATGACCTGGTGACCTTTGTCCCCCGGTCTGAGATCCGCGCCAGGAAGAGACATGAGCGAGTGGTAAGGGTAAGCTCAGTAATGTGTATTGTTAACCTTTGACCCATGACCTATAACCTTTGTCTCCCTGGCCTAAGATCTGCGCCAGGAAGGAGAGACGAGCGAGTGGTAAGGGTAAGCTTAGTAATGTGTATTGTTTACCTTTGACCCATGACCTGGTGACCTTTGTCCCCCGGCCTGAGATCAGCGCCAGGAAGAAACATGAGCGAGTGGTAAGGGTAAGCGTGGTTACTTGTATTGTTAACCTTTGACCCATGACCTGGTGACCTTTGTCCCCCGGCCTGAGATCAGCGCCAGGAAGAAACATGAGCGAGTGGTAAGGGTAAGCGTGGTTACTTGTATTGTTAATCTTTGACCCATGACCTGGTGACCTTTGTCCCCCGGCCTGAGATCAGCGCCAGGAAGAAACATGAGCGAGTGGTAAGGGTAAGCGTGGTTACTTGTATTGTTTACCTTTGACCCATGACCCGGTGACCTTTGTCTCCCTGGCCCGAGATCAGCGCCAGGAAGAGACACGAGCAAGTGGTAAGGGTAAGTGTGGTAACATGTATTGTTTACCTTTGACCCATGACCCGGTGACCTTTGTCTCCCTGGCCCGAGATCAGCGCCAGGAAGAGACACGAGCAAGTGGTAAGGGTAAGCGTGGTTACATGTATCGTTAACCTTTGACCCATGACCCGATGACCTTTGTCTCCCTGGTCTGAGATCAGCGCCAGGAAGAGAGGGTAAGCATAGTAGCATGTATCTTTCTCAAAGACATTTCCATCCTTGGTTCTATGCACAACACTGCTCAAGAAAAGACCTTGCGCACAAGGTTCTCAGAAGATGGTATTCGGGCGTCCGTGTTGCAACAAGGATCCATGCACATGTCAACAAAGATGCACATTTCATCAAAGACCAAAACTGGGCTTTGCAATGATAATGCGTAGCGGTGTCGAAAGCAGACAAGTTCTTTTTAAGTACTCAAAGAAGTTATAAAAAATAATATTATGGTATAACAACAAATATTGTTATCTGTTGTGATATAGTCCATGGGTTTGTACCACTGTGTCGGGGGCAAATGGCACCCCTCAGGCATACAAATGCCATGGACTACAAATAGTGTGTGCTTGGCGTTTTAGTAAAAGTTTCTGTCATAAACATGTTTTCGTAATGCTATTTGTAGGGTTACAGAATTTCCTATGAGATTTGATGATATAAACCAAATCCAACCGTGGTTTCCCTTGCGGTGAGAGAGCCATTTTTTTTACTGACCTTTTTCACAGTGGAGATAGAGTCCATCAACGGATAGGTCCAATAATCTCAACCCTGATCCCTCCCTGCTTCACTTTGTTAGTCTAATGTCTCCATTGTAATTCTAATGAGTTCTTTCTCAATTCCCAGATCCAATCAAAGATTGAGCCGGTTCTGGAGTGTATTACATCCAAGACCAAAGTGGAGGTCGTAGCTGTAAGTATTCAGTGTGGGCCCGAAGAAAATAAGGTCATTATCCTGCTGCCACCATTTCAGTCATGTTCCCTGCATCCAATAACAGTACTCAATAATAAAAAAAATTTGGGCAAAAAGGAACCAGACTATTTTTCCTTCCAGTCTCGCTTTGCTTACGTTGATTTGAATGGGAAAAAAATCAAGATGGCCGCAACATGATAATGGTCTGTAAGGCCAGGGTGAAGTCTGTGAAGGGCAAAACCTAATTTGATTTACATCACGCAAACAAAAAATCCATCTTATGAATACAGTCGAGTCTCGTTATAACAAACTCGTTCGGACCTAGCCAAATTGTTTGTTATATCAGAATTTTGTATTAAGAGGAACATCAGTCCCATTCATTGTGCACATAAATGCACAGTCGGTACCAGGGCTTTATGTTTGTTATAACCAGAATTTTGTATTAACAGAGTTTGTACTAACGAGACTCGACTGTAGTTAATGCGGTAACCGCTGCTACGTACATAAGATTCGAACCAGCCAACCGATCCCGTTAGCTCGGTGGTCGTGTGGCAAGACATCTGCACTAGAATGCAGGGAGGTCTTGGGTTTGAGTCCCACTCGAGTGATTTTTTTCCAACTTTCACTCAGTAGGTAACACTCAGAGTATACAGTGTTTATACATTGGTGAAGAGCAAAACCTAATTTGATTTAATATTTCTTGTATTTTTGAATTATTATCAGGTGGATCTACCTTTGGCCGTAGTGAAAAGCATGGTAGCTGTACTGGATGTGAGTATAGACATTTTTTTTGCCCCAAAAAAATTCAAATGATTTTCGTATTTTTTTCTGTTCATGATGATAACTATGTAGTCATTACTAGGATGGTGTAGAGACTGAAAAGCAGTGGTAACTAAAAAACTACTATATTCCAGTCCTGATGTGAGGCGTGCGATCGCACCCCCACGCCATCACACGCCTAAGAGCTTCCCAAGAAGTGTGAATAATCACACACCTGAATTCCTCTGTACCGCAAACCTCGACACACATTTGCAGCATGATTACACTTCATAATTTGTGAAAAAAAGTATGTCAGTGAAGAAAAAAAAAACCAAGATGAATATTATAAAAACATACCAGATTGCTCAGTCCCAGCTTGGACCACAGAATCACAGGCCTAGAAAAATCACACGCCTAGAAAAATCACACACCTAGAGAAATCACACGCCTAGAAAAATCACACGCCTAGAGAAATCACACGCCTAGAAAAATCACACGCCTAGAAAAATCACACGCCTAGACAAATCACACGCCTAGAGAAAACACGCCTAGAAAAATCACACGCCTAGTAAAATCACACGCCTACGAAAATCCAGGTGTGCCTTTCTCCTCACGTCTGTGCTTTTCAAATCATCAGGACTGATATTATTTTCACTCATGGAAACAAAATTTCAAGTAAATGTGACCTTTCGCCATGAAATGAGCCATGTTGCAGTACAGTGGGGAAAAGCCAAAATTTGAAGGGGTGATCAATTTTTGTTTTCAGGTGAACCTTCATCTGTAATTCCTGTCCTGCCTTTCCCCAATATTTTTGGTTCTATCAAACATCTTTGAAACCTATTTTCACCTGTTTAATTAGTTGACTGTTCATTCATTGAACAGCAGGATTGTTTAAATGCCATTTTCTCAAAAGTCACTTTTACAACTTCAATTTAGTTGGCGGTCTATATTTCTGTTACTGAACTCAGTATCCCCAAATGTTGTATACCATTCGAAAGCTCTTGTTCTGCAGAAACCAGAAATGAAAACATCTGAGTTCTTAGAAAGTCTGACTTAATGCTCATTTTGTGGTGACCTGGTAGCAAATGGTACTGAGGCTTTGGACATTGCCTGGAATTTGATTCTATTTGTTTCAATTAGTAAATGTTCAGGCCCCTTGAACTTTTATTTAAAGATAGAGTATATCATTTGCAGTTATCCAAAATGTAACTGATGAAATTATTTATGAAAAACTTCCTTGGTTTAAAGATAGTAACGACACTAGATTCCCTGTGAAATTATTCTTTCTGGCATGCTGTCATTTAGAAGAAAACAATGAAAGAAGGCCGTTTTTCTGTTAGTAGTTGGTTTTGTACTTTGGCACATCAGTGAATGGGTGCGTGCAAGCGTTGACACGATGCACAGGTACGCGTGCAGTTGCTATAATTTGTCTGTTCATGAGAACATGTCCCAGACGCTGATTTCAGGTGCAATTAAAAACATGATTAGGCAAATTTTGAATTTTCAGAATATACAGCATTCACAGAGCTAAAACTTCATCAGGTTAGTTGCTAAGCACCCATCTATAGATTTTGAGCACTTTTGGTTGCTTCAAACAGAAACAATGCACAAATGACAAATGACGTACTCTACCTTTAACATTCATGTCAGTGCACAGATTCATAACCAGTGGGTGGTTTATCAGAACAATTTGAAACTTTTCTTTAACTCATGGAGGGAATTGCAAGCTTTGCGACTTAAATTTGAACTTTTCAGCCCAGCTTTGTTTTTCTGTACTTGTAAATTGGTAGATTTACAAGCCATTTATTTTCATTTGTCAGGGGACTAAAGCCCTTGTTGGTTAATCGCACACAGAGGAGCCGACTTTAGAAGTAATCCTTCGCAGTGATTGGGCAAAGCCTGAGGGAAATTGCCAAGCTGCCTAGGAATTGTAAAGCTGCCTAGGAATAAATACCGGGACTGTTTTGAAAAGATTATGGGGATGCAAAATGTCTCACAAGCCGCTTTTACCGTTAGCCTTTAGGGGGATTAATTTTTTTTTAATCTAAATGTCGGTTGTTCACTTTTGTCAGATGTTCTTTTGTGTCGGCAGATTACAGGAGGATAAAGTTGGCCGCTGTTCCGTATAATTTGTGAAATTAAACTTAAGTTCCTTGGGTTGTTTGAATTTCAAATTGAGAGAAACTGAAGTGTATTCTCAGTAGGGTCGATATTATAAAATGTGTTCCAGCCGTGGGAGCTATTTTTCTCACTGATTTATAAATTCAAATTGTAAGGGCAGTCTGTTTTAAAAGGTCACAGTGTTTTGAAAACTCTAGATTGCATTTTAAAAATAGAGAATTTGTGTTTTCTTTAAAAAAAAATCCACTCAAGTTGGAGCATTGCCAAATATTGAAATGATGATCTTCAAGCATACACGAATCCTCGATCCTGGTTGGTCGATCCATGGATTATCCCGTACGCCACGGTCCATTCCGCACTTCTGTGTATTGCGCTATTCTAAGATGCGCGTGCTATTCCTGCTACATGTACGTATAATAGGATAACCACTGAAAGGTTATTACAGTTCCATTGTTAATTTGTCGCGAGTTTGCTTGAAGATCAATTTGTTATCCCACTTGCGCTTGTGGAACATGTAGTGGGTCTGTGTTCCATTGGCATCGTGGCATATGGGACACAGATGGGCCACATTGTCCAGGTTTCACTTGCAATAGTGGGATAAATAATAACATATATATATCTGAGAGAGTCAGCCCAGTTTTTTGTAAGCCTCTGACGAAGAAATGTTTAATTTCGTCGGGCGTCAGGCCGCATTATCCTAACTTGACACACAATCCTAACTTGACTTTCTCCTCAAGCGCCATGAGCGCCTTTTTTAGGCGGATACCGACGTTTTACAAATTTTTTTTTTTATTTATTATTATTATTAATCTCTTAGATTTGTACATTTCAGGTCAATCCAGTTCAGTAAGCAGTTTGCAGCAGTCCCATTAATTTTCAGTTTTTTATTGTAACTCTAATGTTCAGGAAATAAAAACCATACAGAGTCATTAAATGTCATGTTATGGTTTTAGATTTCTCCAAGCAATCATTATTAATGAACAGTCTTTTGGCTGGTAGGACTAATGTCTGTTCCATAAATTTTGTTTCACTCTCTGACAACCAAAAGAATGACACAATTAAACTGAAACTTGTCCATTTACTAAAACTACTTCAAACCCATATGAGTCATTGTATAAACTGAAGGTCCAAAGTGTGACATTTTCCCTGTCCCTATTACCTACTTAGCGTGGTGTTTTGTAAAGTATTTATTATATGTTGAATAGGTAGTTTGCTATTCATTAATCACTCCTGGAAGACAACTGCAGTAAGGAGTAAATCAGAATTTAAAAAAAATCGTAGAGCAAGTTCAGGAGAGGACCATTAGTCGACTAGTGGTAGATTTGTGGCGTAACTTTGCACACTAATAGCAATGTGCGAACGCCTCTAGTCAAACGCTGGTCACAACATCATCACCCAAACTCCTTGGTCCTGGCTCCCTGCTGTGTACTTCTGGGTTCCCTGCTGTGTACTATGATGCCAGCGAAGCCATATTGCTGTTAACTTGATGGAGGGGGGGGGTAGGGCAAATGCTCCCCTGCTCACGCTCGGAAAAATGATAAATTGAAAATTTAATGAAAAAGTTAACGAGTATCAGTAGACAATTTGAGCTAATTTGTTAAGGATTGGGGCATAGCGTTCTGTTGCCTTAAGAAAAACACCATATTGATAAATAGAAAGGAAAAGGGCAAACAGATACTCAAATCATACACTAATGCAACTACTGACCAGACAATAAACAATTTAAAATAGCCCGTGCTACGAATTTGTCGATTATCTGCCACAATGCACTAGGAAATATGAACTCTCGATGGCAAACTCTTGGTGGCACACTGTATTGTGAAACGCCCAAATTGTACCTCTGGGTCTTTATGTAGCCTTTATTTTGTTTTTTAAATAACCAACTTTGATTGTTTTACAGATTTGTTTATCTTCGTTCCTCTTTAATGTTCTGCTGTATCTTTTCTTTCTGGTTTGGGGATGTGGGACTACATTCTTCTTATAGTGGGTTAACTATCCCAAGGAATAAAACAAAGCATTTCTTTTTTCTTTCAGTTTGATGGAGAAAGCAATTATTCCTCTAGCGTTTCCACATTACGTGACATGCACATCAAATACAAGAAGGTTTTGGACGAGATATGCTACGTCTTACAGAAATTCAAGCTGGACAATGGGTACGTGGATTTGTTATCACTATTGGTCTAATTTTGCGAATTTCTACCATAAGACGCCATTACTGGGGTGCTACTGGCACTCATGCATGGACTGCAGCTGTTCGCTTGATGCTCCTTTTTTCCAGTAGTTTTCCAATTTTTAAAAATTGATCCGCACTGCAAAATGCAGTCAGCCTGTCTGCAAGCTGGTCTCCCCTCAATAATTTGTCATCGGCACCACGAACTGACACTCACGGGCAGGTGGGTGTCAGTTCATGAAAACCACGTAATCAACAATATCGGTTTGATGAACTGACACTTGGTAGTGCACGCACGGACACAAACGTGTGTTTACCGTCGATCGTGGACATCCTATTGTCCCTCTTTTGTTTGTACTCTAACTTTTTAGGAAGACTCCTATATGTTTTGTACACGACCCCAATCGCGGACGTATGCTGGGAATCGTGGACGATATTGTTCTCTTTTGTTCTCTGGTATTTTTCGTCCACGGTTTGAAAAGATGAACACGTACATCGACACTGAGGCAAAATAGAAAGATTTTTTGTTTTCACGAACTGACACCCAAGCTACACCCAAGCATGATGCGGCAATACAGACCAGAGAAAAACGTTTGAAAGGTTTTACACGAATATACTCCATCCGTAAAGTTGTGTGCTTGCACAGAAATTTAATTAAAAAGCGTTTCAATTGGAGAAATTAAGGTCAGTGTCAGTTCGTGAAACCGAAAATGTACGGTGTGCGCTCTAACAGTGCCGCACTGTGGAGGATGTCAGGTCGTGAAATTCAACATAACCCGGTTCTGTAAATACACGCGCGTGCAGCGCACTCACGCTCATTTGAGTGTCAGTTCGTGGTGCAGATGACGAATTATAATATTTGATGGCTTTTAGGGGGATACAAGACAATATTGCACAAGCTATGACAAGTGCAATATTGTTATTGGGGTGCAATATATTCTGTTTTCCCCCGAAAAAAAAATCCAACATTATTATTGTTATTTATATTAGGCTGACTAGCTTGATCCGCAAGAAATACATTTCAGGACACTGCCCTTATTTCTCAAATTTTGTTGCATTATCGCGCCGCTCGAAGCTGCCATTGTGGCTGTTGACAACAGTGCGCATATACGTACCCTGTTAGTGCTGCGCGTTGCGTCCGCGTGCCGCGCGCTACGCTCTGTTAACTTGTTTGGACTGTGACTTTCTACTCTAATTATGCGGGAACCAGTGAAAATGCCCGGATGACTGCAATATCAATATTATTGCAGTCATCCGGGTACTTTATTGACATAACATTGCAGTCATCCGGGTACTTATGAAAGCATACAATACGATGATTTATTTTTACCACTGGAAGCCTCATATATATAACAATGGCTTGTATTTGTGGTTCCTGTATTATTTTAAAAACGCATTAAACCATAGGGAATTAGTTCCTGAAAAATAAAACTACGAAATTATTGAGATAAACTCTCAATTGGAGCAAATGTACGATTGGTGAAAAACACCAAGCAATATTTTATACCATCTGAAATCTGTCATTTAGCAGAAACTTGAGCTTCCTCTTTTATAGAATACCCCAAGAGGTTTTGGATGAGGGTCCAGAATTGGGGAATTTATTTTTAAGAATAACAGAGCCAATAATAGATTATTTTATTTCTAGTAATGAAACCAAGGAATCCTCAAAAGCGCCCTAGGCACTGTACAACAATGTAGCTCACAAGCCTGAAGAAACCCGTAGAGAGAAAACGATGAGAAGAAATTACAGTTTTAGAGATGGGACGAAAACCCAGAAGAATATTCTGGGGAAAACCCACGGAATCAGGTAGGGACTGAAAACCCAATCCACATGTTGGCCCAGGCGGGATTCGAACCTGGGTCACAGCGGTGGAAGGCGAAGAAAGTATCGCTACGCCAACCTGACTCCCCTGACAGATAGTGTTAAGAAAAGAAGAATGGATGAAATGATTGATACCCTTTTTCCACTCTCTTGACAGTGTGTCCTTTGTCATCCTGTACACCTACAAGGAAGATGCGTTCAAGGTCATATACTGAGACAGGAGGCCCTACTCTACCTTGCTTCCATGACCAGACGTGTCGGTCAATTTCACCACTGGACAACGGTGATGACCGTCACTGTTTGACCGTCCAAGATCAGTGGTCAAATGATCATCATTGTAGGAGAAGTTTTGATGACGAGTGCTGTTTGACCATTTGATGTCAGTGCTCGAAAAAGCTCAGTCACCTGATTCAAAGGTCAACGGTCAAAGGTCGGGTGTCATGTGGCTTGGAATACTCTAGACTCCATGCACCAACAGTAGATAGCACTTTGGGACCGCGTTCAAGACCTCCAGTGGGAGGGCCAGTATTGGTGACCAGGCCCCTCACCGGTTTTAAACCGCACATTTATAACTGCTCCATCACACTGTTATCCCCTCGAAGCCTGACTTGTAAGACTTTTGGGGTTGTGCTGTCTCCTCCAAACTAATAAGTTGTCTTGCTCTGTGGCGCACTCAAAGGGGGGGGGGGGGGCAGCCTTGGGGGCTTGAGCCCCCCTCAAGAGGATGTCATTTGTGTTTTAATTTTTTTAGTCACACGATTTGACCTTGGTGATATGCATGTGGCCTATTTTCGAGTAGTATAATAGGGGCGCCACCAACGACAGAATTTTTTTTTCTCCGGCCAAAAAATTTGGGCAACATTTTTTGAAACAAATCGAACTTCTACAAAATGTGAAAAAAAACACCCACAATTGTGAGCCCGCCCCCCCCCCACCAAATCCTGGATGCGCCACTGGTCTTGCTAATACCTCAATCTCTTTTATTCATTCCTTCTCCTAAAATAAAAGACAATAGGATAGAAATACTATAACAGTGACCAAAGTAAAACATTCTATTAATGAGGTCCTCAAAGAGTTGCTTTACGTTTAAGCATTTAACAGCCAAAAAAACATAAAGAAGAAAAAATTGGGAGAAGTTTGCAAATACACGGTGTGAAAAGTCTAAAGGCTGCATAAGTTAAACACATTTCAATTTCATAAATTAAACAAAAAGGGAAACTGACTAGATGCATAAAATAACTGTAAGGTTGGACAAAGCAATTGACAAGAGCGGACTTGAACCCCATCCCCTCCCTCACCTGCCCCCTTGACAACGAAAATCCCCCTTGATCTAAAATTGGATCCGCCCCTCATAAGCACTGTATTCTATTTTCAGCACTGTCCAAAAGCTTGTGGATAAAAATCAAACCAATGAACAAAGATCTTGTACAAGTAAGGAAAAAAATTTCGCTTGAAGCACTTGAACTACACCAAGAAAGAAATCATTGACATCAAAACTTTCATGCTGGCCATGAAGACAATTATCCACACAGTTTAACCCATCTTTCAGTTTGATGTGAGCAACTGCTAAAATCGAAGTTGGAAATAACAAGGGCATCTTGATAATAGTTGGATAGGAGCCAAAGTTAGAAGTTAGGTACGTTTTTATTCTATTTTCATCGCAACTAAATTTTTAGACTGAAATTGTTTTAATGTATTGTTTTTGGGAAGGGAGATAGATAAGGTGAAAATGGAAATCTGTTTAAATTTTTTGAGGAAATTTAATGTTGTTCTATAGATTGTTTGCACTGCATCCATCTTTGACAGGCGCGGATCCAGGGGGTGGGTCAACCCCCCCCCCCCCCCCAGCTCTGTCAAAAATTAGATTTTTCCATAGAAATTTATAAAAAATAATGCTAACCCCCCCCCCCCCGAAAATATACATCCTACCCCCACTCCCCCCCCCCCCCCAACTCTGACACCGAAAAACCATTATACTGGTATTAATATACGCCTGTGCACAAATACGGACAGGGCCTGCTGGGATATGGGTGTATTTGTACACTATCCAGTAATATAGTGTTAATATCATTGCATTTGAACAGCGCCACCATTGAAAGTATGGTAACCCCCCCCCCCCCCATTGATTTTACAGAGTCCGAACAAAAAAACTGTCTACATTTCAGCATTGATTTTCTGATGACCCCCCCCCCCCCCCTGTTTTAGGTGTGTGCTTCTCTTCAACAGGGATATACATGAGTATAGACCTTTTATGCATCCTCAAACTTCAAAGATGTCTGTTGAATGCAATCAATCTATACAGAAACCTATTTTTAGTGTACAAACAAAGTGGAGGGGACTAAATCGAATCAACTACGCTCAGCCTTCCATATCAACTTTTTCTCTCCGTTAATTAGACGAAAGTTAATTTCTTTCTGCCAAAATCCACTGGCTCCGATTACACTGCTAGCACTGATTCCTGTGCCAGGCTTGACCTCGGTAAGAGTCATTGACACTACTGTGGCATTGAGTCACGCTAATCCTCCAGCTTGCGTTTCCATCTCCTAGGTGCCGATCGATATTATCAGACCTAAGCTTTGTATCAAGTCAAGTTGTTGGGAAAAAAAATGTCTTGACAAACGGACTTCTTTGAGCAGCTTGAGTTACTAAGCCGTCTGCCTGGATGAAGTGTCATTGTGAGGGTGTCTGTGTGAATAGTAATGGTAGCCATTGATCACGGATAGCTACACGTTGTGTTTGCTGACCGCGCCTAATGTTCCGTTGGATGCTCTTGACTTGCTCTTGTTTGTCAATTGTTTTGTTGTCTTGGTCTTTGGTTTTTCAAGTTCCTTCCACCAGAATCCGAGGCAATAACCTCATACTTAAAGGTCCAATCATTTCTATGCCTGAACCTTGTGCGGTGGTAGGCCAATATGGGCTCGAACCCCCATCGGTAACATGGTGTTTGTGTTCCTGGGCAAGACACTTTGCTGCAATTGAGTCCCTCCAGCCAATATAAATGGTGTACATGTGAGGGTGGAGGACAGATTGTCCTGATCGCAAAACTGCTTCCTGATCAAATGGCCTGATGATCAGGGGTAATAATTATAATGCGAAGCACTTTAAGACATTTGTATAAAGCTCGGTGCATCACAGTATTTTATGAACAGTCATAGCCCAGTGACGGGTTGGGGGCATCTTTCAAAATTCTGCCTGAATTCCGAGTTCGATCGAATCGTTTCTCAGTATACTGCAATTATTTTCCAGTACCAAACATTTTGTTTTTCTCCCTCAAAGCAATGCACATACTCATCACCCAGTCTGTCTTACCCATGCTTGTTCAGATCGATTTGCCCCATTTCTAAGTTGTGTTCCTGTGTTTGGACATTTCTTTATAAGGTGCATATAAGCACATACAACCTTCCAACTGATTTTAAAAAGTTTGCCGTGAACACTAAAGTACTCTTACTGTCAACCCCCCCCCCCCTAAAAAAACATGGATATCAGACACGCAGTTTTTCATCAGAATCAGATCACCTGATTTCCTTGTCTTGTATTTTTTTAAACTTCTCTTTCCCAGTTTCATGCCTCATATATCATTTTCAAATGTGATCAATGTAAAGTATGAGATGACTAGTGCAGTGTGACCACACATCACTAGGTTTGCTTCTGTGAAACTGTAAGCGTAGGAGGATGTGCCTCTAGGGTGTCCGACTTGACGCTGTGTGCATAGAGATCAGTTGCATCCCAGGTCTTGGTTTTGGTCTTGGTTCGGAAGGGGCGGGGTGTACAGGAGATTTATTCTTCGTAATTTTTTGCTGGATTTTTTTACCGTCGAGAAAGTACTGATCAAGGAGTCAAAGCTGGGTGGCTGTGTATGGAAGTTGAAGTTTGTTGTGTAATTTGGGGGTTTTTTGGAGAGGGATATGGGGGGGGGGGGTGGGCAGAGGTACTGAGGGCTAAAGTCCATAAGCAGTGAACAGAGATATTCAATATTATGGTATTTGAGGAATTTTCAGACATGTTACATTTTCTCAAGTTCTGATGATAATAAGCATAAAAAAATAGCAAGAGGGAAATCACCTCTCCACCATGCGCGGTTCTGGTTGGGGGGGGGAGGCTCTAGCCCCCCTCAAAAACATGTTTACCCCCCCCCCCCCCAAAAAAAAATTGTCAAAAACAAAAATGAAATAGCAGTATCGATTGATCTGAGATTGTAAATGTTATTGATAACGTACATGTCCACCAGAGGCGTAGCCATTCGTGAGAAGGGGGCATAGTGTGCATGATTGTATGATTTTATCAGCGCTCCCCATTGAAAATATGGTACGAGCCCCCCCCCCCCCCCCCCCCCCCCCCTTAAAATGTAGACTCTAGAACCACACCTGCTCTCCACTTAAATATGCCCTTGGGGAATATTTTTGTGAATTGTCTTTTGGAAAATGTGACTGTTGGCTTTTACAGTTGAGTGCAAACCCTTTGGAAATGGTAGAGTTAAAACTAAGTTCAAACTTCAAACCCTCCAATGCTTTGGGATGATGTTTATTTAAGTTATTGTTATTCAACGTGTGCTTTACCAATGAAGCTTGTTCTATCCTGTGAATAGAACGGCATCAAATGCCATTGTCAGTGTAACGATTTTACTGTAAATTTTATGTATTAAAGTGCTGCAGAAACATACACTCATGAGTTATTGATCTGATACACCGTGCCCTCTGGAGACATGCACACAATAGGGAACAAAAGATTGTATACGTCTCCACAGGGCAATTTCTATAGATGAATACGTCTCCACAAGGTTTTCACGAAACAGATATATGGATTTTACTCAAAAACTAGGAATTTCCAAGGTGGGTTGATCGTCGCAAATGGAAGAGTTTTAGAAAAGGGATATTAAGTCCGAATTTCAGCCAAGGAAATTAATTCTGGTTAAAATAAGGGCATTTTGAAACTACGCTTTCAAACTCGAAAACTTTACTACACGAGAACAAGGAAATGTCTCCACAAGGATACCAATTTCATTATGTGTGTCATAACTGGTGTTATATTCTTGAAAATAGTTGAATTTGGTTGTTTCCTTTTGGGGGGGGGGGGGGTTTTCACATGTAGGGTTGAAACTGAAATTTGCTTGAATAGTACTCATTTATGTAAATACTATGAAGTACAACTAAAAACATTTATTTCCTGAAAATACTATTCAATCAGTGATCTTACAATGAAAGTGGAATGGGTTCTTTGGTGTTCATCTTAAAAAAGGCACATATGAACCTTGGTAATCACTCAGAAATGTATCTACTGATTTAATGAGAAAATCCATGCTCAAAAGTGAAGATAAGGCTAGAACTCCCTGTGAAATTTTTCTGTCAGAAATTAGTTTAATTATTTTTTTTTTTTTTTAAGTGGGCCAGCTTGAAAATAGTTGAATTTGGTTGTTTCCTTTTTTTTTTTTGGGGGGGGGTTTCACATGTAGGGTTGAAACTGAAATTTGCTTGAATAGTACTCATTTATGTAAATACTATGAAGTACAACTAAAAACATTTATTTCCTGAAAATACTATTCAATCAGTGATCTTACAATGAAAGTGGAATGGGTTCTTTGGTGTTCATCTTAAAAAAGGCACATATGAACCTTGGTAATCACTCAGAAATGTATCTACTGATTTAATGAGAAAATCCATGCTCAAAAGTGAAGATAAGGCTAGAACTCCCTGTGAAATTTTTCTGCCAGAAATTAGTTTAATTATTTTTTTTTTTTTTAAGTGGGCCAGCGGGCACACTTTTTTTTTTTTTACGTGTTAGCATTAGTAGAATCTATAGTTGGGAGACCCCCTACAAAAAATATGTATATGTTGTCTCTGTTTTTTTTCTTCAAAATGTATAAAAGCCACCGAACTTCAACCAATTTAACAAGTTATAGTTGTTATATGCCATACTAAAGATTTTGAGGAATTTTGTTACTTATAATGAAAAAAGTGCTCAAAAGGCAAATTATTCCAACAAGTTCAAACCTTAAGTTTTAAAGAGGGTTCAATCACAAGTTTTCAATGTTTCATGCCATTTTTAATTCGAGGCCCTTTGTCTCCCCCCCCCCCCCACAAAAAAGTGACAAAAATCTTTACAGTGATCAATTTTGTTCCGAGAAAGGTATAATTTGACAGAGCAAAACCTTTCCAACTAAAATTTTAAGATGGTGATGACAGGTTCTTTTTAATTTAGTATCTGGAAGTTCACTTGTCCCCCATTTTTAAAAGTAGCTTTTGACAGTTATTCCAGCAATTTCAAACCCCCACTCGCACAAGTTTGTGAATTTCTGTTGAATGCTAGATGTATTGATTTATATTCAAACAAAACCAGCTTTCTTATTAAATTTGAAAGTGAAATCATGATTGTTATTGAATCCCACAACAACATGTACTCATCTGTTTTTAATTTATCAGCATTGTGGTTACTACTTCAAATTCAGATTTTCCAATTGTTTGCCCATATTTTGCCAAAATTAATAAAATATTTATTTCACTACATTGAATGAGACCAAACTTTTTGACTGTTTTTTCTGAAGTCTGGGTATTTCTGTCACATTTCAAGTTCTGTAAATCTGAGAAATACCCATTGAAGAGCCAAATTTCTGTTTCAAAAAAGTGTATAAATTGTTTGTTTATGATAAGCCTATAGAACGTCACACCAGTTGGTAGAGTGTGTGAAAGAATCTATTTCACCCAAATAGTAATGCAACATGTAGTTCATGTCAACTAAAGAATGGATGAATGTATATTTTCTATTGAACAATTCTTCCCATGGAAATTTCTTAAACCAAATTGTCACATGCTGTAAAATATCTTTTGAAATGCCAAAGTTGTAAAGTATGTTTTATTTCTGAAGTTTGGCATCTCACTGTTTAGTGTACAGCATATTTGGTTTACTCCCAAACCTGAAATTCATTTGAAATGAACAGTTCTATTGATAATGACCATTTCCCTTCAAAATAGGAAATCACTGGCTCTGGCTCTTTACATACACCAACTGACCAATTAAATGCTACTACCAATCGTTTATGTTTAAGCTTATCATTTCGAATATTTTGTACTTCTTATTCCATTTTTCAAACTAATATTTACCATTTTGTAAATAACAGCATCATTGAATGTAAAACAAGTTGTACCAAAAACTATTTATTTTTCAGAGAAATGAAATAAACAATAGAAATAAGACCTAATGACGTAATGGCTTTGTTTACATTATGCACTTTCCTATGGGAGCGGTCAAGACGCCACATTGGAAAGCGCACATGTAAACAAAGCGTGACGTCATTAGGTCTCAGGCCTGTTACTTGTAAAAATGAGCACATGGACAGTTGTATGCTTGTTTTATTGATGTGTTTGTGGTCATGAGGATTCAACAGTCTATTTATTTGAACACTCTGTAAAACACTCCCCACAAAGCAGTGATGACCATTGACCTGCAAGAATTTGCCACAACAAGTCACGATAAATATCCCAACAATCCAGCACCCACAATTTGAAGGTATTATCATGGAGGTAGAACCAAGGGCATTTTTGAAACTTGGTTTTTATATTGCCAGCTTCGGCATCATGACTGGCACAGAATCATTTTTCAAACGGAGTGGATCAAATGCTATGCTTTTCCCAAAGCAGAATATGAACTCACTTTGTTATTAAGTGCAAAAGAATTTTGAAGCTGAGTACACGGTACCCTCTGGAGACAGTGTGCACAATAGGGAACAAAAGATTGTATACGTCTCCACAGAGCGATTTCTATAGGTGAATACGTCTCCACAAAGTTATCACGAAATAGATATATGGATTTTACTCAAAAACTAGGAATTTCCAAGGTGGGTTGATCTGAGTCACAAATTGAAGTATTTTTATGTAAGGGATATTAGGTCCAAATTTCAGCCCAGGCAATTAATTCTGGTTCAAATAGGAGCATTTTGAAAGTACACCTTCAAAACTCGAGAACTTTAGTACACGAAAACAAAGAAATGACTCCACAAGGATACAAATTCCAGTATCTGTGAAAAAAAAAAAGATGTGGCAGTGAACACAAACTTTCCCTTGACGTCAGTTGAGCCTCGCGGCCTCAATGCCAAAATGTCAACGAATTCATTGACATGTACCACACCCCCAATTCTTAATTAAATGGGATTATACTAAATGCCAAGATGGATTGAACTGGAATCACATTAAGCGTCGACTAGGGATTACGCTAAGACACATGAACTATCCAGACAAATGCTTTATACCATATCATGAATATATAAAAAATAATAATAATAAGTAGTAGTGCATAGAAGACGAAAACCCGGGAAGGAGGTTAGAATTAAGAATGAAACTTTTAAATGTGTTATGACAATCTTATTCCACACTGGTTCAGTATGGCAATTTGATACACACGCAGTAGCTGAAAATAGTTATACTAGTAAAATGTGGCCAAATTTCCTGGAAGGACCAATAAATTGAAATTGAAATTGAAAATTGAAAAATGATTAAATTTGACTCATGGACCCTTTTTTTTTTTAGAATACAAAATAAAGATGTACTGATGGAGGCATGATGACAAAAACCAAAGCTTATAATAACATGCCTGTAAACGTATACAGGCCGGGTGAGTTACAAAAAAAACGAAACCCAAATGTCGGGACTATTGTTTTAGTGAAGTTCTGCATGTAGCACTTTCAAAATCTATTCAAAAAGTTCAGTGTTCTTTCAGCAACACGAAAACAAATCACATAGGGATGTGCGTGAATTGTTTGAGGTAGAGATTGTGAGGTAGAGGGAAAATGCACAAACTGACACGGGCAAGCAAAATCTGCATAAAAAAAAGGATTGTGTTTATTCTCAGTTTATCCACAAAAAGTATACACAGCAAGTAGGAGATTTGTTTTGTTTTGTCTTCAAACAATGTTTTTCCATTTCATTGCTTTTATCTAAACAGATAGGCTAGTCAGACTATTCCTCAGTTAAGTAGCCCTTCTGGCGAGCCACAAAATTAGGCTAGTTAAGAGTCTATTTCAGTAGCCCAGCTTGCTAGTGAACAAAAAAGTTAAGGTTGAACC
The DNA here is from genome assembly GCF_015706575.1 of Patiria miniata. Classification (NCBI taxonomy): domain Eukaryota; kingdom Metazoa; phylum Echinodermata; class Asteroidea; order Valvatida; family Asterinidae; genus Patiria; species Patiria miniata. Next base: position 37,991,365 of record NW_024037072.1, read on the forward strand.
CTGCCATTTACGCTGGTAAACCCTTCTACTTTAGTAAACTCTTTCATTCAATTTATGACTTAACCATGTTCTCCACAATTTCAATTTGGTAGGCTCACGGTTTTCTGTGAAAGAATCTGAACATTTATGAGTTTGATATTTTGGACCATGGCATTATTTACAAACCCAGGATCAACAGACTACTTTCAGAACTGTCTCAAAACCTGAATGTTCCAATTCCTTTCTGAACAACAGAACATGGTGCATTTTGAATAGCAAGAAACAGATTCTTGAGAAATAAATAATTCTGGAAATGATACATATTTTAAGTTTTTCTTTCTTTAATTTACCTTTTTGTGATAACTTTCAAAACAATTGCTTTTAGTTGTACATTGCACCGCAATTCAGCCTGTTGGCTGTGATAACTTGATAATTAATAAAAAAATTAAGAAACGCATTAACCAATGTGACAGAGATCACTGACGTTTGTCTGACACACATGATCAAAAAAGTTGAAAGTACCGGCAAAATTGACACGTCACTTTGTCATTGTTTATGACAAGCCATTGGTCACATACAACGTAGTATACGCACACTCGATCCACGCAGTATAAGCAGCAGCTATTTAACAGAACTTGCAAAGTCTCTAGAACCAAACGCCACATCTGAGGGCGCTAGTCACCGCCGATTTCATTTGAGCTCTTTCATGAGTAACCAGCGACCAATGTCACGGCTCTGTTTGACCAACAATTTGAAGGTGAATTGGGAACCAAGGGCATTTTTGAAACTTGGTTTTTATATTGCCAGCTTCGGCATCGTGACTTGTCCAGAATCATTTACAATCACATGGAATGGATTAAATGCTATGCTTTTCCCAAAGCAGAATATAAACTCACTTTGTTATTCACTGCAAAAGATTTGTGAAGCTGAGTTCAGAGACAAGACGCCCCCCCCAAAAAAAAACAAATTTCACCAAAAAAAAAATCACACTAAATTGGTGAAGCCATTGGTCACATACAATGCAGCAGCTATTTCGCGGAGGTTTATACCCCCAGCCTATAGAATTCCTCACTTTTAATCACAATTCTGTGCTAACAGCTCTTGCTAAATAACTATTTGCTAAAACCCTGCAAACACAGAATCTTTAGTTACTGGATGTATGCGTATACCAAAATTCCTAGCTAACCACAAAATATGCGAACTGTGAACGTGCAGCATTTTCTGCTACAGTAAGCGGAGAGTTTCACTAATGATCACTGGAGCTATGGCATAGGGTCTAGTACTCAACAATCGTTCCATATAATGATACGAGGCAGGGTCTTATGACAATTTTAAATTAGTTGTAATAAAAAAAAAAAAAAAAGGAGAACAGTGATGAACCAATGAAAAAATATAACAGACAAGATTACCCAATACTTCAACAGTCTTTATTTAGTTTTAAACAGGCCCAATCGGATCTCGAAAGTGCGGGCCAACGAATGCGTGTTCACCTTATTTTGACCTTTGACCCCATAACTGTAGGTCAGACGAAGAGGTCACCATGGTCATTTTTTAATGTTTGACCAAGGCCAACATGTTGACAGCGCTACGTTTGACATTTTCAGCTGATTTGAAATTTGGCGTAATGATTACCCTGACCCCATGATGACCTTTGACCCAGTTTGGTCATGTGACATGTTGGGGCTGGTCAAAGTATGTGGGAGCAATAGACAATGTCAACGTTTGTGACTAACAAACTAACTAACGGAGTGACACGATGATTTGTTGAGGTGCTACTTGCAGCTAAAAAGGGACAAACAAGTACTATTTTGTCTGTGTATATTTCTCATAAAACAGGGGCAAGCCTGCTGTTGTGTTAAACCGGCTTTTTCTACAAAAGTAAACAAACAAACAAACAGACAGTGTGTTTTTGACCCTGTTATTGCTTTAGGTACACAGTCTTCTAAGAAAGTCTAGTATCAGTCGGTAAGTTCCCCAGGAACTAGGTATCTGAGTGACGTCATGGCATCAGCGCATGACTTGATCAGCAGGCAGAGCTGGGTGCTTCCTTCCACCGAGGCCGTGCCCTTCAACTGCTGGCAAGCCCAGTACATCTTGCTCATGACCGCCTCCATGGACTCAGGAACAATGTCTGGCGATCCGGGGGGTAAATCCAGCACCTGCTTCGGGGCGTGGTTATGGGACGGGTGCAGGGGGCACGTGTGCCCCGCGGCGTACGGCTGGTTCTCGTATTGGTGCCGAGTGCGGGAGGATGCCTCCTTGCCCCTCCCGTGGGACCCCGGGGGTTTCTGGGAGTGTAATGTGTGCCTGGGGCGTTTACCCGTTGGGGTTGCATGAGGGGTGTCACCGTTGCTCGATGCCTTGGAGGACGGGCCGTTGTGAGCGGCTGCCGAGACGCTCAGTTCATGCTCCTCAACCTGAGATCTTGCAGCTTTGGCGCTGACGGCTGCGGGGTAACAATATGAGACTGATGCGGTTACACGTTGGGTTACACGTAGAAGGAAATGAAAGTTATGGATGTATGAAGTGAAAGTGTGAGATTGTTTGCACATGCATAGCAGGCATCCTTAAGGTGTGTACTTTTGTTCAAAAAGGATACACATGAAAAGACCTAATACACATTTCAAAGATAACAGCTGAACGCAATCAATCTATAGTAAAAGTAAAAGTGAAACAGGTTTAGAAACCTTTGGTAGTGCAAAATCTGGTACCATACTCCAGATAATTCTCCAGATTTCCCCTTTATGTCTTGGCTTTAGGCAAAAAAATAATTCTGCTTCTGCTTACATGGCATTGGAAAATAGGGTAGGTAGGTAGGGATTTTTTTGGGGGGGGGCCCAATCTTTTTGTGTGTGTAAGAAATATGGAGGCGTCTGCATGTAGGCAACGGTAAAAGGGAGAAATGGATGGTTATGGGGTTTCCCCTCATTTTGCCGATATAAAAATTAGGGTAGGGGCTGTCAGAATAGGATAGGTAGGGAAACCGGAAGCTGCAGGTTTTTTTTTTTTTGCCTTAGGAAAGCCGGTTCCATATGCCAGACAATTCTAAGGATTTTCCCCTTTTATGTCTCAGCCTTATAAAAATTACCTGCAATTTCCATTCATGACAGAAACTGAAATACAGACACGTCATTCTCAGCACATTTTGTTTCTGTTTTTATGATTCGACTAGCAATCTCAATGTGGACTGATTCAGTGCTCACAGGCAGATTTCTTTCACAACTCTTGCGACGGACCTATTCTCCAATGAACCCTTTTGTGTATGTAAATGTGAACTTCTATTTTGTTTACAAAGTGCCTATGAAAGACCCTTATGCATGTGACATTTTCAACCTTGATGCAATTATTTGTCACACGCTGAACTTTCCGTTGTCCATAATGCCGTGAATAACAACTGCTTCGATTTCAACTCGATTTGATTCACTTCAATTCGATCAACAGTTATTTCCATAATGCCAAAACTTTTATAAAACAGTATAACAAACTGAAGAAACAAATAATACTTTTACTATAGGTTTTCCCAGACAATTTTGGAAAATGTGTACATGAATTTGTAAAAGAAGCATTAGTTTTCGTGTGACATAGAATGAACGTTCCAAATCCCTGTTTCTATTTAACAAACGATAGTTCTATTTCCATGAAGGTGCATTCAGTCGTAAATTCAGTTGAAATCATTTGAAAGTACTTTGACAAAAACATGAGCAAAAATGTATTAATTCGGATGTAACACTGACACCGTGTCAATGTTACATCCAAATATTCTTTTTTTGCCATTTTTTACACGTATGTAAAATATTACTTAAACTGACATTGCATATTTACAACTGGACACCTAAGCACCAAGAAAAGCTTTTGTTTTGGCATAGTCAGGGTTCAAATGTAGCAGAAACAATACCTCAAGTGTGGATGTAACGGTGTAAAAATCACTCAATGGAAGGGTGACATTTGGGTTTTACACCGTGTCAATGTTACATCCACACAACCAAGCTATCATTTCTGCTCCATTTGATACCTGACTACCATAACAAAAGCTTTTCTTATTGTGTTGCATGTATAGTAAGAAGTACGCAAAGTGAATTTGGTTGATGTTTCGCAGAAATTTTTTAAAAAGGTACAAATGTCACATTTGGACGTAACACTGACACTGTGTCAATGTTACATCCAAAATGACACTTTTTTTGCTCACATTTTGGCAAAATACATTGAAATCATTTCAAACTTTCTGCAGTTAGTGAAACACCCAACAACAAATATTATGTAGAGCAACTGCTAGCAATGCATTCATGCTTTTCTTAATATGGTCATATGTCAGACACTGTTCCCCAACCCGGTGGAATGACCATGACCCATAAATGAAACGTTATGCACATTCATGTGTTTGAATGATGCAAAATGAAATCGAATGCTAGTCATTGCGAAAATGAAACCAGGATATATGTCGTTCTCAAAATCAGCACCAAATTGAATTTATGTTTTACAAATTCGAATGCACATTTTCCAAAAGCCTATATTAGTAAGTTAGGTTTTAAGGAAGAAAGAACAATAAATCGATAGGCAATTATGGAGGTTTCTTCTGAAGCCGGGGGGGGGGGAGTCCTTATATGGAGATGACAAAACAAATGACATACATGTACCTTATCGAATACAGAGACAGACTAACAATCTGACAAACACAAATACAAGGACTAAAAACAAACATAGAGGGATAGATTAATAAAATATTCTCAAACTTTTTTCTTTTCTTTATTCCATGGATAAAGACAAACTTTTGCAACGCCGAATTGTTGATGAAAAAAGCTTTGAAAAAAAAAATACATGTAATCGAAAAAAAAAACTCTGACATTTGGAGGGCCAATAAGCCCTCAAGTCTCATTAATAAAGATAGCGTACTTGTCAAGTTGATTGGTTTAATACTTAAATTCAGGCACTTGCCCGCCCCCCCCCCCCCATAAAAAGCAAAAAAAAAAAAAAAGGATTTTTCTTCTGAACGGTACATGGTATAAACAAGAAAAAACATAAATGAACAAAGATAAACCCTGATGACAAGGTGTTCATTTAAACTCGACGAAGTATCCTATTATAAGCGATTAAAGATGAAAAAAATGACCAACTTCTTTCATCTGTAACTCTTGCATAAAATGATCAATCATGTTCATACTTCGTAATCAGATAGATAATTGATAAACAATTGTTGTCATGTTATTGCAGTCGCTAGGCCTTTACTTACAGGGCTAACGAAAGGTCAATGTTAGGTGAATTCAAAATATAGGCATAATAAGCCTCAAATCAAACAAAGCAAATTATCTTCCAAACGGTTTATGGGATGAAGAAAAAAAACCTTGTATGAACTTGAACCCTGGTCCGAAGATGTGAAAAATGTTATGTTGATGTCATCAGGTATCAAATTACAAGCAATTTAATGGCAAAAACTGTAAAATGATTTATTTTTTCCAATGAACGGAGCACCATCCTCATTTATGTGTGATCAGTTAGACATTGCCTACACTTTTTAGATTCCCGAACTCACAGCCTTTTGACCTTTACTTCCGGTGTTACCGGAAGTGCAATGTGAATAGAATGTAACTTGGAAACGGAAGCATTTTACTACAATCAAACAAATAATGGAATTGTTTGGCAAGGGATGGGCAACCCCCCCCCCCCAAAAAAAAAAACCCGCATGATGATGTCATCACCTGAAAGGGTGCCCCCTAGGGCCACATCAAAGACAGTTGAACATTTTTTTAATTTAAAAACCATTCGTCAAAATTTTCATTGCATTGCCCAAAGATATTCTTTGGACAACTGCAAACGACTTTGCACAGTTTCAGCATCGTGACGTCATCAACCCGGAAGTTATAATAGGGAGAATTTAAAACAGATCAACTGTCTTCTTTTTTTAAAAGTAAATTCATCTTTTATTCCGTATCCAGTGTCAACGTTTGTGGCACAAATAATGATACCAGGTACACAGCTGACCTTGGGCTTCCTGATATTAAAGGGAACATACAACATTTGCAAGCATCACAAAACAAAATTATCAAATCATCACGAAACACCTAACTGGATTTTGAAGGAATGACAGTCTAAAGCATACTGTAAAATCGTGGCTCCTGGTGTGCTGACGTTTTCAAGAAAAATTGTATTTTTCCAACGCTGGTCGGCCGACCAGTTTTGGAGAAAACTGGCTGTTTTTCAAAAACTGCTCTGAATTTTCATAATTATTTATTCCGAATTTTCTTTGCAATTAATTACACACATGTGAAGGGGTACAAGTCTGCTAGACTGTTTCTCTGACCTTACAATTCCCCAAAGTCTATAAATTGCTCCGTTTCATCTTAAGTGGGGTCAGGGAACAAGACTGCAAGAACATGATTGGTTTTCTTGGTTTTTCCAGCATCTACGAACCCAAAACATGAAAAAATTCATTTTAACAATATTTGCTATAACATGCTAATCCTCCAAATCCATTCATTTCTGAAAATTGCAGCAAAAGCAAATGTTGTACATTCCCTTTAAACTTTTTCCAGGCCCTTTTACTGTACACAGGACGTATATTTTGAGGCCGACAGTGACTCTGTGGTTTGTTAATACATTATTATTCACATTTTTTGGGAGGGGGATGGGGGAAAGAAAGAACAAATTGACCCGGTTTTTCCAGTGTTCCTTGCTTTTCATACATGGAATCACCTGGGTTCCACAAGGGTCCCATGTTAAGTTTACCCCTGTCCCTTGTTATTTGATCCCATGTGAACAGGTGGACAATGTTACCTGGGTCATCCTTTGCCAGGTCAGTTTCTAGCTCGTTGCAGCAGACGCAGTAATCCTGCTGCTGCCGATCACGGAGTAGAATTGTCTGCCAAAAAAAAAAAAAATTTCAAAGTAAAGCAACAATTCATGAATATCAGCTACTATTCAGTGTTGTAGTACTCCTACTCAGTACTCGTACTCGAGTATTACTCGAGTACTTTTTTGGAGTACTCGTACTCGTACTTGTACTCGAATGTCAAAGTACTTATACTCGAAATGATGGTACTTGTACTCTAGCAGCAAAGTACTCGTACCCCGAACTCGTACTCGATCATTAAAGTACGCGTACTCGAATAGCAGTACTCGGGGGAAAAAATGTTATAGCTTCACTTACCATGGCCGTATTTTATTGATTATTTCAGTTGGAAATTGTTGATTGGCTTGTTGAGAAATCGAGATTTCTTGATTTTCCTCTGTGCAAGTCAGGACAAACACATTTAACAGCTAGCTGTGAGTGGGTCTGTATATCGGTCTGACTGGGCCTGGGCCAATTACGCACAATAACCATTTGCCGTATGGCTGTATTCGTAAATGCGAGTACTCGTACTCGGAAGTACTCGTACTCATACTCGGAAGTACTCGTACTCATACTCGGAAGTAGTCATACTCATACTCGGAAGTAGTCATACTCATACTCGGAAGTACAAGTACTCCTACTCGGAGATCCGTTCTTGTACTCGAAGGTACAAGTACTCGTACTCGTACTTGGCAACCTAAGTACTCGGCAGTACTCGGTACTCGGGAAAAAAGTACTCGACTACAACACTGCTATTACTGTTGCACACAGCTACGCATCCATGCTGTGAAACAGTGCTTAAAAGTGGCATTGCCCATGCTCCTCAGATATTCAATTTGTTGTTTCTACTAATACAATGTAACTTTCCAACTTTTGTGTTTTATTCCAGCCAAAAAAGGCCTCCATTTTTCCCCCTTTTTTGACATCTGTAAACCTTTGAAAAAAAAAGGTGTTTGTTTTGAACACAAAACAGATCCGCTTTGCGAGCAGACTGGCTCCCTGTCCGTACATTATTGATGCTGATTATGGGACGGGGACCAGCCAACCCTGCGAGAATGGGAATTATTGTCTTGCAGCCAATAAGTTAAAAAACTTTGAAATGGGCCGATTGTTTTTTGGTCGATGTCTCATTCAAAAGTTTAGTGAATTTGCTGCTATGTATAGTTAACGCACATTTTTTTTTCTGCAAAAATGTTAAGCACAGCCATGAAATAGGCCTGATTCATTCAACTGTGACAAACTTCAAGAAAAATCAACGTTTTGTTAAGGGAATTAGTGTGTCCTTGGCCGGTTTTAGAAACTATGTTTAAGACCGGTTGGAGTCTGGATGCTGATACTTAACCATGCTGAAGGCAAAAGAATCAAAACTTTTTGGTCCGAAAGTCAAAACAAGTCAAAAGGTATAAATTTCCAACGATTTTGTTTAACAATTTTACTTCATGCTTTTCTAAACACCTCTCTAGGTATGTATGGTACAGCCCTCTCGCGAGTAGTCGTAACCAACTCCTTATACGGAGATCGGCTCGTGTTTCGCGCAGAACGCTGCTGTGCCGGTGTAGTGAGAATTTAGGACTTTGAAATACTTACTCACTGGTAGTACTGCGCATGCGTACATGTACGTAAGGACTGTGACAGTTCAAACAATGAAACGGTACTGGCACCAGATTTCATAGGAGTCCCAATTTTGTGTTACATAAAAGTGTTTAAGCCCAGCCAGTCGGTCTTTAGTACCAACCGTTTAAAACCGACCGAATGCGTAAACTGTCTTACTTGTAGGTATCGATGAATGATGGTTTATGATCCTCAATTGCAAATTGGCTATTTGTGGTCAGGCTGTAGTCTGTGCAGAGCTTGTTTTTAACAAAAATGTTGTCCTTATTTTGTACCATCCGGTCAAACGCGTAATTTGCAACCGTGTCCAAATTTGTGTAAATTTGTAACTGCCAAAGTTTTTAATGCCGAATTTGTACATGTAAACTGCCTGATGTTTTTCTCAGTGGTAATACCTTGCCCTTTGTTTCTACTCCAATTTCCATGTTATGAAACTGTAATTAATCGTTGATCGGAGTTGGAGACCAAATGTCACACCATTTCCTGTGACATTTTAACTCGGGGAAGACATTTCCACACAATCCCATGAATAATAAATATCTCCCTCAGGAATTTTTTTTAAATTACTCACATCTGGGTTTTTTTTTTTTTTTTTTTAAATGACTATCCATCCTGCCATGACGTGTTGTGGGAAAAACTGTAAATTTCAAATTGTATTAATATTTATATTTGTAATTTAGTATATCAGTTGTTGCTTGTGCATTTTGTTAAAAATAAAAAGGAACAATGAAAAAAAGAAGTTTTTAAATGTCAGACTGCATGGATAAACAATATATTGACGTCTATATGATGCTTGGGGAGCTCACAACAGACTTATTTACTTTGGTCTGTTGATTGCCGGTGAGTTCTGGAAACACGTTTTGTAAGACTTGGTACTGCTGTGGAAGATATTAGAGGGCGGTGCAAACAAATGGGAAAGCCACTTCTGGCAAATATTATGCAGTAGATCAAGGTTTAAAGGCAATGGACACAATTTGCCAAAACTGCCAACTTTAACCAGTCACCATTCCAAATCCTCCAACATCCTTTTAGCAAATTGGAGGAATTTGCAGGATTGAGGTTACATGGCAAAAACGTGTTGCTGATTTCGAAGGACGCACTGTGCAAAGGTCTTGGGCCGGACCTTGTGTTGTTTATGCTCAGCCGTGCATAAATCTAGTCCTTAATTATACTTGAAATCCTCCGCACTGCTCCAGGATGTCACTGCCTCTGCCTCCACACAGCCGGAGGATTTTGCAGGATTGAGGCAGTGGTCACCCCTCTTAGAGCCATGTTCAAGAAACAACAGAGGATTTTGCAGAATTGAGGCTATATGCTATGTTTACATGGTGGCAGTTGGAGGATTTTGCAGGATTGAGGTTGCATCCTGGCAAAATTACCTAGGGAGTTAGGGTTAACAATGCAATCAATTTGAAGCAGGTTAATTTAAAAAATATCCTGTCCAAATTTAAGCTCAGTACAGATCATCAACTGTCAAAATGCATCTTCATTTTTCTCGACGCAAATCAAAGGTTTGCGTTGAAAGCGCGATGGTTTGGTTCTAACCCATCACGAGGAAGTGATGGTAATTCATCTTTCCTTTGAAAATGACAGCATACTAGGAACAAGGCTTTCACAATGAAGTAAGATATCTCATGATATTTTGACAGTAATTCATTTTGGAATGTTTGGAAATGGTGTCCTAAATACCTCTAGACCAAGACCAAAAGAATGTAAATATACAGGGTGACCCCCCCCCCCCCCAAACAAAAGCAATCCTAAAACATTTGCCTTTAAAAAAAAATGGATCGGTAGATTTTTAAGTTTTTGGTATCAGATTAAAGCTGAGAGCATTTGCTTTCAAATACTGAAAAATAATCATGAATATAGTACTTTGGGTTGCTAACTTGCAAAGAAAATGCCAGTTATGTAAAAGTAGTTGTTTTTCATCCTGTACACAAACAATTACATGTACCGGGGTACCACAGTGTAAAGGGATTTTCACTGTACCTATCTCATCCTTTGTAGTCCCATTTTAAACCTTTTCAACATCACGTCAAAATATTAAAGAAATTGCACAGATGAAGGATTATTGCACAGTAGGCTTACAGTAAAATGTTTCACTGTTTGAAGTACTTGTGTACAGGATGAAAAATTATTACTTTTACATAACTGGCATATTCTCAGCAACCAAAGGTGCTATTTCCATTTGTTTTTTAGTTTTTGAAAGAAAAACTCTCAGCGTTAATCTGATACCCAAAACATAGAAATCAACCCATTCTTTTTGGGTTTTTTAAAGGCCAATGTGTAAAGGTTGCATTTTTTTTTTTTTTTCCCCACCCTGTATGTAGTTGTCAGCATGCTTCTTACCCCACACACTGCGCAGCAAGACCCCAGCATCCGGTACCCTTTGAGGAGATAGTCGCCCATCAGCTTGGAGATCTTATCGGAGCGCTCCCGCCGAGCTTGAAGAACCTTCATCTCCGCCTCACTGGGAGGTTTCCAGTCAAAGTCGTCCCCTTCCATTGCCTTGTTAGAATGTACCGCTCAAGAATGTAAACCAACAAACCAGACCTAGACCTACCAAGAGAAAGTAATTGAATAATCATGAAATACCTGGGACAGTTTGCCAGTTCTGTTTGGATGAGATGGGCAGTTTAAGCTGCCGTTTAAAGTTCCTTTAAGCTGGCAGATCATGCATCTCCCTCTTTGATGCGTATAAAAGTAGGCCTACATTATGCGATATTAAATTATCACTATCGTTGAAGGAGCACATGTGATCCAGTGGATAGCGCGCGCCTGACTCGTAAATTTTACATTTTCGCATTTTCAAAAAATATTCTTCTTTTATATCGTCCGTATTGTCCAGTTACTCCGGTAACTTTTCCATACTAGGCCTCCATTTTTTTTCAATTAATTTTCAAGCGCCAAACAGTTGCATCCTGTATGGTGATTCCCTCCACTTTCCCTTCTCTACTCTTACCCTCTCCTTTCCTTTATTCCTATTTATTAATCTGTCACTTACTTCACTGAGATTCGAAACTCGGACTCTTCTTTGAAACACAACACTTTTACCACCAGGCCACGCACGGTCACTTGTTGTAATAATCAATCTTTGGACGTATTTAGAGTATCCATTGAAATAAGACTATCAAACGAAACTAAATAATCACAAGAAATTAAATATTCATAATTGTGTATTGCACTGTCATTGGCCGGCTCATGTATTGTCGATGTCATGTGTAATGTACGGCTGTTTGCAGTGTTTTTATTTGCAGCACACACATGTATCGGTAATGAATCATGATTATTCAGCTAGCTCGATGTTTTGTTTATTCGTAAGAAAATAACAATGTGGTCACACCATTGCTTTCACTCAGTCATGCACATTAAAGAGGTTGTGGAATGCTCGAAGACATTTCCGTCATTCTTCGGGTATATGTAGCCTAAGGTGTGATGAAATAAAAAGACTATTGTTTCTGTCATAAGATGAGTACAAAAGGTACTTTTGAGAGCTGTTTTTCAAGTCCTGTCATGCCTGTTTCAACCCAAACGTGAAATTTGTGTAAAAGTCGTTGTTGTGGGCAGCAAACAAAACACAGTAAATCGTGACGTAATAAACAGGACTCCCGATGCAGAGTAGCATAAACGAGTCCTGTTTATTACATCACGATTGACTGTGTTTTGTTTGCTGCCCGCAACGACGACTTTTACACAAATTGCACGTTCGGGTCGAAACAGGACCTGAAAAATAGCTCTCAAAAGTACCTTTTGTACTCATTTCATGACAGAAACAATAGTCATTTTTATTTCATCACACCTTAGGCTACATATACCCAAAAAATGACGGAAATGTTTTCGAGCATTCCCTAACCTCTTTAAAGCATTTCAAAGAACGGCTTTCGTTGAGCTGCCACAGTGGCCTAGTGGATTGTGGAGTGAACTATGGATTGCAAGATCTGTGGTTCGAGCTCATGCCCGTTTTCATCAAATATTTTTGTTGGTTGGGATAAGTTTAATTGAAGGGAAAACACTACAAGAACCTAAGTGTCTTCCATCCACACTGAGTGATAAATATTCACGTTAGGATGCGTGATGTGATTGGTTAAAATACGATCTATGCTGCAAAAACAAAATATATGTCGGCCGTCTTTTCAGACACTTCACTCAATATGGCCAGCTGCCTCCAACTTAGCTATGCACGGTGTGTGCATCCAAAATGACGTGCTCTAAAAGCATATTTTTCCTAAAAATTATTCACATTGCCAGAGCTTCCTGGATTTGTCTTGGGTGAAATCACAAGGTTAGGTGAAAATGTATGCATTTGGCGGGGAGATAAAGTGGAGGCCTAGTGCTAGTATGGAAAACTTTCCGGGACACATAGTCGGAAATTGCAAATGGTCTGATTCCCATCTCGCGAATACGAAGTCACAATGACAATGTTGGCACGTGATATCGTTTAGCTCTAAAAAACATCTTTTTCCCGAGATGATTTATTTTTTTGTGGAGCAGGCCTGGATTTGTCTTCAAAGTTCAATGAATCACAAGACAAGGTGCGGTGAAAATTGATGTGTTTGATGGCAGACAAGTGACGTCGGTATACGAATATATCCATCCCCTTATCCCCAGATATATTACTATCAAGCACATACATGTAGCTTAAAAATAGCAAAGCAACCACTCTTTTCCTCAACAAAACTTACGTTGTTGGCTTACGATCAGCCACCATACCGATTAACAAAGCAAAATCTCTTTATTTGTGGCAGCAAGCTGGATTTCCAAAGCATGCAGTTTTGGCGTTGTAGAAAAAAATCCTGCCTAATTCTATGCAGGGGACGCTTCATGAAAAATCTGTGCTGTCCGGGCCATGTAACTCAATATAATATTTTTTTTTAATGAGTTAGACTACTTGGTTTTAGGAAAATATATTTCCTTGAGCTTTCAAACATTTTCTATCTTTTTCCTTTTTTTTTTTTCAATGCCAATACACTTTTCATTTCAAGATTAATTTTAATATAATTGTTGAATCCTCAATAGATAGGCCTAATTGTTAATTTAGGGAAAATGTCCATACTGGGCCACAACTTTACCTGCCGCTAAACACATCAATTTTCACCTTACCTTGTGATTTCACCCAAGAGGAATCCAGGAAGCTGTGTTAATGCGAAAAAAAATTAGGCAAAATGTGTTTTTAGAGCCCATTTTGGATGCACACGTCGTGCAGAACTAAGTTGAAGCAGCCGGTCAAAACTGATTAAGTGGCTGACAGACAGCGGTACGTCATACGCATGACGTCGACAACCATGACGTAGTTTTTCTCGCATGTCAACTGTATTTTTTACTTTTCTCTATCAGGTTTTTATTGCTCATTATTTATTTTTTATTTCATTTTAAATTATTTCATTTTTAATTATTTTGTTTACTGTATCAATCTTGCATTCTGTGTTTTGATGTTGTTGTGTGGTTGTTGTTGTCTTGTCTTGTCTTGTTTGTTTGTTTTTTGTTTTGTTTCGTCTTGTCTTGTCTCTTGTCTTGTCTCTTGTCTTGACTTGTTTTGTGACATTTTGTTTAGTCTTATCCTGTCTTGTTTTGTTTCTTTGTTTGTTGGGGTGTTTGTTTGTTTGTTAGTTTTGTTTTGGCTTGTTTGTCTGTTTTTCCCCAGTCTTGTATAATCTGCAGTTGTTAGGTTTATTCTTGCCTTTGAGAAAACTGTTGTAACTGTAATCTTTTAAATCTATTTATCTTTTTAAGTATTATTTTTAAGGTGGTCTTATTTTTCATTGAATTTTATACCTAATTTTTAATATATTTTGTATGTTACATGTACCATTCAAGTTAGGATTGACAGGCTTTCGAGTCACAGTGTTTTATTATACTTTTGTCAATCCTGGCCAGCTTGGATTGGATTGTTTTTGTTTAGTTTTGTTTACTTTTGTGAATTGCTTGTTGTACCTTGTAATTTGGCCGAATAAATAATAATAATAATAATAATAATGAGCCGGCTAACGATAGTGCAATACGTCATTATGAATATTTGTTTTCTCATGAATATTTAGTTTATTTCAATGGCTACTTCAAATACGTCCAAAGATTCATCATTGCAACAGCAATCGTGCGTGGCCTAGCGGTTAAGAGAATCGTGTGTCAAGCAAGAGTCTGTGGTTCGAATCTCGATGAAGTAAGTGACTGATTGATAAATAGAAGTAAAGGAAAGGAGAGGGTGAGAGTAGAGGAGGGAAAGTGGAGGAATAACCATAAAAGATGTAGCTTTTGGCGCTTGAAAATTAATTGAAAAAAGTGGCGATCGAGTATGGAATTTTTTCAAAATAAGCACTAACACGATTGCGTAGAAATAGGACTCGGGAGCGCGTAGCTTTAACTTAAAGGAGGTCTGACGATACACTTACATGTACAATATTACATACACGTACATGACGTACGTAATTATAAATGCATGGATAGTAAAACCAAAACACAACGTGACATTATACAACCATGGAGATAGGACTCGAACCTTGCACTGTCCTACTTCAATAATCATCTGTTTGTTATTTTTTACTAAGAGAATGAACGATAAACCTCACTGCATTTAAGATAAAATGGATTGAAAATGTGTCGGACTTACCGAAAATCGTCTGTTGTCAAACATGCATGCAAAGCACGGAAAAAGCACCCAGACGTCAGATGTGATTACATAGCGGTTAATAATTCACTGGATGTTGGTCCTGACTGTTAAACCTTGCTTGTGTTTTTAAACCTCGACTCGGTCCCAGCTGTGGTGTTTTTTTGTTTTTGTTTTGCTGGCTCCAGAATACGCCTCATTCAATAATAATGTTTTGTCTCGGGTGACTTTAATCTAAACCTGCTCAACTCAAATAATATGCAATCACAAGAATGTTTGGACATAACTTATACTTCATCATGCTTGCCACTAATTCATAAGCCAACCAGGGTAACATCTTCATCAGCCACCTTAATTGACAATATATTTACTAACATACTCCCCTTACCTAAATCTGGTATCATTGTTACTGATTTATCTGATCACTTTCCAGTATTTACTTCATACCCCCTTTAAAGTGAACCGTGTTCATCATCAATATATTCCAGCCCGAGACTTTGCATCAGAAAATGTGGCAAGTTTTAAAGGGAAAATACAACATTTGCAAACATCAAAAAATAAAACTACCAAATCATTTTGAAATACCTTGCTGGACTGTTAGTGAATGACAGTGTAAAGCATCCTGTAAAATCATGGCACCTGGTATACTGTCATTTTCAAGAAAAGTGGTATTTTTGTATCAATTTCCAACGCTGATCGGCCGATCAGCGTTGGAAAAAACTGGCTTTTTTTCAAATACTGGCCACAATTGACCATCGCACTTGTTTGCAATCGATTACAAACCTATGAACGGGCACGAGCCAGCTAGACTGGTTCCCTGACCTTACAATTCCCCAATGTATGTAAACTGCTCTGTTTCTTCTTATATGGAGTCAGGGAACCAGACTACAGGAAAATGATTGTTTTTCTTGGTTTTTATAGCGTTTTCGAACCCAAAACCTCAAAAAGGTCAGTGTAACTATATTTGCTATATATTTCCAACCCCCCAATTCCATCCATTTCTGAAAATTACAGCAAAAGCAAATGATGTATATTCCCTTTAAGCATGGCCTCTCTTCTAGTGAATGGAGCCCTGTTTTAAATGCAGAGGATACCAACTCGTTTCATGGATATTTTCAATAATAATCTTGATAAGCAGATTCCTCTTAAGCAAGACAAACGTAGATCAAGACAATTAACACCAAAATGTCCTTGGATAACTGTTAGTTTATGCAAGTCAATTTCTGTGAAAAATAAACTTTATCGTAAATATATTACACTCTAAAAACAACTTAGTCAAAATATTGACTGGTTTTCCTAGTTATTGAAAATTGACTAGGAATTTAGTTAAACATGCAAAGTTTCATACTGTGACTAGAAAAAGTAGTTGGGTTCGACTCGAAATTCAGTTATTGGCATAACTATTTTTCCCAAGTCAATAATACTGACTGGAAAAATCTAGTCAGATTGACTGATTTTCAGTTGCACCCAGCTGACCCTGAATGGCTAGTCATATTTAACTGGTTTCTAGTCAAATCTGACTAATGCTTTTTTAGAGTGTACCAGTCCTACTGATTTTAATCGTGCCCAGTATGTACGCTGTAAAAACATACTTACTAATGTCCTTCGAAATGCAAAACGTGCTTACTTTACAAACCAGTTTGAGAAAGTAAAAGGGAATATTAAAAAAACATGGAAAATACCATAAAACTTAGCCAATATTATTATTAGGCCTATTATTATGGAAGGTTTGTGGATCAAGGTTGACAAAAATGCAGATCGACGGGAAATGAGGGCTGCAGCTCCTCATTTGCATTTGTTTGCCCTCAAAATTAATGAACTAAACCTGGATCCGGTACCGCGATATCCTCGCGTCTCCGTCGTCCGTGCGCTCAAGCGGCAAATACTGTTGTGAATACTATGCCCTAAACCTGGTAGGGAAAAGTCTTTATATGGAATATCTGCTTACCACTTATGATGATATTCGCGCAGATTTGGCGATGAACTATGTAAAATACTGCGTCTTGACCTCGATCGGAGATTCTGACATTCATCGGGCGCCCTCCTTCAGTTGATCGGGTCTTCCGAAACCCGTTGTTGCGTTACAAAACTTGGCACTAGCCGTGAATTGACTAATTAAAAGCTTCGTCCGCATTTCTGATCAAAATGACGCCACAAAAGCCCACAATTTCTAAACTTGACTAAACATTTTATGGGGTCGCATTAAATCGCACAAAATTTGCATTGCACACATGCATATAAGACTGAGCTGGTTACGGTAAGGGAGTGGACAAGGGCGATACTCGGACTAGCAATGCACCTGCTTTAGTCCAAGTCTCTCCTGCCCCCGCCCCCCGGGCCTCCTCGTCCCCTCCCCTCTCCCGCAGCCCAGGCTTCCCCGATGAAATTCACTGCATCATGCATAATGGCTATATGGGCGGTTGTGGGAATGACAGAAAATTATGACACCCCTTCTCCTCTCGATCCCATCATGGCGGACGGGATATCGCATTTCTTTTATTCGGACATGCAAAGGTGAATTAACGGTGACTTGGGATGTATCACCGAGGAACAATAAACAGCGCGTTAACATTATTTTTTGATCGCAAAATATGGACACCTTCAACAGCGCCCTCTAATGAAATGTCCACTTGCTGCATGCCTGTATGCGTAATTTTTTTTCCTAGGAGGGTTAGGGGCAATGTCATGAATAATTCAGTTTTTCCTTTGAATCATTGCAAGACTTAGGTTCTCGTTCTATTTCCCCTTAATTTAAAATTATCTCAGTGATAAATTTGGAGAAGAAAAATAGCTGATGAAAATGAGCAGCGACGACGTGGATTCGAACCAGGGATCTTTGTATCCATAGCTCATCTCGCTATCCACTAGGCTACTGTGTGGTAGCTCGACGACAACCGTTCTTTAAAATGCTTTAATGTATTGTAACTAGTTGAGTAACTAACAACAATGCTGTTGATGTCATTGTCCGTTCTCATGGATAAAGATGAATTATTCATGACATTGCCCCTAACCCTCCTAGGAATAAAAATTACGCTGCCTGTATATTTCATGACGAAACTCACATAAAATATTGATTTATTCGGTTGAGTACCGGGACGAATTAGAATAAATCTGCTTTATCATTGATATGTAAATGAGACACGGTAGAGTGGTTAAGGGCGGGTAATTTGAATAGGGAGTGGCACAGGAATGTGTGCGTGGTTGGATTGAAGGTAGATCACTTCACGCTTGCGAGCAGCAACGACAACACACAATTTTTAACACAGTTGTTAAGTCTGGTTGTAATTTCATAGTTGTTCAATGTCTCAAACAGTATTTATAAGAGACGAACATTGCTACCCTTGCCTGAAGGAGTTGTCTTGCATAGTTCAGGTGTACGTTTCCATTTTTCCAAATATGGTTTTGGTTTTTCGTATCTGGCAGTCAACACAGCAATGTTAGATGGGGTACAAATCCAGAAACAGCCATAATGTAATAGACGAGTGGTATCTTGCGATTATTCAATTAAGTTTAGCTAAAGGCTCTGAAGCCTAAAGGAAAGTTCTGTGAAACTTAAAGGTTCAAATGAAATCCACAAGTGGCAATCAAGGTATGGTCGGAGTAGTTTCTGACGGAGGTATAAAACGAGATTTGCAGGTTGGCAGTAAGATTCATAAAGATCAGATCTACTAGATGAGATGCTAGAATTGTTCTAGCGATCTAATGCGTTCAGAACGCAAACAAGTCTGAATAGACTTGCACCATAGTATGCGTGATTTATCCTCAGCGGAAGATATCTGGTATTGTACAAAACCAAAAGAGATAATTCTGAAAAGCTTGCCTTAATATAATATCAAATGTGGAACGATTATTCAGAAATAACCATGACAATTGTAAAGAGGAGGGAAGTCTCAAGGTTAATTCTAGTATTGATTACGCAAATATGATAAATGAAAGGCTCTTACGCCTAAATGATAGACCCTAGTTCTGTAAATATTGTCTCCATCAAGACGTCTTTAAGGTTCAAATTATTGAATGACCGTTATTAAAACCCTGTCGTACCTGGTAGTCATCACAGCGATGAGACTAACCATAATATCAAATGGGGTACGAATAATTAGAATTAATCATAACAATTGCAAAAAGAGTGTTGTCTCAGGTATAATTCTGTATAATTAATTGATCACTTAAATGTGTCTATAATGAAAGGCTCTTACGCCTAGATAATAGATGATAGTTCTGTAAATACTGTCAAGTCTTTAAAGGTTCGAATTATTGAAAGATGTAATTAAAACATTGGGTCGTCGTACCCGGTTGCTGCTGCAAGCACAAATACCAAAATCAGGATGATTTGATTGTTTATTGTGTAGAATGGTGTTGAAATGATAAGGGCAAATTCAGAACCTCATTTTGAAGCTGTGGGCGCTATTTTCCAATTTTCATTAAAATATTTCAAAACTTCGTAGCGGGAAAGGAGATCAGTATAGCATTTAACAATGTACCAGCCGTCTTTATTCTCAGGCTGAAATAGTATTTAATAATTACATAAATAAACTGCCCCCGTTTGAAAGTGCACTGATTATTCGGGAGTTGGTCCAGGACATTATGTGTCTCTTCTTTTAACAACAAACATATATCAGACATCACAACAGATTGAATGCTATAATACATCACGACAGATTTTGCCGCAAGTCTCAGACGGGTCCATTAGTGGGGGCAATGTGCCAGCGCAGTCGTGGTATGTGGAGCAGTACAAACGAGACATACCAATGTTTGCATCACTGTACTGGTTTTAATGAATCCTCTGTCCGCAAAATAAATCGGTGGATAAAGTCCAGGTCCGATATATGGAGCGAGCATATAGTCTTATAACATTTCACATTGAACTTCGTTGTCAGGGTAGTGAAGAAATTAATGTTGAAGGCCTATTCGTTTCCACACTTTGTCGCATCGGCGGCCTCTGAACGTTTCTGTTGTAATTTCATGCGCCAAGGAGGTTATGTTTTCATCGGATTTAGTTAGTTAGTTTGTTGGTTGGTTGGTTTGTCTGCTGACAAGATAACTCAACTCGTTATAGACGGATTTGCATGAAATTGTTTTTAGGGGTGGTTCTTGGTACACATTAAGTAAATCGATTAGATTTTGGAAGTGATCCTGATCTTGGTCTGGATCCAGGATTTGTTCAAAGGATTCTTCACCATTCATGATGCCTACCCCGTATACATGCGAGTATTTCTTTTGGGTGTAGTGACAATATGGCGGGAAATTGTTTAGCCTTGGCGGAGATTTGCGCTCTCTGAGTGCTTTCTAGTTTGTTGATACGACGCCTTTATAATTCTAGTTCTTGATGCTCTAATAATTTTAACGACAATATAATTAATGTTTGTGACTGATATAAAATTCTGTGACACTTGAATGCTCGCAGGATGTAGGCCTAGAGCCCGGACGTTCGGAAATACTGAGCTCCGTTTCAGAATACATTAAGCCCATTAGTAAGTGGCACGAGTACGGGACACGTGTCTCCGCGACTCTATTTTAAATTTGCTTATTAGATCACCTGTAGTTTGTGTAGTTATCTGGCACACTTTGGGCAATGCGTGTTTCACATCAAATCGCTGAGATGTACGCGGGTTTGGTGAAATAATTGCCACAGCCTGCCCGACTCATTTAGAGGTACTTTTGCTGTCTCCCCCCCCCCCCCCCATTCCCTACCCCCCACCTAAATCTTGCTGCGATACAGCGGTTTCCATATAGACAACAGTTCAATCAAAGCAACCCCTCAGAAATTGCAAATATTTTCGTACTGTATCGTGTTTCTGTTTTATTCGAACATTACAAGCAATGTTAACATTTTATAAGCACCCGTTTCCTGAAAACAGCATTCCACACAACCACACAGATTTCCCGTTTAGTCGGAAAAACAATAAAATGCACCGGTTGAAACGCGACGGATGCGGGCAGCTCTGTCAGACTACAATGCATGCGCACTGTAGGAGTATTGATCAAAAAAAAATAATTCCCAAATCAACTGGGTGACAGTGTAGAACATACAGTGAGATCCAGTGAAAAACAACGCGTATTGCGGTGTTAATTCGGCTGAGAATCACGTCACATTAAGTGACCGATCGGAAAAGCGTATCAATCCTGACAAAATGAATGCGCTCCGTCCGAGGCGAACGCTGTCAGAGCTGACATGACTCGGAAGAGAAGCACTTTGCGTTCACCTTGTAGGCCTACACTTTATGCATCTCTGATTTCTGCATGCTACGACGAGTTAAAAATAGAACGCCCGGTCAAAAAAATGTACGTTCCTGATGTCAACAAGATGCTTTTTTTTTTATTTAGGAACTGATCTGATACTAATGCTTGTAGTAGTAGTGGTCATCATTGCCTTTTCAGAAACTCGCAAACTGAACAGTTTGATAACAATGACGAAGACTTTACCAAGAAAATAATTTAAGGCACGAAGATAAGTACAGAGCTGTATTTACATGTACATGCATAGTTAACATATACAAATGTATATATATATAATATCGCATATTTACACTGGGTAAATCCCAAGTTTTATCCAAATACTTCGATACATGTTTTACGAAAAATTATTAATGCACTAGTTTTCTTTATAGAAATGTTTTTAATAAATTGTATATGAGTGTACATACATGTAGACAGATATAGATTCAACAAATCTAACCGTAACAATTAGGGCCTACGTTGGTACAGGTTAATACTCGGTGATAAAAGATGTGAATGTATCCAAACACAAAGCCAATACCTACAGTGGACATGCTTGGCGAAAACATGATTTTTTACTTAGGAACATATTTTGTGCAACTTTCTACTTCTCTTAAATGTATAAAAACTTTTGACATCTCTTTTTGGTAAATTTCATTGAAAAGTGCACCTCTTTAAAGCATTTAAAGAATTTAAATTGTCCTGTCATTTCAGGAAGACACGGTTCAGTTTTGGGGTTTTCTGTAAAAATGTTGAACCCCAAATTTGCTCATTGAAAACATGTGTGAAAAATTTGCTCATTGCCCTGCTGTCATGTACTTAACAACAACAAATCACCCCAAAAAATACGATTGCAAAATATCAAAAATTCTGGCAAATTTGTTGTGCTAAAATAGCTGTAACATGGAGGTTTCTGCCTAAAATGACATCACACTTTTGCTCATGAATATGCAAATCTCATTAGCAAAAAAAAAAAAAAAGGCACCAAAATGCCCTTAGAGAAATGGCAAAATGAAAAGTGAAAATAAGGTTAAATATGACACAAAGGTGCATTTACAAGGATTGCATAACAAAATTACATTACACGGCCCTTTAAACACTTCCAGGGCGTAATTCATGAATGTCACCGAGTACGCAGGGTGCGTTAATTGACGTTTTAAACACTCGAAAAATGTTGCACAACTTGGATTGGTGCTTTGCTCAATGTTGGTCAACAAAACTCGGTTCAATTAAGTTGTTTGTTTCCCTGAAGTAAAGCCCGGTTCATACTCTGCGCGAAAGCCAAATCGAACGCGAATTTGTGACGTCGTGGCAAGTATTCGCGCTGCGAATTCGTAAAAGTTCAACATATTTCAACTCGGGCGAATTTCGCAGCGAATGCTTCGTGACGTCAAATTCGCTTCGCATTCGCATGAAGTATGAACCGGGCTTTAGAAGCAAGGGACAATTTGGCGACCGTATAAGGCCTACGTGAGCAAAATCATGTTTCAACGTGGAGCTTTGGGGCAAGACTAGATTTCTAGAACGACATTGTGTTGTCTTGAGACATTTTGCGGATTTGGGGACCGCATCAGCTTGTAACTGACATGGAACAATTGGATAACACAAATGAGTTCAACATTAGTCTTACAGATTGAGAATTCGTCCATGAAAATAGTTTACCCATGTATACCAAAACACGCAGCTCTAGTAAACAATGCGTTTTTCCAAAATAATGTATATCACATTATATTATGCAAAACTAAGTAGTGCAAATTTAAACAGTTTCATGTTTCATACAAGCGGTACATTTTGAATTAACTCCCCTTTCTTTAAACTCCAAAACATTATAGCCACCGATTGTTTAACTAGACCTATGCCAATAACGCAGATTGCAACGTGATATCTGCTGATGAAACAGAAAGCAATATGCGTTGGCGATTGTGTTCACATTAGCCCAAATCTCAGTTGCATGTGTAACTTGATCCTCTATACAAATATTATACAAGTTTACGTGACTATTCAGTCGGGATAAACAGTGCTTTCATAATATTCAATGATTGTAGTACTACAACGTCATTCCAGTAAAGATGTTGTTTAAAGGGCTCATCATGCAATGTTATTTTTAATGCTATCCTTTGAAAATGTACCTTTGGGTCCCATTCAACCTCATTTTCAAATGCACTTTCCAATAAAATTAAGAAAAAGGGATGTCAAAGAGTTTTTATACATTTAAGAGAAGTAGAAAGTTGCATAAAATGTGTTCCTATGAAAAAAATACCGCACGGACCCAAATGCTTTGATGGTCGCAACCATTCACACGAATACGTACAGGCCAATATTATGGTGGTTGGGGGGGGGGGGGGTCGTTCGGTTCGATCCCTGTTTAGTTGAGACAGGCTATAAGCCAGGCACCTCATGCACGACGTACTCCCCTCTGCGCGTTAGAGTCCAGCAACCACCCAGCACCCATTTGCACCCAATATTTCCTTCCTTGAGAATGTCTCTCCCAGTTGTTTTAACGGAGGGAATCACTGCAAGACACTAATAGTTCTTGGACTCTTCTTTCCCTTAAATTACAATGAAGTATCCCAACGATTATTCTGAGGAAGAAAAAAATCAGATGAAAAAATGGCATTAGTGGATTCGTGGCAGCTGGATGACAGCCGTTCTCTAACATGCTTTATTATAATCGCTCAGAACTTCGTTCTTAACTCGGCCGGGGCTTTGAAAATTGGGCTTTCGATGTTACGTTAGCGCACCTGCGCCTTGACGTCATGCACGAAGTGCAACTCTATAGCAAACCTCTCCCCGTTTGAGTATCTGGTTTTTGTCACGAGCTATCTCGCCATGGCCAATTTCAGTACGGCGGCCGGATCTTTTGGGCAACTTTTAAACTACCGCCTCCCAATTAACTGTCAATGATGTGGGTGACAAGCAGATAAGGCCTCACATCTATACATAGAGCTCAGACGAACCGTGCATGCACCAGACATTAAGTTCAACTACAGGGCTTAACGACCCCTCCCCCTTTAACGAACCCCCTCCCCCCCCGTCACAAATCAGCGAACGGGTATGGAGGAAACACGAAGAATCGCTTTCCACAAAACTATTTCGTTCAGCACATTTTATGGCTCAGTGTAATAATTCAATATCAAATCAAAAGATGGATACTTAAAAGTGTACTTTTTAAATTTGCATTCATCTTTCAAAATTACGGGGTTTTCCACGTCGCAATCAAAATAAAGTTGAACTGATTGTTGTGGAAAGGACATGTGTGTGGGACACGCACGCAGCCCCATAACGTCTGCCCCCTACTTTCTGTTGACCAGCTCCGCCCATTATGCATATACCCATGCACAACAATAGAATAAATACTATACAATTGAAATTATGTGCGGTACCTTACTCGTAAATCAAACCCTTTGACAAAGGTATTAATAAGAAACCTCGCTTTTACATAACTTACTATTACACTATACCGCCGTTAAAATATTCTCTGTGAATATATACATTTTCCGTCCGATTTTTACAACTCTCGTTAAAATAATCGACTTTAATTTAGTTATAGAAAGGCCAGTTTGTGGAATATATAGGAAATAATCTTT
Source organism: Patiria miniata (assembly GCF_015706575.1). Lineage (NCBI taxonomy): Eukaryota > Metazoa > Echinodermata > Asteroidea > Valvatida > Asterinidae > Patiria > Patiria miniata. The sequence goes on from NW_024037072.1 coordinate 38,016,182, forward strand.
TTGCATAGCGTATTTACAATTATTTTGTGTCATATCTCTAGCTTAAAAAATTACAAAAGCTAAGATGTTGATTATTAATAATAACAATACCGGAGTTTTATATAGCGTACATATCTACAAACAATTAGGTTCTCAAGGCGCTGGGAATTATGTACATTGTTTGTATTTAAAGACATGTAAATGAAGTCTATGAGAAATATGTAGCACCTTATAACTATAAAGTTTTACATGGTGCTGTGGCGCATCTTGCAGCCACTGCCAGAAACACTCTCAAATTTGTATCCTTGTGGAGACATTTCTTTGTTCTCGTGTAGTAAAGTTTTCGATTTTGAAAGTGAAGTATCAAAATGCTTTTATTTTAACCCGAATTAATTTCCTTCGCTGAAATTCGGACTTACAATATCCCTTTTTTAAAACTCTTCCATTTGCGACGGATTAACCCACCTTGGAAATTCCTAGTTTTTGAGTAAAATCCATATATCTACTTCGTGAAAACCTTGTGGAGACCTATTCATCTATAGGAATTTCCCTGTGGAGACCTTTACAATGTTTTGTTCCATATTGTGTGCGTGTCTCCACAAGGATACAAATTTGAGCACACCGGGGCAAACCCCTTTACCGAAGTGTTACTGGGTTCTTTAACATTACACTTAACACACGAGACCTACGTCTTTACGTCCCATCCGAAGGACGAAGCAATAATGGTAAAGTGCCTTGCTCAAGAGCACAAGCACCATGTTCCCAAGGGTCAGGATTCGAACCCCATGTACCACGGCACACGAGTCGAACACCGTAACTAATGGACCACAGCACCCCATGATTGTTATACTCTCCTTTAACTATACAGTTTCATTTATGTTTTTTTACAAAATATTTTACAAATGTTCAAATATCTATTACTTTTTCCGTTATCTTGTTTCAATCAGGGTTTCCAATGTATTCCGAAAAACTAAACATATACCTTTTCATTCAGATCCATTAAAGTTGGTACGTATACAACTCATATTTGACAGGCTAATATTATATGTATATTTTTTCAAAGTCCAACCAAATGGAATCACAAGTCAAATCACGTTTGAGTACGCTGACAATATACCTTTCACTTTTAAAGGCAGAATAAACAATTTGTAATTTGTGCATTGTTTTATGGTTTGAACAAACAAACGTGCTTGCCATTGAAAGACAGATACTTCATCACCAACCTGATGAAGTTTCAGCTCTGTGAATGCTGTATATTTTATGAAATCAGAACAAACAAAAACACAATATTGTAGATCTCGATCTCGAGACACAATACCGAAATCAGCAATGGGGACATGGTTCTCCCCCGGCCGGCTGTCGCCCATTCAGGGTGCACCCCAGTACACAAAATTCCCATAGACATCAGTGATAATCCTATATACTTCGAAATTCTTTTTTAAAATACTCAGAACTCTCACAGGTGTTCAGGCTGCACAGAGAACTGATGATCAACATGTCGTCTTTCATTCTATTTTCAATTTTTGATGGGTTGACCATTGACTTTTCGAAACATTCTCACCCAAAGAAGACCACCCATAAAACGAATGATGTTTCCCAAACTTGAAAAGTAGCCATTTTGAAAAACATCAACAACATGGCTGAATAAATATAACGCCACTTTCGGGCCCATTGCATACAAAATGCTCCGAAGTGGATGCCCCAGGTCCAGGCCAGAGGTGCAGTGCCATCACTGCCATGTGTATTCAATTCCCCAATTCCATGGCCCTGAGTCAGAACTCCCTAATATTAAATAATTTGAGTGTATAACTTTTATTCATGGGCTCGGCGGATGGATTTTTGGCCAATTTACTGGGGGTACCCTTCACATATTCGCCCAGTTGCAAACCAATTACAAATCAGAACGCATGGGGGTGATATTCACGAAACTTTCCAAAGATGTGTCACTTGATACATCTTTGGAAATGACCTCCATTTGTCATTCTTTTTTTCAAATGACAGCATGCCTTAAGGAATAATTTTACAGGAAGTTTAGTGTCATTGCTTTCTTTAAACCAACTTAACTTCTTCACAATAATTTGTCGGTTACTCTTATAGGCATATATCTGTAAATGCTCTACTGTAAATACTGCGATATCTGTTTAATGTGGATATTTAAATAAATTAAATAACCAGTTACATGTACAATGTACATGGTTACAGAGAAAAAAAGTGCTAATTTTCGTGCTTTGAAAGGGCTAACTTCAGTTAAGGCTGTAGTCCATCATTTGCAGCCATTCAAAAAAAGTAATTGGCGTATTATTGTTGAAAAACATACTTGGTTGAAAGATAGTAAGTGGACTAACTCTCTGTGAAATTAATCTTTCTGGCAAGCTATCATTTTGAAGTAATCAACAAAAGAAGGCCTTTCCAACGGTGCGTCTTAAGACGCACCGTATGAAAATTTAAATTAGTAGTTCGTTTTGTTATTCGGCGCAGCGCGCGCAAGCATTGGCACGACGCACAGGCCCCTCGGTTGCTATAATTCGTCGGATCAGTGCGTGACATCGCGTGTAGCTGCAATTCAAAACAATTCAAAACATGATTTAGCAACTTTTGATTTGAAATTGAGATCCTAGAATGCTGTTTTTCTCGGAATATACAGTTGAAGCTGAGCTGAAACTTCATCAAGTTAGTTGTTCAGTATCCTTCATTAGATTTTGAACACTTTTGTTGCTTCAAACGAACAAAATGCACAAATTACAAATGATGGACTACATCTTTAAAATACTACAAAGGGCAAAATCAGCAACATATGGCGCTATGTGTCATTACCACAAAAGCCTAAGTTACTCCTGGGCAGAATGTTGCCATTTTCGTGGTCTCTCCTCGAGTCTGGCTTTTTAACATCAAATAAGATCCCCTCCTGCTCGTCGCTCCACGAAATGTTACGCCTCAGCACGCCACTCTGCGATGACGTAATAATAATCGAGTTCCCTGACGTCTGTATGCTGGTCTGCACGCTTGGCTCGCTGCCAGACCTCGTGCTAGTCTGCGTACTGGCGTCTTTTAAACACTTCCCGAACTCGTCAATGGAGATGGTGAACGTCTCTCCAGACTCACTGTCGTATCGCCCGTACTTAGCCGTCCGGAGATTGACAGTCACCTTATTCTCCTTGTCTTGTTTCTCCTTCTCGAAGCTGGCGTTGCGACGTTTGCTCAGCACCCTCCTGGCCACGCCCCTCGTGACAGACTTCATGCGCACCGCATTCTTCCTCTGGTAATGCTGGGTGACCTTAAACGTCAGGGTCAGCACAGCTAGGCCCAAGATCAGATACAGCACCAGACCAATTTTGTACAGCGTCCGCGTCACCACGTTGAGATTGGGTCCGTTGCCCGCAACGTAATCGCCAAACCCAATGGTACTGAGCGATATGAAGGTGTAGTAGTGCGCCACGCCCCAGGACCAGCCCTCCACAAAGTGGATGACGGTAGAGGGCAGCAGAATGATCAAAAGATACAGCAGTAGCACTAGGCTGGTGTACACGGCCACTTTCTGAGCGGTGGGGAACTTGAGAAAGGCCACTGTCTTGTCGAACTTGTCGGTGAAGCTTTTCCACTGACGCTCGGAACACTGGCCGAAGACGGCGAGAAACCAGCCGGTGAGCGGGATACCAAAGAACGCGAAGACCACACAGAACGCCATGCCTTGGCTGGTACGCGGCGACATGTTGCCGTAACCTGCAATGGAACGAAAAATGAAACATTTCCGTGAGTCAAAACATCATCATTAATTGACCAAAACTTAAAAGGCAACAGGTTTGAGCGCGTGGGGACAGTTTAATGACGCCACTTCTGGGTACAAAATGCTTGTGCGACATGCAACTTTACGTCACTTTCACATTAGATTCACAAGTACTCAAAAAAAAATGGTGTAGTTGAAGCGCCCTCGTTCGTTGAAAACGAATTAGGGGTTTTGTAATGCTCGTGGGCAAGTTTCGATGCGATACCTCCCTCAACGGTGCAAAAGAGAGAGCTTGAAGGACGCTTGAGCGTTGTTCTCCCCCCCCCCCCCAGCCAAATTCCTGACGGGTTTAGGGACCATTAGAAATGGTACACCTACGGAATGTGGCTCGAAAAAGTTGTTTGTTAAATCACCATTTTGCATGGTTATTTCATTTGGTAGACTAACGGCAATGTGCATGTCACATCAAAATGTGAATTCTGTATTCAATGTATGTGGATTTGGTGATATGAAACAGTGACAGGCTTTTTCCCGAGCCGCATATATCCTGTCTAATGGTCCCTATTATCATAAGGGTGTGAACGTTGAAGTTCCTCCTCTTCACTTTGTCATTAAACGCCAAGAATGTGTCTTTGGTCTCCTTATTATTACTGAATGTGACACCAGTCGAGTCGCAGCCCCTCCCCTGCCGATTGCAAGATACGCAAGTTAACTATTTGCAACAAGCAATGCTTCAGTTGAGGACCATCTGTCCCATACCACGTTAAGTTATCTCATGTCAGTTTTTTCCTTTGCGAAGTGGTATCTTTTTGTCAATGATGCCTTTGTTACAGCTGATAACGACGTCCAGCTTTCATGCGCGAATGATTTCGCAATCTCAAGACGCAAAAACGATTCCTTGAGGTAAAAAGAGTCTGTTTAATACTTTACAGGGCGAGTCAAAAAAAAAAAAAACCCAAATGTCGGGACCATTGTTTTAGTGAAGTTCTCAATGTAGCACTTTCAACAAACAAGCACCGTTTTGAAGTTCTGTCCACAGATCACAAAAAAGGGTGTTCTTTCAGCAAAACGAAAACAAATCACATAGGGATGTGTGTGATTTGTTTTTGTTTTGCTGAAAGAACGCACACCTCTTGTGTGATCCGTGGACAAAACTTAACGGTGGTTGTGTTTAAAATTCCGTAACTTGAAAAGTGCATGAGTGATTTGAATGATTCTTGTACTAAAAGAAAGCTTATAAATTGGGCTTTCATATCCTAGATTTTAAAAGTGACATGCAGAACTTCACTAAAACAATAGTCCCGACATTTGGTTTCGTATTTTTTGACTCACCCTGTAGAGGGAGCTTAGCAGTCCTCTGTTTGAACACAGTGCTAAGCATGCTAAGGGACGCATTTGACGATTAATTCCTGTTAAGCTCTCATTGGGTTGATTTGCTTTTACCGCGGCTACCCAGCACGTGCGCGACGCGTGTCAGCATGACAACAAGCTACCCAGAATCCTGTGCGTTTCCTTCAGTGTTTCGTGCAAATGAGATATAGCCGTCCATCGGCGCCCGTGGTGCGGCATTGGATTAGATCGAAATGCAGAAGGATTCTCACTCAAAATAAAACGAAGCCGCGGACGCCAAACTTCGTTCCGATCCAAAGCTTCGTTCTGAAAAACAAAATCGTTTTGAATGTAAATGAGAACTGGATATGGGCCGCCAATACCGACACTTCTTGTTTGCCTGACATTTGCGATTGTTTCGCTTGTGGTTCTTCGTAAACGCGCATTGTCTCAAGGGTATTATCAGATTCAACAGTTAGTGAGTGTCGCCGTCTGCTTTTATACGCCATGTCGTCTATAATGCGTTGTTCCATAACGAAAAGCGTCACAAACACGTCAACACCAAAACATCACGGAAACATATCAGTCATCACGTAATAGTAATAAATCACGTAAATAGTAATAAATAATAATTTTTAAAAATGACGACATTCAATGTGGAAATACATTCCACGAATTTTGTCGACGTATGGACCAAATCTTTACGTCAAGTTCCAGGAAAGGGGTCATTATCTAAGGCCAAATAAAAAAAATGTTTAGCGTCCCCGCCCGCTTCCTTTTTGGAGGCCGCCTCCTTTTGTTTAAACCTGAAAAATGATACATTTTAAACAGTGACATCATTTTGGCCTCTTTGTCGGTTGCATCTAGTCCATATAAAGCTAGTATGTCATTTCCTGAGTCCAAGTGGCGGCCATTAAAAAAAAGCTGGCGGCCATCTTGAAAAATAGCCCGGTCAGGTGGCCATTTTGGAGGGGGAAAAAGGGCCTTATCCTTCCTTTTTTTCAAAAAGGCAGGACGTTAAACATGTTTTTTTTTATTTGGCCTAAATGCGGCATTTTACTCTGACTATGTGTTTGTAGTCAGCTAGGTGCAAGTTCAACTGTTTTCGGGTCATATCTGTAACTAGGGTTTATTTTAGTTGGACCATGGCATTGTAAAATTTCACAAGAACCATTGGCCCATGCACTTTACTTCAGAAAGCACGATATATCCCCTCAATAATTGCTAATATTATTATGCTTAGATACCAACCGTCATCAAGATACACCTGCGCTTGTCAAAGAAACGTGAAAATATAGTGTTAATCTTGAGTTTTGCCATACTCATAATATTTTTTCCCCAACAAGATAATCGATGGTACCACAAACTTTGTATTCAGAGGCCGATTATTGCCCCGCTTTTAGCACAGAGTATCCAATCCCCAGACGGCGCTCAACTACGTTTTCGTGTTGTCAACAAGTTCAGCCCGAAACACTTCTTTGACTACAATATTGAGAAAAAAAATTAACATAGGCAGTGGTTTTGTACCGTATTTTGTGGCAGGGATGCAATTCGATTTGCTAGTTCCATCTGATTGAGATTAAAAGGCCCGCGGCTAATGAGAATTGCTGGCTTACACAGACACCTGCTCGTAGAAGCACATTGTGTAAGCTCCTCAATTTACCAACGAAACTAAGGAAGTCGCAGACGAACATGTGAAAACAGGCATTATGTATGCACCAAACGTTTTAATTCAGATATGGCTTAAAATAGAGGCTCATTACTAAATCAAACAGGTTCCTGGTATTTTGCGGTAAAAACAGTATTAAAATAGCAGAGGTGACGTTTTCGTAGATTTGCGGGCCTCCACTGACGGCCTTTTTATTTAGCTATTTCATTTGAATGTGAAGTTCTGCCATATTAATTGATCTTACTCGAAGTAAACAATAGAAATGAAACAAAAGCAATGATTTAGTAAAACATACATTGATATTTTTTTTTTTATATTACACAAAACTGTATCAAGTGACACAGTTTCTTTCAAGACAACAAAGGTGGCCGCAGATTCAGCGTCCAGTTAAATGCTGGTTCCCATATACAAATGTGCAAAAGGGAATCTAAATTTGGTGATACTAAAAGTTTGCAATCGGGAACTAAACTCCGGGTTCTCTCAATACGTGAAACCTTGGGGATTTCACACGAAGTGCGTAGGGACTTCACCATCTTTTTTCCTTCTCTTTTTGGAAAGTAAATCATGCAATGAATTGAAACATGTTTATAACATTGGCAAAATCCTGACGTGTTACGTCTTCAGAGCTATTTGTTTTCCGTAGAATCAGTGATATGTAGGAAATGGCCTATTTTGCAAACTGGCATTTGAAAGGAACTGAACGATACTTCTTTTTTAACAAAAAAAAATTAAAAATTCTAATTTAGTCAGGCTAAATGAAGAACATTCAATGATTAATATTTGAGCTGTAACATTATGTTAACCGTACGTGAATGAAAGTGGCTATAATCGTCAAAGAATATGTTTGCTTGGATATATTTAGGAACCGTTTAGGCCAAGAAACCAAGACAACAAAGAGACAATTAACTTTTTTTTTTACATTAAATGATTTACAAATGAGCTTGTCTCTGCATGCATATTTATATTGCTGGGACATATTTTCTTTTCGTCTACAATTACATACGACTGTGAACTCTCGAAAAAAGTGTTTTTCACATAAATGGCGAGAAAAGATCTACAGGAATACTGGAAACTGCATAATTACGACTCAAGTTTGCAAAATTCCTGAAAAAACACCACACATATAGCCCCGCTGCTGCACGCATCATGTATTGAATATTTGTACTTGTTTGTAATGTAGAGCTCTGAAGTTACGCCAGTAATTTTGAAATTGTCAAGATTGTGCATGCAATCACTGAATAAGTTATGTTAGGTTATTTTCTTTTATGATGGATTCAAATATCAGAATACATCAGTTTGGTATAAACTTATCCTGCAGACAAAGAGAAACAGCAAATTCTACATAATACTGAAAAAAAAAACACATTATCCCAATACAGTCAAAATAATTAGGTGATTGGTTAATGTGACAGTGTCTACGGCGTGGTTTATAAAATGTTCACAATTTTTCAATGAAAAAAACATGACGTCGGCACAATGACAACGGTGTTTTGTTCCAGGATCTTGTTCCATGGTGACTCGCTCTCATCTTTCCAGTATTATCTTCGTGGTGCTCTTATGAGTTTTGTTATGGTTTTTTTCACCCCAGTTGTGAGAATCGCAGTCTGTCATGATCAAATTTTAATTCCACATCAGGGATACGATTCATTATTCATTCAAGATAACCATTACCTCACAAACAACGGCATATAATATAACGTACGCATTAACAGGCTGTCATTTCAATACGCGCAAAATAATGTATGACCAATCTCGTTCAAGCATACACATTAATTATTCTGTACATGTATTTCTCCTGGGGTTCGGGCAGACAAAACAACAGTACGGTCATTTTGTTGGAAAATAAAAAAACATTTCTGAATTCTGCGTTTCAGAAAGATCAGAAATTTGAATTCCGTTTGGACCTCGAAAGTCCAAATCCAACTGTAATTTTTTGCGCTTCTTTTTGATTTACTAGTTAAACAAGACAAAGCAAGCCTAATAAAGATGATCACAAAGAGCACGTGATTCTATTTAATTGATTCACCTCTTTACCAGCATTTTTCTATTTTTTTTTTGTCTGGTGGTCACACTCGTGAAATATCATTTAAATGCGACCCAAAAAACCTCAACAGTTTCAAGAGATCAAGGTTGATTTCAGGGCTTCAGCTTGAAACCTGCAACTCTCTTTAAAAATGCACCAATGTCTCTGAACTGTCTATGCAGTCACCATGACAACATATTAATCAGTAAAGGTTCCGAGACTTCCGACCATGCCCTCTGGCTATACAAAAAAAATAGCTGTCTGCAGATTAAAATGCATTACTTCCCCGGCAGGCTACGGTAATGAATCAAAGTTCAGTCATGTTAAGAGCAATTTAATTCGATCAGGAATCTCTCGTGCGATAATTGGACACGACAGCCAACAGGTTCCTTGGGACATCTCTACGAGTTGATGAGAAACCAGTCTTGAGTGGAGTCTAAATCAATTAGCACGCCCTCTAGAGGCTCACGCGGGGTAAGAAGTTTCATTACCGGACGAGTGTGTCACGTGAGATGTTGCTTTCCCCACTGGTAGTTGACGTTATAAGGTTGGGTACGATCATGTAACATCAATATATAATCCCATTAACTCTAGTCCAGCATTTCAGTTGCGTGGGGCACTCTATATTCTGGCAGTGTTGTCTGAAGACAAGATGCACGCAGCAACACCAAACCAACCTTATGGGACCTTCCATCAAACATCCGTGGTTGAACAAAAAAAAATTCCCCTCTGTCTGGCTCTCACCGAGGAAAAAGACGGACTTTACCCCCTTCGCCCCGATGGGTTCCGGGGGCCTGCTCAAACAATATAAATGCAAAATTGGTTTGTTCAGCTTTGCAAATTGGCTTATTCGTCAGCACTCGACATGAAATTGGTTCAAACTTAACCCGATGGCCTGTCGCCATTAAGGATAAAGCTAAGGAAACCAAGTAACCGTACCAACAAAAAAAAAATTCAAATTCAAAATCCATTAGGCCTACAGGTTTAAAGAATTCATTATAAGCTTTCACAGTCGTTATAATGTGCGTATTGTTTTTTATATACATATATTTTGCACCCTTAAGCTTTAAGTTGAAGTTATATTAAAAAAAAAAGCTCGTTACTCGAATGATTTATCAGAGTCAATCCGTCTTAGGCATACATGTAGGACATTTTAATTATATGCCAACCCTGCTACAAGAGTCGATCTGTCTTTTATTCTGAAGGGTTGTTAAAAGCTGAGTAGCTCTTTGCATTAACTTGATTAATAGCATGGGCTGATATACATGTATATATTACCTACAGCCCGATCGTGTTGATGATGAAATAACAAAAATACAAAAATAAGCAGAGATGTATAAATCTAACTGTTATTCTGACTGTAAATTAATGAAAATGAACCAGTATACATTAATGTATTGAGATATTAATACAGGATACGGATGGTCATGGGATGTAGGGTGGGGCCTGAGTAGGTTGTGTTTAGGTGAGTCAACGTGGCGACTCTCAAAACACTGAGCGCCATCTTGATTGATCGTTTTCTCTCTTCAGCCTTTTACATGTCCTCCCAATAAATTTGTTCAACCTACTTGAAAACCCATCTTTTTATCTTTTTAAGCACTACTTTTTTATAACTTGATTGTTAATTTTTAATTACTTGTTTGTTTTTTGACTGTTTGTATCTGTATTTTTTAACCAAACCTGCATGGATTTTTAATTGCACAGCACTTTGTGATTTCTTTGTGACATGGAAAGCGTTTTTTAAATAATTCATATTGTTATTTTGACATGTATTATGTCAGCATCATAGGCCAGGTGCAAGTGAACGTGCTCATCACGGCCTCAAGCCTTATATAGCATAGTCAAGCTACTTAAATTATTCAAAAGGCGTTTTGGCAAAGTTGTTGCACTATCAACGACCGTTTTGATAACCTTTATTTAGTTTTGTGCAGGCAAGCGCTACACCTATATAGAGAAGAGGCTTGCGGCAAAATATTTAAATTCAAGACCTGTGGATTACGAGGCTAAGAAGTATTATGCCGCTAATAACGGACCCAATCTGAAGAGTTTAATGCAATACGTGTACGGTGACGCTTCATGCTGCATGCCAATCGTTCGCACCTACGTGTAGTATAATCCTATTATAGTTCCCGCCGTAAGCAAACTGCATTCTAATTATTTACAGTATTACGTTCCGTCGCTATAACCTACTCCTGGGGATTGCCGGGGGGTGTTGCGGAGGGGGGGGGGGGTTGCGAAAGGGGGGGTCTAATCCATCCAAAGTTTAGTGTTCCGACCGAGTCTCTGGATCTCTGGGTAATAATGTTTAAGTCTAGGCCTTTCATGTCCATGCATATAGTGGTTATTTATAGCCGAGGGAAAATCTGTAAAACGAATTAAATTCTGCGGAATTTCCACGAAGATGATGTATTTCAGGTTGTGCTTAGAAATCGTTTTGTAACCATCCCTCGCTTTTTAATAAGGAGGTATGCGTTTTCATGAAGAAAAACTAAAGAAACCTTCCTATTTAAGAAAACTATTAGAATTTATGCTAACAAATTTAAATTCAGTACAGTTTTGACATTGAATGTGCTTGAGTAAAGGTATCAAAGATCACTTCAACCGTGATGCATGCAGTTACGACAAAGTTCAGTTATATGCAAATCGGATTCTGACGTCATTTCGTCGGAATCTGAATCAGATCCGAGAGGGGGAGGGGTCGGGCATGTCCGTATTTTATTTGTAGTTAAATCAAAGAGAAGTGGAGCCTAAGTGATTGATTTTAAATCGATACTTACATCAGCTCACCCCTTTTTGCTAGGTGTCAATTCAACCTTTATATGCCGGCCAATCTCGCTTCCGCCTAAATTTGGTTCTTGCATGATCCACCGGTGGACAAATTGCGAAATGATACAGAGGTTTTCCCGAGCTATTTTTAAACATTTTTCGTTCGATTTCAGCGATTCTTATATTCCAATTCGTCCAGCAACATCGATTTAGTGCACTTCCAATGTTTAATTTCGTCTTTTTTCCCCGACAATTTCCAAACATTAGTCCAAACAAATTCAAACAATCCGGGGTATTCGAGTTCGTCTCGTCTATATGCTGAATCGTGTTATTCAGAAATCAAGGTCGTAATGCCAGACAATATGAGCATAATTTCATTAAATTTCGTCAATGAATACATCATGGTGATATCTTAAAAGGCATAATTTGTATAGGCCTTTAAGAAGAATAATCTTTACTTTTTTCTTTACATATTTCCTCACAAATGTGTCATTTCTTTTGATTTTATCTTCTTAAAATGTGTTAGACTCAATATTTTAGGCATATTACACGGGGATTTATGGGTTATAAATTCGAGGCTTTTGACATTCTCTTTTTCATTGTCTTCTTCATTTCTTTTGTTTATTTTAAATAACGTTGTATTGTTGATCTTGGTAACCTTTATATATTTTTTTGGTATCTCTTCTTTGAGTTCAGTACTCTGCTTTGGTCCGAAAAATCATGCGAGCTAATGTGCCAACTTGTGCTTGGGGACACAAGGAAAATGCTTTAGAACACACCAGATATTTACTTTATGCAAGTTTTATATTGATTGATAAAAGAAGAAAATGATCTCTGAATGCTGCCAATCCGCAACAGCCGAGACGAATTTGATCCGTAATGACGAATATTCTCTACACCCGGTGACTAAGGAGGGCGACCAAACTTTGAAATTGAATGGTAAATGACTAAATCGGTTTTGGTAAAAGCGTGTGAATTCTTTTCTCGGACGAAATTGAATGTTAAATTTGGTGAACTTGAATGAAAAATGTTTTATAGCGGCCGAAAAACCTATATTATTAAGACGACACGTCACGCATGCTGATCTGCACATGCGCAGAGATCGAGCCATGCTTTGGCAATTTGATCAATAACAATCAGTTGCTTGACATTTACCAACATTTGTTTTTCATCTTATGAATAACATTTGTTTTCTCGATCCATGTCTTATTTGGAAGCTTATGAACTGTGCAATACCAGAGGTAATATATTTAAGATGGCTTCCCGTCAGTTGGACAATTCGATCACGCACCCTTTGAATTAAAACAATAAATAAGGTGGTTTTAAAGACTTAATTACTACAAAGACACAACTGCACATAAAAATATACTTAGTTATGCATTAGCCGTATCGGTTAGCGTGCACGTCTCGAGTTCGTTTGATATTTAACTTTCTCAAGGAAAAAAAAAACAAGTCTCGAATGTCGCTTTTTAAGTGCAGAGCAAACTGACGGCCACGTCCACACTATTAGTAAGGTAATTCTAATAGACAAATTGACTTTCGATGCTAAAGGAAAACAAAACAAACTAACGTATTTTGATTGTTCTGTTTGAATTCAGTGTCGATAATTATCTAAAAGAACATTTTCCTAATACTGATAATATAGGTTTTCCCGGCCAATTTCCTACAATGTTCATTCACTTATGAAAATCTGTCATTCATTTTCGTCTGAATTTGAGAAAAAATCGCTATGAACACGCGTTTCATTTCCGCTACCAGAGCCTTCGAATCCATTTCAGTTCAAACATTGACCATTCTATTTCACTTTTAGTTTCATGTTCTGCGATGTAATCTGCTATTTTGAATGAAAAAAGGGTACTTTTGATTGCACATTCACGAAATTATATTCCGGAACTCTGCTCGAAAAGGTATGCTTGCTTTAATGAATGCACAGGTAACATATTGGCCGTCCGTCTCTCCAAACCGAATGCACGGCCAATGAAAACAATTGAAGTGTCGTTGAATTGAAATGAGATTGAAGACGTGCATTCAAATTCAGACGAAAACGAAAGACCGATTTTCAGAAGTGAATGGACTAAAATTGCCCGGGAAAACCTATATATTCCTATTATTGTGACCTTAGGTTTATTTGTGTGACCTTAGGCTTATTTGTATATGTATAGTATTCAAGAAATGTATGATGACAGTCTGGGGATACAAATGCCATTATGGCCAAATTAAATTGTTTTCCACATTATAGGCACTTTTATAACTACCGATGTAAAAGACGTGTTGTGCACAACAATCAGCTCATTAGATAATGTACAATTTCAACGCAAACTTCTCCTCCCGATTACATAGAACGTTGTTGTTTTACACCTTTGTGTACATGAGAATGAGATAGGAGCAACGGTCTACCTATAAGTTTCGATTTATTACTAGTTCGTGTGTCTCGTCATGTTTTCCAAAACATGTTGACCTTCGCAATCATTATACGTTTGGTAGGCCGCTCACGGAAGCAAATACAACTCGTACTGAGCACGTGCTTGAAAGCTGTTATCCTTTGTCAAACCATGTTTACATTTTGAGTTCCTCAGAGTATACATTCACGGGCCATCTACAAGAACAAATCCACGATGTTTTACTTTTGCCCTTTTGTGTTTACTCTTCAACTTGTTTCTACCAATCGAATGTTATGCCGCATCTTAAAAAAAAAAAAAAAAAAAGGAGTCCTCTTAAAAAGGCATAGCTTACTCTCAATAGACCTACGCGCAAAACCACTTTAGAGCGCCGTTTTTGATACACACAACTAAAATACCATTTCAACATTTACTTATTTCAAGAAGCAGACATCCACCATAATGTCCCGTGTCTTATTTTAGTGTCTTTTTTTTATGCAAACACGTCGACGACATATCTGAACGGTGCGCTAGACCACGTCAAACACTGAATTTCTCAGCCGTGCGTGACTCGACGTGTCTCCGCCTTCGGCTTGAATGCTCCCCAGTCAATTGTATTTTCCCCTGAACAAACAGAGAAGCTTCAGAAGAAGAAGAAAACCGTGTTTGGGTCCATAACCTCTCAGATATTCTCTTTCTCTTTCCAAATGTAAGGGCATCCTCAGGTCAAAGCTGAGGATGTTTTCTTATTCTTAGTCTGTCAGATGCTAGATTTGTTGCTGTGTAACCGATAGATATCCAGTAAAAAAGAGGAGCTTTTGCTTTCATTAATTTAAGAGACAACAAAATATTACGAAGCTGCCAAAATAAGCCAATCATCGTGTTTGTTTTGCACGGAGCCTCATCTATTTTTTGTTCGCGACAGTGTCCTTTGTCACAGGAGAGACATATCTGGTTTGCATCTTTTGCTAATTCGTAATTATTATAATCATATTTGCCATGTCAGTTTTAAAAGCCATGCACATGTGTCTTAGTGAATTATCAACATGGATATGCTCCAACATGCACCTGTGGACATATGAATTCCTTGTCCCAAAATAGTACAGAGATATAGACGTAATGAATCTACTACATTGTACATGTTTATGTACATGTTTTTTTATCGTATTTCCCTTTGAAAAAACGCAATTTTGAGACAAAACAGAAGTCTCTGAGTTGTTGATACCCTTTATACGGCTTCCGTAGATTGGTAGAGACGTAAAACCGATCATTTTTTTCAGCTTTTCTCTGACATTTCAAAAGGAATTACAGTAACTTGTTATTCTCTAACTAGGGAAGTAAACCAAATCAAACGAACGTCATTATAAATCATCAGCGGCCAATATTTATGGCGGATTGTCGGATTTCTCGTCGGGAATTCGTAGAAGGATTATTTTCTTATAGGTACATCCCACGGGAGGGCAGGCTTTAATTAAATTACCGAGTCAATTTTCTGTGCTTCGTTCTAAGGAGTGTACGGGATGAACGCTACAACTTGATGCTCCCTAGCCATCATTTGCGTATTTTTTGTTTGCCTTAAAAAAACATGAGATCCTGATTTGCTGTATGATACGGATGACAACAATCTCTACGTTCATTTAAAGATGCAATCCCCGTCCTATTTTCGAGTTTCACCTCAAAAATAGATTGTTTTTTTCAATTGCCATTGTCCTATGGCAATATAAATGTTATGCACTTTTGTGTGAGACATTGAACCAAACAAATCCAACGACGCCACGCATGCAGGGCGGGTTATTTGTGTACAAAATGAAAGGCTTTTTTTTCAGAGAGTTGCCGACGCTGAAAACACAAATTGAAAATTCGTTAGGAGAAAAAAAGTATCAATTTTTGGAAGAGCAGGGGGTATCATCTTTAATAGAGTGTTTGTTTCCGGGCAATAAAGTAGCTTTTAAAGCGTTTGGGACCCTTGTAGGAATAAAGTTTGTGTTGTGGTTTAAGAGATTTATGCCAATTGAAAAGCTATGGGTAATCTATGACATAACAAAATTAGATGTTTCAAAATTGTCAAAATGTTACAAATTAAAAAAAAACGTGGTTTATCATTATCGGCAGTTTTGAAAGGGGTGGGTGTGTACGGACGCATAATTGTGTTAAACACATTGCAATTACTAATTGCACAAATTTATCGCTTGTTATGGCGGCAACCAATCAAAATTTTGGGAAACAGTTGTACTTCGAGGGTCAACTAAGTAGATTGGCCCCTGGTGCCCTGGAAACGAGGTTGAATTTGACTGAGTGCTTTTCTAATCCCCAATTCGCGTCACACGTTTCTAACACCTCTATAACTCGTGTATTTACTTAAACTTTTCCGGGCATTGTATCGAGGCCAGCAAGCAAATGTTTGCTAAGTTGGTGTCCACACAACCGCAAAGTTTACAGCAGCGTTTTCGGCATTTGCGTGGCAAGTACATGTAAATCGTTACTTGGTAATTGGTTTATCCATGGAGCTATTCATGATCCAGTGGTTAGATCTACGAACGTGGATCATGGCTTTAGCTTGATCCGTTATGGATCCCACTGAATAAACATTCGAGTCATAAATACACAAATGTCACGTACACGGTACATTCAGATTGCGAGTTTAGAAAGTCAAAGACAATGCTGGCTATGATAAAAGACTACAGACTTTCGTGCGTCACGTATAGATATATGCATCAATCATTACATCAAAATGTGAAAACTATAGAAGTATTTGATTTTTCTTTTAATTTCTTTTTTAGAACTTTTCTGTCGGTGAACCTGGTAGCCGTTTCGTAGACTTGAAATCAAGTTGGTATTTGGCCGCACCGGCGTGGACAGATACAGCATACGGTCCCAGGGTAGTCTTGTCGTGTGCGGCACTTACTTGCGGGGACGCTTTGCGCATCTTCGGCCTCAATATGCGTGCAGGTCAATACCAACCTATGTCGAGGCCAGCAAATGCCTCAACACGATGTACAGCGCCGTGTTAGAGTAAATATTAGAGGTACCTGACAGACAAAACACGGATGTCTAACGACTTGTCCTCAAGTCTAGCCGTTTCGATAACAATTTCCCAAGTATACAATAAGGAATGCACAAATTGGATGAACACTCCTCTAGACTAGAACGCCATGTTCCCATTACAAATGACCTCAAAATACAAAACAAACTCAAATACAATGGGCATAGTAGTTTAAAATAACAAGGAAAATGAGAAGGTTGAATGGAGCGACAACAATCAAAACATTTAGCAATAACATGACAAAGACAATAAATAGACAGGCTGCCGAGCCACAACAATCAATCAATGACAAGTGGATATTTTGAAAGGATATAGTTACAATATTGAACATAACAGAGGCCTGTACAAGAAAATATACTGGGTTAAAGTGGGTCAAAGAAACACCAGGTACATCATTACATGTACTAGGTCTCCATTTCGAGAGGTTCCAGGAAACCTTCATTGCTTGACATCTCTCCGTGAATTTTCTATGCATGCATTCAACCAGACTACGTAATGAGTGGCTCACCCGTCTGGTGCCAGACTAGTCTGAGGCTTAAAGTTCAATGTTCAGTCTATGATGCAAAAACATGAAGAAAATTGTTTCAGTTTTAAACCCAAACCTTGGAAATGGCAAATGAATAACCTGGGACAAAACCATAACCGGGGTTCAATTTGCGAGGCACATGTCACATAATGTGTGCCTAATTTTTATGAGGAAGGAACTCGATGAGTTTTTTTAACGGAAAAAAATGTCCATTTCTGTCTTCCCCAACATTCTGAGTGGGGGTACTAGGGGCACAAACCTCAGGTGGAGGAGTGTTCCTCCTTCCCCTGCCTCCCCCCTGTGACTTCAGGACTTCGTTTATAATTAAAACGATATTTTGGAAAAGTTCGTTGCAGCAAATTAGTCTGTATTGGCCAGATTTTGTTTTGCACCTTTTTTTCAGCAGTCAGGGTGTCGGTATGGAACCCACGGTTACCCTTATATTGGCCAACTGTGGGTTATTGTACTGCCGTCCAGGTTTCTTTGCTCAGGAGATAACTGACTATTATTTAGCGACATCAGTAAAATTCCCAATAAACTTCATCAGCTCAGAACGACAGCAACATGCAGCAGTTAACAAATACAAAAAAACCATGTAGGCCCTAAATCTGGAATGACTTGCATCTAATATTTTTACTTTCCAGTAATCTTCAAAAAAATAAGTTATCAGTTCGTGAAGAATGCTGATAACTAAGCCCTCGTTATTTTGGGAAGATCCCGGTTAAAGGGAATATACATCATTTGCTTTTGCTGTAATTTTCAGAAATGGATGGAATTGGGGGGTTGGAAATATAAAGCAAATATAGTTACACTGACTTTTTGGAGGTTTTGGGTTCGAAAATGCTATAAAAACCAAGAAAAACGATCATTTTCCTGTAGTCTGGTTCCCTGACTCCATATAAGAAGAAACAGAGCAGTTTACATACATTGGGGAATTGTAAGGTCAGGGAACCAGTCTAGCTGGCTCGTACCCGTTCATAGGTTTGTAATCGATTGCAAACAAGTACAATGGTCAATTGGGGCCAGTATTTGAAAAAAAGCCAGTTGTTTCCAACGCTGATCGGCCGATCAGCGTTGGAAATTGATACAAAAATACCACTTTTCTTGAAAATGACAGTATATCAGGTGCCATAATTTTACAGGATGCTTTAGACTGTCATTTACCAACATCCTATTAAGGTATTTCGCAAAAACTTGGTAGTTTTATTTTTCGATGTTTGCAAATGTTGTATATTCCCTTTAAGTGGTTCAGAATCCTAGAAGTAATTTTCCTGCAAGTAACAGTAATACCCCATACAATTGACCCACAATTTATCTCAGAAAATTATTGACGCCTTACCTATCGTGGTGATGACAGTGGTCGCAAAGAACAGAGAGTTTGGGAAGTCCCAAAGATGATGTCCGTAATCGCCTACATCGCTATCATCCACATCGGGCTTGAGCCCATTGTCAATGGAATACACCACCTCGTCCACCAGTGCCACTAACTCAGACGAGTTGATGCAAGAGTTGTTGGCCAGAAACTCCTTCACGTACTCCCGGATCCTCTCCTGGAGGTTCTCTTCGTTCCCACCTTCCAGGAATCGGAAAACCAAGGCTCCGGTGACGATGTAAACGATGTAGATCACCAGCAGCAGCACCAGGCGCTTGACCGAAGCCCCCTGGTGCCGGCGGCTGAAGCCCGTCAGAGAAGACACAGACGAGGTGCTCCGTATGGACGCCGTGGTATCCAGCTGAGCACGAAACATCTTGACTACTGGTCCAGTATTGTTTGAGGACTCACAGCAATATACCCGTGTTTATGTATTCCTTTTGATTTAACGCCTCAGACTTTAATCTGAGGTAGGAATATTATTCTGCGGTTTCTCCTGTTTGTTCTGAGCTCCCTCGAGAAATCTGCTCTATTGCAGCACGAATCCCCGGTTGGTATTTCGGAGTATCATCCTCAGAACTAGTAATTATTGGCAGGATTTTTTCTTCCCCTCACGGCCAAAGTAATATGAAGCGTCTCGCATGTCAGTCGTACAACCACATCCGATATGTCACCGTTCTGCAGGATTTCAATGTTGTCTTCACCCAATTACACACGCCCTTGCCAAAAGCACATAATTCTCAATGTGGCCTCTCACTTACTGACGTTTGACAGTAGAGAATCGAACGGGAAGTGAGTGATGTTCCGCCAGTGTGTACAATCAGGGCACGCCGCACCATCAATTACTGACAACATATCGGAAATCAAACTCGCTCACTTAACTAGATGGTGTCGTATCGATCGATCTGAAGAATAGACCCGGCGGGTTCGATTGCACTGTAGCAGTATAGCGGTGGTACATCCACGATCTCAACAACCACTTGGTGTATGGTGCCATGGCAAATCACATCCCTTGCTTGATATTACGCTCCTTGACACCAAAGATACAGGAGTTTTGGATAGCTGCTTCACCCGTCTGGTCCAAGATCGCTACTCGGAAATAATACACGATTAAGCCAAATTACAAGTGATATTCTGTTACGTCGCGGCCTCAAAAACAGGGCCACAGTGACACTGCCTTATAACCCTGCTCCGATATCGCATGTCACACAAAAGAAAACTCCAGTTGTTGCTTACCGAGCAAATACCATTATGTATGCCGGTCGGAGTGTCTGCTGTATTTCGCTTCGTTGAATACGCATAATACAACGCCCAATATAGCGTGCCAGAGGGTTTGCAATACACGGAGCATCGTATTGTGCCCGATGGTTCAACCACTTAACCGTAGGGACGCGACGCGACCTCCATACGTACGGTATCGCCTCGCAGCGTCATGAGGGCAAAAAAAACCCCTCTTGACTGTGTTGACTGGGAGAGTAACATTAACTGACCTGTTATGATGTATTCACATGACTTACTACATTACTCGCTTCATGTTCTCGTTCATGCCGAATAGGAATTGAAGATAAAACTTAGTGCGGTATGATATATGCTGCACGGGCCTATTTCATCCATGAACCTCCTCTACCAAAGAAAGTGAATGCCTTCTAATAACTGCAATAATTAAGCGCCCCATAGATGGCGCCCTTTCAATTTGTTTAACGAACCAAACGTGCCATGCGCTCGTTTAACTCGCCCGCGTCGACACGGGTAAGGCTAGCCACGACAGCCGGGCTAGCGCTAATGGAACACTCAACCTTGGGCAATCACGATACGTAGCCATTGACAAAACGCCTGTTTCGGATTGGGTTTTAGTTTGAGATTTACTGCTTTTTAGTCAATTGCAAAACTCAAAAAAAGTTTGGCTGAAAATGTAGCCTCAAAAGTTGCAATGAACTCAATAAAATAATGAAATATTTTCAAATCAAATAAATTCAACTTTTAAGTCCACTTCGGATTTCCGCTGTCCGGCCGCCATATTTTGTCCGTTTTTAGGGAATGAACAACGCATGCGTGACTTACTTCCACCAGTGACTCTGCTCCACGATCAGAATCCGTGGTGGCTGAGCAGGGTGAGCCCGGAGAATGACGTACTCGATCGGCACGGGCTGACCCGTGTCGACCCGGGTGAGCTAAACGAACGACCCATACTTCTTACAGACACTGTAACCTGAGCGAAACTCATTCCTCCATGGTTTTATCGACCGTAAGTATATCAAGGAATGAAATGTTCATGTCCCATGTAAGTATTCCCTTCGAGACGTTATCCCAGGCGAACTAGCGCCAATAACCCGGAATCATTTCCTTCCACGGAAAAGACTTAGTTGATGAATGAGGGCAGTTCAACAGTACAGTCGTTTTGGGATTTAAGGGTACGGTGCAGACCTTCAAATCGACTCCCATATACCTCAGTGATTATTAGGCCTACGCGTACTTCCGAAAAATATTAAATACACTCACAATTCTCCAAGTTGTTTAATTAAGACACCAATCAAAATAGGTTGATTCATAATCTTTCCTTTTCCTTTTTCTGTTCAATTTTTGTTAAATTATGCAATGACTTTTGAGAGAAAACTCAATCCAAAGATGATCACCCCGAAAAGTAGTCCTGTGGCCCATCGCCATTTTGAAAAATGACGACTGCACTCCATTGCAAAATAGAGTTAGGTCCCAATTTTGTCCACCCATCTTTTTTTAAAAACCGTAAAGTTCATGGCCCACGGGCATGCAAATTGTGATTTGGTCCTTAATTTTTGTGATCTACACCCTTAACGATAACCCAAATGCTCATCGGGTTGCAACTAAAACAAACAGTGCACTGCAGTGCCAGACTTGCCAACCAGTACGCGAAATGAACCGCATTTTTGCAAGATCGTCTTTCTTAGTAGAGTATGAGACACATGGTTTGAGGGACTGTATGAACGAACAGAAAATCTTACTGTTACATGTAGGTATTTGGGAGGCAATCTGCTGGGAACAGAAAACGTGTTCATCTAAGACTTGCACTCAGTGGCGTAGCCAGGAATTTTTCAGTGGGGGAGCGCTGGGGGGGGGGGGGGGGGGCTGGAGCATTTCATGGGGGGGGGGCGTCATGTAGGGGCGTCAATCGCTTCTCAAAAGTGGGGGGGACATACCTTGATCAGAACTGATGCGAGCGCGAAGCGCGAAGCCCTTACGGCGTAGGGGTTCTGGGCCCGCTTAAGGGCCCCGAAAAAAATTGGATTCTAGATGTTCTGTGGTATCTGAAGCAATTTCTTACCACTTTCCTCCATGCTTTAACTAATATTTTCTTAGCAACAGATAATTATTTGAACATCGTTTTCGAGGTTGGAGTCATTGAATCAGCTATCGGTATTCTGAGCTATAGGCGTGGGTTTGGGGCCCGCTTAAGGGCTCCGAAAAAAATTGGATTCTCGATGCTCTGTGGTGTTATCTGAGGCAATTTCTTACCACTTTAACCAATAATTATCTTAGCACAAAAGATAATAATTTAAACATAATTTTCGAGGTTTTTTCAGCTAAAGGCATAAGAAATTTTTTTGAACAGTGTTTTCAAGGTTGGAGTCATTGAATCAGCTACCAGAATTCTGAGCTATAGGCGTGGGGTTCGGGGCCCGCTTAAGGGCCCCGAGAAATGTTGGATTCTAAATGCTCTGTGGTGCTATCTGAGGCAATTTCTGACCACTTTAACCAATATTTTCTAAGCAAAAGATACATTGTAGTACATAATAGGGCCCTGTAAATGAGACACGAGTTCAAAAATCTGGGGGGGGGGGACATTTGATAGTGTGTCCCCCACCCTTCAAAAAGTGGGGGGGGGGGGCCAGTCCCCCTGTCCCCCCAGGATTGACGCCCATGGCGTCATGTAGATCAATGATAATTTTTTTAGAAACTCAAAATCTCAGTGGGGGGGGGGGGGGCGACTGGGGGGGGGGGCGACAAGGTTTCATGGGGCCCCCCTCTGTCGCCCCCCCCCCCCCCCCCCCCCCCCCCCCCCCCCCCGTGGCTACGCCACTGATTTCAATGAATTTTAATTGGTCTATTATTATTATTTAGCTTATACGAATGGAGGAAAAAGTTTGTGCGTGGCCGATTCGCGTGATATCGCTGACTGTAACTTTGTGACCCACGGACCACCTGTCTATAATACGTGTTCCGTGGTGTGAGCGAGCAGTGCAGTGGGTGTTAATACGCATTTTAGATTATCATTATGCGCTATGTCACGCCGGTTGTCAGCTTACTGGTCCGCGGTCGCCGGTCGAAGGGTCGTTTCTCAGTGGTCATCATGTGGATCATTCGCGACTATTTAGATTTAGATCAATGATATTTTTTTTAGAAACTCAAAATCTCAGTGGGGGGGGGGGGGGGGGGGGACTGGGGGGGGGGGCGACAAGGTTTCATGGGGGCGGTCGCCCCCCCCACGCCCCCCCCCCGGTGGCTACGCCACTGCTTGCACTTTATATACATGTATAAGCACAACCGAATTAATAGAAGAAGCGTTAGATATCGAGTCAATGTTGACAAATAGGTGGATAAAGACTTAGCCCCCCCCCCCCAAAAGGCTCCAGTTTCTGGTTGGCGCGCGCGTCGCCGTAGCCATGCGCGTCGGCAAAAAAAGGTGGTTTTTTTTTAATGTAAGATGATGTCTAAAAACCGCCTAACTCACTGGTTTGAATGGAATCCTGCTGCTGCACAATTTTAACGTGTTTTTAGATGGGGTTACGATCGAGTATCTGGAAGCCAGACTGAGGGAGCGATGGTCGTGTATCTGGAACCTGTAAACGCTAATGCTAATCCATGTTAACGTTGATTTGCGTTTAAATGGTGACATTCTTTGAACGGATTGAGCAATTTCGGTATGTTGTTTTCATCAAACAGTAGCTGATGAAATTGGCTTTTCAGTCATTATTATTTTGGGTGCTACAAATCTTTTAAATCTGAAATATATTTTTTGGGGGTTTGGGTTCCGCTTTTTTGACTCACCCTGTACGTCGGTGAAGGGCAAAAACCTAATATTGATTTACATCACCCTGACGCAAATCCATCTTATGAATGATTGTCGGTGATGTTTGACATAAAATGTTTGCGTACAATCTTTGATACTATTTCAGTCGCGTATGAGATGCCCTCTTTGTGTTTATTACCAGTGGCGTAGCCAGGAATTTTTCAGGGGGGGGGGGGCGCTGGGGGGGGGGGGGGGGCTGGAACATTTCATGGGGGGGCGTCATGTAGATCAATGATACTTTTTTTAGAAACTCAAAATCTCAGTGGGGGCGACTGGGGAGGGCGACAAGGTTTCATTGGGGGGGGGGGGCTGTCGCCCCCCCCCCCCCCCCACCCCCCCCCCCCCCGTGGCTACGCAACTGTTTATTACGTAGCACAGGTAACACTGGATTGGGACTCGAACCTGCGGCCCGCCGGAGACACCATGCGCGGTTACAGGGGGGGGGGGAATTGTTTTGTCTAGCCCCTCCCCCCCCCCAAAAAAAAAGAGTCCCTAAAAATATAGAAATGGCAGTAGCAAATGTTAGGTGACGTCACATGCGAACGGTTTCCCCCTACCAATAGTCGTGAGAAAGGGGCATTTGTACACTATTAGGTTATAAAGTGTGCATGATTGTTGGATGTTGTCAGCCCTCCACATTAAACAATTTGGTACGAGCCCCCCCCCCCCCCCCCCCCTATTGATTTTCGGAGGCCTAAGTGTCCGGAGAATACAGTATGCCTCCCTGCACAAAAATATGGATCCACCCCTGCTAGCCTCTAGGCTCTAGAACCGCGCCCGCGGAGCACCATGCCCTAAGTGTCAATGGTTAGCTACCAATCCTTGAATGAACACAAGATCCATGAAAATCTGATTTCAAAATTCAGTGTTTGTGAATCGATTGCGCTACGTGTAAAATTGTGCAAGTCCATCTACACTACCATTTTGATAAGACGCCCTCTCGCTACAATGTTCCCCTTCGTTGACCTGTCCCTCATTTGATTAGTAGCGCCATCATGCGGCAGAAAACGGACATTGATGATAACCGATCTTTCACGCACACACAAAGGCTACCAAACCTGCATTTCTTTAGAGAAAACTTGGGCCAACTGACGGGAAAGCTTTTCATAACGACTTAAAAATTGATAGTAGAGATTTATGGATAATGGTGTTTAAACACTATATATCAATTAAGTTGATCGTTGAGTAAAATATATACCACCGTTCTTCGGTAGGGTTGTCAGGGCGAATTTAGCTCCGTGGGTCACGGTCAAGTCTCCATATGCGGAAACTTCCGCGAGAGGGCGCACCCTAAGCAGTCTGGTAGGGGACTGTGTTTATGAACCTTCACGAACCCACTCCAGCTTCATTTCATGTCCTTGTTCAGTGGGAACTTAGTAAGCCTAAGTGTTGGTGTCCAACGCTCGTTGAGTTGGCGTCCTACGTGCAACTATGCACATTGGCAAGACGAAATAGTATATTGCGTCGTTCATGCTGACGTCACCAGAAACCATCAGTAGTTGGAAATAAACCTACCCCTGAGAAGAATAGATTGATCGATTTTGCGAAAAACCAACACAAGGCGATATTAGTTGAGACCGAACTGTAAGAATTGAACCACAAGGAGGTGCCCTTGATACACATCTAATTAAGACCCAGGGGATGGATTGTGTAACTGCGGGGGGGGGGGGGGGGGGGGGCGCATGAAGTATTAAATTTCCCATTTTAAGAATGCGCGTTAAGAAAAATATCTCATGGAAGCCTAATACAATAACAAAACCGCCCATGATTCTCTATGGTTTTGTTACATTTTCATTCTCTAACGAATTCATCATTGACTTTGCCCTGATTTTTTCAAAGACAGAATCCGTATTATATCTAATTAGGGGATGGATTGTGTAACTTCCGTGGGGGCATGAGGTATCAATTTTCTCATTATATGAATGCATGTGTAACAAAATCCTCTACAGCTCGTTGAAGCCGAACACTGTAACAAAACCGCTCCTGAGTCTCAATGGTTTTGTCACATTTCATTTTCTAATTAATTAGTCAGGGACTGTGCCCCATTATTTTCAAAGAAGGACTCCGTATGACATCACGCTATCTTCTCGTTGAACAAAAAAAAATCATAATGGACTTTTCCTTTTTGCGAGAGACACTGATGTGGGGTTGATGGTGATTTATGGGGGTAATATCAGCGCTGCCATTACTCAGCGCGATGAATAATGTATCCCGGCATTAACTCCGGAGCGGACAAAACGGCGGAGACACGACCGGTTTAAAATTCTGACACTTGTTCATCGAGCCACAGATGGGGACGGAAGCAGCTCCGATTAAACAGGCCGACGATCACCGCGCCGGGAGTGCAGGCATCGCGGAGCAGCACGGTTCAGCACGAGTAGCTGTCGTCAGTAAACCACATGCCTGTGATTGTGTTTGTTGAGGAATCGAATTTGGCATTGTCGAAAATTGCCTGGGCTTCATCACCGCGAGCAACGAGTGCATAATGTGCGAACTGGACTGATCATCGCTGGCAAATACGGGGATAGAGTAAGAGACACACAGTCAGAGAGCTCGAGATCAGAGGCATGAGGGTAGCCGGGGCGGGGTTAGCAGGATCCTTGGCACGGCACACCAGCCAGATTGGCCGCACACGGTTCCCAGGATGCGTCTGCTAATCGCAGGCAGGTGATTTTAATCCCCTCGACCAACCCAAACCATGGTTGTCAGCGTAGGGAGACGACAAGCACACACACGTGAGGGTTCGGTACGTGCTGCGGGCATCCTGAGCTAGCTAAGATGACGACGCACTGCCGCTGCAGACCATTGCAATGACGAACAATGAACAACCTGCCCCTTCGCCTCTCGAGGTAAGACTATTATTTACTGCCTTGCTAAACGCTTCCTTTTTTTCTATCCTCCGAGAAGCTTGTATTCTCAGGCTGCGATTCCCTACACGTTTCGGAGCGAGACGGCAGTTTGATCAAAATGATACTGTCATTTTGATTAAAATGCTGACGCACACACGCACGTGTGTTCATCATTATATAGGCTGCTATTATTTTTGTGCCGACTGCAGTACTCCATATAGTCTCCGCATTATTGAGGCATAAATATTATCAATACTAATACACTTGCACCTCAAAAATTGAAACACCGATTTGTTTTTAACATCTATATCTTTGTGCACATCTCGCTCTTAAACCTTTTCCATCAATTCACAATCTAAAGGTGATTTATATATTACGTAATTTTTTTGCCATGAGTTTTTAAATTTGGAAAATTTTTGCTAATGTCTATAATGGTCAACCCATGAGCATTTCCCCAAACTCGGAGCACGTATTTAGCTATGGTGTTCGTTTGTGTTTTTGCCATTCGTGCATAAGGTTCGGCAGACTCGACCTAATGAAACCAAGAATCGCATTCATAATTAGGCCTCCCTATTCAAACTGCAATAAAAAAAAAAACATTATCCGAGGTCATCGTTGTGAAAAAAAACATTGTAGAAACTCACGAGATATTTACCCACAGTATTTTATATGTAAGAAAAAAAATACCCTACACAATAATCTACCTGAATTTAAATTTGTCCGCTTTTTATAAAAACGGTAACATGAGCAAGCTCTCAGTCCAGTTTCCTTTCCCATAACATCGCTGTCGTCTCGTGAATAATTTGTACCCTTCAAGGTTATAGATGTTTTGTTTTAGTTTAAAGTTCACTTCATTATTCTGCCTTCGCCGTTCGCCGCAATTCAACCGTTTCCGTCGCCTAGACATTAGATAAATTGGGGAGCTCTCCAAACGTGTTAGTAATCATGTAGCGAGTGGTCGTTTATTTCACGCACGGCAGCAGACATCATATGCGAAGGTTTGCCTATAGACAGTATAGCATTATGAAGACCCGATTGGAATAATAAAGGGTTGGACTTGATCAGTTTTGATAGATGGAACCAACAGGCCGAGTCCGTCTAAATGTCGTCTGGGAGCCATAAAAAGACTGAAGAAAAACGAATGATGTGATGAGGGAATAGGGTTCAATTTTCGTGGAGATGTTAAACACAGGGAGTTTCTGCTGCTTAAAACCAGGTTACCAGCCAAAATGTCGTGCAGTTTATACCACATTTTGACTGATCCCCGGCCTATTAATTCTCAGCATAAATTGTCTAATAAGTGATACTTTCTTCCCATCAGTCTTGTGAAATTCAATCCAGATCCCCCGAGAACTGTGTTTTTGGGCAAATACAGAGTGTGTCCCAAAAAAAGTGCAACATTCAGAAACAAATAATTAAAACTGTTTAATTTGTTCATTTTTCTTCAATGAAATTATAAATTACATTAAGCCTGACTACAGGGTGAGTAAAAAAAACCCGAAACCCTAATGTTAGGACTGTTGTTTTGTGAAGTTCTGCATGTAGCATTTTCCAAATTTAGGATATGAAAGCCCAATTCATAAGCCTTCTTTTAGTACAAGAATCATTCAAATCACTTATGCACTTTTCAAGTTACGGAATTTTAAACACATCATCGTTTTGAAGATCTGTCCACGGATCACAAGAAAAGTGTGCGTTCTTTCAGCAAAACGAAAACAATTCACACACATCCCTATGAGATTTGTTTTCGTTTTGCTGAAAGAACACTTACCTTTTTGTGATTCGTGGACAGAACTTTAAAATGGTGGTTGTGTTTAAAATTCCGTAACTTAAAAAGTACATGAGTGATTTGAATGATTCTTGTACTAAAAGAAAGCTTATGAATTTGGCTTTCATATCCTAGATTTTGAAAGTGCTACATGCAGAACTTCACTAAAACAATAGTCCCGACATTTGGGTTTCGTGTTTTTTTTTAACTCACCCTGTATTTCTCAATCCACTCCTTTTTACCCCATTCCATTTGGGTCCCTAGATCCAGAAATACAATTAATCAAGTGAAAGGGTGTAAATTTTACTTGGGCCACTCTTACCCCACTTTACACCCTTTCATTTAATTGATTATGTTTCTGGATCTAGGGACCCAAATGGAATGGGGTAAAAAGGAATGGATTGAGAAATAGTCATCTTGACTTCAACATAATATGAAATTTCATTGAAGTAAAAAAACATTAAACAGTTTTAATTATTTGTTTTTTGAAATGCTGCACTTTTTTCACATTGTTCAGTGGGCACTAAAAGGTCATGTGTGTCTAATTACAAACTCTCAGTTAGGCCTATATATGAAGACATATGGTAGATTATAAAGATCTAGTCACGAAATTATATAGCCTCAAGAGACTTTCTCTCACTTTTTCTTGATCTATTCGATTATTCTAGACATGTGTCATGGATAAAAAGGGAAAAAAGAATACGTTGGGGGGGGGGGAGGGTTGTCAATGTTGTTTTGTTTGAAGAGTATAAGAAGCACTCGTTGACTGTGAAGTTTATTGTCTTTCCCCGAACATGTAGACCTATTTTTAGCCGTTCTGCTCTGTCGACTGGCGTATTTTGTCTATTCGTCCATTAGCGAGATTATATATTGTGCCAAATCTGCTCCAGTCCCACTGAGAAAATGGACATTAATGTTTACTCTTCGAATGAGTGCTTGCCGACTCGGATTGTGTGTTATGGGGATGAATCTTTTTGGATTGGATTCACATGTAGTGATGCGTCATCCCACTGTGAGTGTAATCAGATAATCTGAAATAACCTGTTTCTGTCATTTCATTTTCACCGTGCCGGTTTTAGAGGCATTTTGGGTCATTTGCTTTTCGTGCATTGTTTTTTCGTTTCCAATAATATCACCACTCAAAATCCAAAGAAGAATTTTCAAAACCTAACCTGTTGAAGTTTCACAACTTAGTGGATATTGCTCTTGTTGAGAAAACAGTGACAAAAAAAACATGCACAACCTTTTGATCACGAAATACGATTTCGTCTATACTCCTTATTTCCAGAACTCATCGGTCAATTGACAGATCGTTGGAAATTGACTGTTCGTTGGAAGTCACCTTTAAATTTCTTGACTAAATGACAACAAGCCAGACGGAATTAATTCACGGTGTGTTTTAGTAACAATGTACGGTCTTAAATCCAAGTAAGCTTGTTGATGATAATTTGGTAGGTTACTTTTGGGATAAATGCAAATGATCCTTTAAACAAACGCGCAATTCTTTGACATAAACTTTCTCTTCACAGTCATAGCAATTTTAAGTAATACGCATACAGGGCGTGGATCTGGTGTGGAGCATATTCTTATCTGGAAAGCCAACATGTTCTTAACATTCATGCGCGAATTATCTTCCCAAAAAAATCGAAGGAAATATTGCCGGAGGTTCAGCCGAAAAACCTTCGTGCGGATTTCTCTCATCAGAACGTGACGTGAAATGAACGGGGTCAGTTAGTGCTTTCTGCCCAGAAACCGTTGATTTTAAGTGTACAGTGAGACGAAACATACTTCTGGCTTCTGACTTATTTAGTTTAAAGGAAGAGTTCAGAAGGGGTTAAGGAACAGTTTTTTTTTGTTGAAATACATAATTCAGAAATAAAGTCGATAGTTTTCCGGTCTTACTTTAAGTGACATTTTAACTAAACTTGTGCCTATAGTGTCTCTGAGGGGTTTTTTTTGGGTGTGTATTCTGTGACAGTTTGTTTTAATTTCTGTTTCAATCTCATGTATTGAAGTCAATGTACTTTTGAATGCCGAGGACCACAATGGAAATAAGCTGTTTTCAGGGGTTTTTTTGGCCTCGGATACATATTGCATTTCTGTATTTCTGTGATTATAGTATGTTTTTAAATTAATTTCAAAATTTACGTTCAGTGTTCTTTGTAATATATCGGTGGAGATTGTCAAAATAATATAAATCAAGAAATAAAACAAACTTATTTGCATGACCCATAAGAGCTGTTACTCGATCAACGGCGTTTCTGAAATTAAATGGAGTCCGGCTGCCGCCGAAAGTAATGTGACAAAAGCAACAGGTAGCAGAAGAATCAAGCTCTGAAAGACAGGCAGGTTCATCAAGTGTTTTTTTTTATTACCTATCCTCTTCGTGCCCTGTGGCACATAAGGCCAGCACGCGCTTCTTCCATTTGTGTCTGCCCCGTGCGCATCCCCTGGCCGCGAATTTTTTTTTCTCCCAAGCGACATCCGCATATGTACGCTATGGCGTTTTGGACTTAACTTTTCTGAAAACACGAGAAGAAAATATAATTAGAAGGACAAACAAAATAATTTGAACGTTTTGAAATTCGGACTTAATTTCCCTTTTTTAAAAATCCTCCGAAGCCTCAGGTTAGAAAAGAATAAAATTTCGAACCCGCAACCTCGCGGTGCAAAATCACGACCCTGTATCGACTGAGCTATCGCACTGAAACGTGGGGGAAAATAATTATATACCTGCGTACGTAT
The DNA here is from genome assembly GCF_015706575.1 of Patiria miniata. NCBI lineage: Eukaryota > Metazoa > Echinodermata > Asteroidea > Valvatida > Asterinidae > Patiria > Patiria miniata. Next base: position 38,047,397 of record NW_024037072.1, read on the forward strand.
CATAAAAGTATCGTATAGAGGGCGCTAAATAACCATGTATGCGGATGTTATTTGGGAAAAGAAAATTCAACCCTGGCCTCCCTCCGAATTCCACGCATCCATCCTGCAAACTTTCTTGTCTTTTCTACCGTCCTTAATTTCTTAAAGTTGTTTTCGGTCTTCCCATGCACTTTGCTCCTTCCTTCTGGCTGCCAAAGGGCAGTCATACAATGATGGTCATGTCTTTCCTTAAAACAGTCCCAATCCAGTTCCATATCGTCTACATTTGACTTCCTGACTTATTTATGTTATTTGGGAGAGGTTGTTAATTTCTTCTATACCAATGATGTTTGGTCAAACTATTTAACGGGCCCTTTTTTGGCACAGTATTATCGTCAGCTTTGTTCATTTTCCATATTTCGCAACCATAGAGAAGTACTGGTCTGACTAATAGCCTACCTTGTATAACTTGACTTTTTTGATTCTTCAAAATTGTTTGGATTTCCAGACTTTGTTCAAATTTGAGAAGACAATTCAGGCTTTTTTTTCGGACCGAGAGTAGCCTTTCACTAAGGCCATTGTGGCCTAATTTGCCCGCATTTAAAGCGGCGAAAGCGGGGAAACGACTGGAGATGGAGACCACACACGCGAGTGGCGAAGCCACGAGGGCCTTTTTTTAACTTGTCGAGAAATTCTTATGTTTTTCTCTAAATTAAAACTCCGCCGCTCTAAGCCACGATGGCCTGGGCGAAAGGCTAGACCGAGAGCTGATCCGCCATTTAAGGAGAATTTTGCATGTTTACTCTATTGTGCATATCGGGTACGACCGCTATCAACCAAACGTGCCTGCGCTCTCTATGGAGGAGCGGCGGTACTGTATATATTGGTTTGAGTCGGGGAATGCTTTTCGAGAGACAGTGATTGGCATACATAATCTTGGCTGAATGATATCATCATGACTGACCAGCAAAATGTCGTATGATGTTATGTTATTCAAACGGTCTTTAAAGCCTTTTAATACATAAGATTGACAATCAAGTATAGGGACAAAAACAGTCAGAAGGCGTAACCACGCCAAATCTTGTGCTCTATAACTAGGCCTATATTCTAATGACAAAAACGATAATGTAGTTGGATTTGGATCAATTTGAATTCACCCTTCTTTTTTTTTTTTAAAGAAAAGTCAATTTTACTTAAAAACCACAAAACGGCATGATTATCTGCTCAATTGAACGGCGTCACTTTAAGCAAATCAAGCGATGGCGTCCAATTTCCTGGTTGTTAAATGCAAATGCCGCCTTTGCCCTGCAATACGAGTGTTTTGGAGGTGTTTTATAACGCACCAAATGGCGTTGTGTGGCGTGGTTTTAACATGCACGAACACGCCCGCATCAACCCTCATGGACATGGCGTGTCCTTCAGACCCCATTGCGTTGCGGGACGTGGTGTCAGTTACACCCTCTCGTGCCCTGTGTGCGCGCCATGGTCTACGTAGAGTGATTCAGCAACACGTTGCCAAAATCACTCCCAGTGATTTTGGCGGATACGTTTAAGATAAGACCGTATTTTTTTGTCGTTCATGATAAGACCACAGATATGACCGGACTGATGTAATTGGTAATTTGTCATTCAATGGAAGTTGTTCAATGTTCCTATCTTGTAAACTTAAGAAGGGCTGTAAATACGCACGGTCAACTTGAAGGGGAAAAAAACACCCTTCAAAACTGTCTTCAGAGAATTCACAAGCCATAGTAGAGATATATTTGGTGTCATACAATTGATATGATCAACTTTTTTCCATTGTGGGACAACAAATCCCCACGAGGACTTGGGTCAACTCAAACGTTTCGAACGATACTGTTCGAAACGTGGAGTTAAAACGGGTTCATAACTCAAGAATAAAAAGTAAAGGTCATCATCTCATTTAGGTGCGGACAAGTTATCCGCAATGAGTCTATTATAGTGGGTAGTAATTACAGGATTCTGAACAACTTTCTGGGAGATAATGTTCTCGGTCATCCAGTTCTATTAGATGAAATATCAGATGAATCTAGTTCTGGAACTTACGTTTTGCAACTTGCGACTTTGCGTCCGACAACATCGGACTTCTCCAACAAAAAGGGCGGGCTACGTTTCCACTTATCTCATGCATGGGACCGGGCCACTCACGTGACCTGCCCACCGGGTCATATGTTGCCTGACGATTGACGAAGTCCGATGGTTTGGGACGCAACTTTGCAAGTTGCAAAACTTAAGTTCCAGAATTAGATTCATCTGATATTTCAGCAATCCTGAGAGAATTGTCATGTAATGAAGTTATCAGTTTGTGAGCAATGGCTTCATGACAGGAATATTCCACGGATCTTGTTCAGATTCCTGCTTCTAATACCTCACACAACGGGTCTGTTGCGGATAAGGGTTGCCGCAACGAATCCCAAATATCTATCGAGATGACTCCTTGCTGTCTCACGATGCCTCTGCAAACTCTCACTCATCCCTCATCTCACCACGCAAACCCCCACACCTTCATTGTTCACTTCTATCAATGGTTCCCCTATCTAAATTCAGCAACCGTATATGAGGAAAAAACGACAGCGAAAATATTCAGTACACCTCTCACGGTATACATTCCCATACCCTTCGCTTTGCCTGGTACCCCAAGCACCCTTTCATCACTGACTCGGTTTGAGCATGGCGCCAGCCCGTAGGCCAGTCACTCGCTTCCATCAAACGCAATTTGCCTTAATTCACTCCGAGTACTTCTCTGCCCGCGATTTTCATTTGCATTATGCAGTCGTGGTGAAGTGAGCGCGGCTCTTTTTTCCCCCTCGCATGCAGTTTGTATATTTTCTAGCGCGGCGCGCCGGATGCGTGTAGTACTCGGGTGGAACCAAGCGAGGGAACTCGCCCCACCGCCGGGGCTTGAAGCCCGTATAGACCGCCAAGCCAGTGCTGCACAATCGATAGACCGAACCTCTATCAACACACCAGTAGCTCCTTTGCAAATATATCAGATTTATTCCGGCTTTATTAGTCTCTTTCTTTACCCCCGATGGACGGAGAAAACTCGGACGAGTTCTCCCCAATCACCAATCACTCCGAGCAGCACTGATGAACCGCTAGCCGAATTATTGGCTTTTTCATTTTGGAGTCCAAAGCCGCCGCCTGGCACGGCGCGGGTAGCACAGGCCCTGATTACTGGTCAAGAAATTGATGGAGGGCCATCATACTGATACGCCACAAATGACTGCTTTCCTGCCGAGCCGAGAAACGCACGCTGAAAAAAATTCTGCCCGCGCTTCAGCTGTTCAAGAATTGAAGTGACCGTGATGGGAATTTTGCTGAATCAATATTGTACATAAGCCAGTATGAATTACAGGCAAAAACGCTGGTTCGTATCAGATTAATCTTGGTCTTTGCAAGTCCTTACGTGAATTCTAAACTAATAATTCATAACAACTTGAATCTTACTTACCTTTCCGTATATAAACATGTATGTATCCACAAAATTAAATCCATAGCCAGCAAAATGTTATACTTTATATGCTGGCTCTAGATTTAAGAGTATAAGTGTTACAACTCGCAGTCCTATTCTGCATATCTTTTTTTTTAAACCATGGATACAGGACGGATTTGTTCTTCAACGGAAGATATTTTTGTTTTCCTTCATAACCTGTTTAGCAACAATTTATTGCTCCAAAATGGATATAGTCTGAGGAACTATAATTATTTATGATGTATGTGTGTGTGTGTGGGGGGGGGGGGGGGGGGGTACTGGAATTTACTACCTTACGGAGACATGAACACAATAGGGAACAAAAGATTGTATACGTCTCCAGAAGAACATTTCTATAGATGAATACGTCTCCACAAGAATTTCACGAAATAGATATATGGATTTTACTCAAAAACTAGGAATTTCCAAGGTAGGTTGATCAGTCGCAAATGGAAGAGTTTTAGAAAAGGGATATTTAGTCCAAATTTCAGCCCAGGAAATTAATTCTGGTTAAAATAAGAGCATTTTGAAACTTCAATTTCACACTCGAAAACTTTACTACACGAGAACAAAGAAATGTCTCCACGAGGATACAAATTCCAGAATGGGTGGGGTTGTTCCTGTCTAATAAGAGGTGAAACCGTGAGTTCAAATTGTGTTCCTGTTTTAATTGTAAATTTTAATGCCATAAAATGTACTGTTTTAGCATGGAGTACTATGCCCTTCTCTCCTTCCCCGTAATTAAAATGGCGACCGTTCTGGACGTTCTTGTCTGTGCTGAGACTATGCCAATGTCTATGCATAGTTTTGAAATAAATGCAAGGTTACACTACATCATGGTTATGTGACAAACTATAACAAGTTGACAGTGTCTGTCGTTCTTATATGTTCTCTCGATCAAACTCAGGCATAATAAATAGCCTTAAAGGTAATATACAACATTTGCAAACATGAAAACAACAAAACTACCAAATTTTTATGAAATACCTTCAATACCTGACTCTAACTGAATAATAGTCCCACGCATCCTATGAAATCACAGCACCTGGTGTGCTGTAATTAAATAACAAAAAGTGTTATTTAAAAAAAAAAAATCCACGGTGCTGGTCGGCCGACCATCGTTGGAAAAACTGGCTCAATTTTTCACTGTTTTTCCCCTGGTTTAACACATCCGTGTACGGATGCAAGCCAGGTAAGTCTGGTTCCCTTATCTGACAATTCGCTGACGTCTATAAATTGCTCCGTTTTGTCCGAAGTAGGGTGAGGGAACCAGACTACAACATTTGTTCTGGGTTTTTCCAGCACCTATGAACACAACACTTCAAATATATATATTTGCCATAAAATACTCACCCCAAAACCATCCACTCCCGAAAATTACAGCACAAACAAATGTTGTATATAACCTTTAACAAATAATTGCGATTATGAAACGTCCGAGTGATCGTAATTACATTTTTGTTTTGAAAAAACGAAAAATCATTTACATGAACAGAGCATCTACATTGCCTGCAGTTGCTAGAGGCAAGCTACCCATGATGCAACGCGCCGTGATCATTGGCGGATAACCTAGTTTGCTTCCTCACCATCCAGCAACATCGGACAAGATAACACGACATGAAGCTAATATTCAACCCAAAATGAAAAACCAGCAAGTGTTCTGGTTTGGAACTTTAATTGTCAGACCTGAATGTATATATTTATTCATTTATGCCATTTCTTTACCCAGGGTATGTGCCCAAACAGTTTAATACTAGTTTCAATTGGGGCCCTGCATACGTTACAATTTTTTTAAAATAATGTTAAGCAAAGTAAAACTCCTAAGGAAAAAGGTTATTAGGGCAACATACGACGAAAATTAATATTTACAAATACGAGTATTTCAGAAGTAATACAGAAATGTATATTTTATAAGCTATATACACAACACAACACACGCTCATTTTAAACGTAATGTAGAAGTCGTAATGTAAAACGTAATGAAGGACGTTGTGCATTATTTTACCTTTCTGATTTTCTTCTTAACAAGACAGTTTTTCAATACCATCCAAACCATCCGAATACCAAGAGACCAAAGACAAGTTCTTTTAGAACTTACAGCAGGACTGTTCTAAACAGAACAAAAAACTACTTAGCAAAGTTGATAATAAGCAGGACAAGTTCTTCTCAGAACTAATATCTTCTAAGCAGTAGTTATTACCACATGGTGTTACCGCAAACCGAAACGATACCATCCGAACCTTGTACCACATCAGCTTCTAATCCTCACTTTGAGTGATTCCATCATCTTTGTGAGCCAATAACCAAGCGTTCAACTGTAAATAAAGGAAGTGTAATTCATTGTATTTTATTTTATTGTAACTATAATTGTTTTTTTTCTAAACTGCAAGTCTGTAGCTGTAGTCGGCTATAAAGTCGTATAGTTGCACGTAGCAAAGTGAACTGTGGAAAAGTCTTCAACTTCTTCTTTTTATTCACAATAGCTACAAGTTCAGTTATAACTCAACTATGATCAGAAATGTGTGTACCACATGAGCTTTTTGGTGGGTTAATCTTAATTTAATTTTACTTGACTAAAAATATAAGGCTTTGCCGATTCGGCCGGACCTGAATGTATAGATTTTGCAATCAATTCCGTGTTTTATATTGTTTACTCGCCTCCTTTCAAATGTCTGTCTGACATTAAAAAGAAAACGCTGGAAAGCCCCGTTTGCTGACATCTGATGAGGCAGCGATATTTTTTTTGTTCTTGTCTATACGTATTTCAACCATTGAATTTTGAGCCAGACAGTCAACAAAAGACTGGCGCCGGATGAAATGTATTCAGTTCACCGTGAGATTCAATGTGAGATACCAGGTCCCACGCTAGCTTCAGAATACTGTACACATGGCGATCCTAGATCCTATCCGTTTGATTTGTTAACCCGATTTATCCAAATCAAGGACTCTGACAAGGAATTCGGATCGCACGGTTACGGTTGGGACATCAATTTGCAGTTGTCGATGTTAGTATTATATGTAGCGCCCTCTGTATATTCCTTTTAAGAGCCAGCAAGGAAGAAAACTCCAGCTTACTTTGGTGAGAATCGAACCCAGGACTTTTTGCTTACAACTGCGAGCCCTTCAACATAATGCCATACTTAAAAGCTAGAATTCTTCTCATTTGTGTACACTTTTCTGTTGATGACAATTGTATTTGAGAGCAGTGATGTTAGGTTGTCTCGTTAAATTGAAATTTGGTTTCTGATTTGATGAGGTCCAAATCTAGTTACTTCACTGTTGCTTAAAGATGTACTGCCCTTGTTCTTTAACAAATCCTTTTTTTTTCTAACGAATTTCTAACTTGTATGTTTCATTTTAACGAAAAAGTAAATCTTATCTGACATAGTCAGAAATCTTTGACCCTCGCCAACTTAAACGTCGCTTGTTTTTTTGGCAACTCCACCAAACACTCCATTACTGCAAATAGTCGCTTAGAAAACAGGTCCCTCGCGAGTTCACTTCAGGTCATCGCGGCCCAGACTTGGGTTTAATATTTAATTTCATGCATTATCGCCGCGTGTCATCTGCCCGTGTCTTCGGTGTGTCTTTGCCTTTATTCTTTGATGGATGGAGATTCATCGATTCTCATGCATGACTTACGGCGCACACACGGGAGCGCGCGCTCTCACGTGTCGAGCAGTGAAACACATAGTGAACTTGTTGCAAACGGGAGATGAGGATTTTAATAAATTAATGCGCTATGCATTTAATGCACTCACGATTGCCCAGCTTGCATACGGCGCGTGTGCGCTTAAAGGCATTTAGGATCATTTGCATTTATCCCAAAAGTAACCTACACTGAATTATTATCTAAAAGCTTACTTGGATTAAAGATCGTACTGGTACTAAACACCCCGTGAAATTATTCCATCTGGCTTGCTGTCGTGATACTCGTTAAGAAGAAATCAAGAAATGTAGGTGATTTCCAATGATTTTTGGAAATAAAGAGTTATATAGACGAAATCGTGTTTCGTGATCAAAAGATTGTGCATGGTTTTTTCACTTTTCTTGGAAAGTGTAATATCCACTGAGCTGAAACTTCAACAGGTTATAGGTTTTGATCAGTCTCCTTTTGATTTTGAGTGATGTTAATATTGGAAACAAAATGCATGTAAAGCATATGATCCTTTATCCCTTTCAAGATGCATATGAATGGGGAGGGGGTGTTTGATATCAAGGGGGCGCCCTGCTATGCCAGAGGGGTCCTGGGGCATGCACCGAAAATTTTGAAATCTAAGATGCTTTCTCTTGCATTTTATTTCTAAGGCAATATGAAAATATATTAAGGAACTTCAGCATTCCATTTTGTTTAGCCCCATGTTACTACATTTAGCATCATAACATTAGTAGTCACCGGCTTGGGGGAGGGCTACCCCCCCCCCCCCGACTCGCCTTCGCCACTGCTGTTTGGTATCATTAAGACTTTAAAATTCGTGGAAGTAAATAGATGTAATCTCAACATCGAATTTTGAAGATTGAATTTCACCCTTGATTTGTATTCTCCGAGGGAGTGCTTGGAACCGTTAAAGGGTTTGTATAGAAAATGCCAACACATCCCTAGACGCCTGGCAATATTTCGGCCGAAATGGCTTGCAGTAAGTAATAAAATGACTACTTCCTCTTTTTACATTCAGTTTGCGTGATGGTTTTACCTTTAGTCAAGTTGCTTAGAATCCATTTTTGAGAAAAAAAAGGGTGATCGACTGGTCCAAAGCACCATACTTGGCAGATAGCCCTAGAGAAGATATTAAGAAGGGGTACACCTGAAATTCTTTTAGGAGGGATGCCTAATTTGCATAAATGGTAAATAGCTGCCGTGTTATATATTTATTCCCATATTTCAGCATACCTTTGATTTTTTTAACTTTTTGAAGAATTTATTTTATGGATTCTGTTTACATATCCTTACTTTAATAACATTTTCTAAAGCAAGTGGCCGGGTAATTATGAGGGTATAATGAAAGATCCAAACTGGCTGTCATTATACCCAAAAATTGCACGCATTTTCCTTCAGGTATCATCAAGTAGTCTTGATGAACCTCAGTATTGATGATCTTCAAATTCACAAAGTTGCTTACTAGCACAGTTAACCATATGGAAAATCATGTGAACAATGATAACATCGTTACCATTAGCTCAAAAAACGGGGGGGGGGGAGGTGTACGTAAATTGGGCTAAAATTAGGCGAATTAGGTTTCCGTAATGAATGTTACCATTTTTCACGTGATTTTCCATTCAGTTTTATTAAGGCAACTTCGCCAGTTGGTAAGTTTGTGAATTTGAAGCTCATCGATACTGAGGTTTGGCAAGACTACTTGATGATATCTGGGTGGAAGGTATATGCGCGCAACTTTAGGGTTTAATGGTAGCCATTTTGGATCTTTCATACGTCCTTATAATCATCCAGCCAGTTGTATGCTTTAGAAAATGTTAAGTAAGGATGTGTGAGTAGAATCCTCAAAATATAATTTTCAAAAAATAGAGAAAAAAAATAAAGTATACCAAAATATGGGAATAAATATGTATTTATGATTAATGCAAATTAGGCACCCTTCCCACAAGAATTTCAGGTGTCACCCATTCTAAATATCTTCTTTAGGGATATACAAATATATCTGTCAAGTTTGGTGCTTTGGACCATATGCCAACTGACTACTTTGAATGGGAACACGCATACCAGCCGTTTCACGTCTCAAAGTAATTTGTCAGAAAGGTATAGGCCTATATAAAATGAATTCACCACACAAGTTTGATATTTAATTTATTCGGAGCAAGCTGCAAGCTTAAACAGATGAATAAATTAAAATGTGTAATTGTCCGAAAAATATCGCTCAGTTGGGTGTTTTTAATTCCAGTTTTTGCTGCTTATATAAAGGGAGTATTATTTTTCAAAATCCGTAAATCCGTTATCAGAATTCAGCATGTTAATTCTAAATCTTTAAAAACAGATCTGAGAATAAATCGGAGTCTTTAAAAAAAAAGTTTTAACTTTCTTCGTTAAAAAAAAAAATATTGCCCGAATGTTTTTCTTTTCATCGACCAAGGAAGCTTACATTTGACATTTTCCCAACACGAATGCTCTTGAAAAGGTCAGTAACTGTAGTGTATTCTCCCAAACCCTCGGATTTCACGGACTTATTTTAGAAAATTACATTTGGATTGGTTTGATTCCTTATCAGATTCGATTTTTCCACCGAAGCGAAGATGAACAAACTGAAACAATGATAAAAAGTCTCTTTTGGATAATGTCATAGGAGTATGGATCACCGCAGGCTAATCTAAATAAAAACCGAGGGGAAATTGACGTCCAGAGTAGTTGAAGTAAAGTTATATTATTTATTTACAGTTTTTGAGGAAAGTATAGGCTGAATTGAGATTTGATAGCTGAAAAATAAAGGTTAATGTATACCATCTGCAAACATTCAAAAATCGATCTCACAAAATGTTTTAATATATTGAACTTGATTGTTAGTAAGTAATATATTACTAGGACCCAGCATCCTGTGAAACCATTACGCCTACGGAATGCTGTCATTTTCAAGTAAAGAGGAATTTGCCATCATTTCCTCGAGATGGTTAGGACCAAACCATCTCAGAAAAAAACGTTCCCCCCCCCTCAAATTGACAGAATTTAGGTTAGATTGCAATCGGTTACACATTCGTGTGTGAGAATCAGTTTTTCCGAGTGACAAACTGGGGATCATACCACAAGAGGGCGCAAGTCAAAACGTGTTAATGAACATTTTAGAAGGCAGGGCTTACAACGGTAGCCTTGCTTTGAATCGAGAAAAATGCAGATTAGTACGGCAAATTGATGATGGGATTGTTCATTTGATGATATTTTGGAAATTTTGAAAATTGCTTGTTATTCTACCTATATTTTTTTGAATGACAAATCTGCGATGGCCCCATAGCCATATATCTTTCTTAAGAATTACTCTGACTGTATGCCAAATGCCATGCTTGTATCTTCAATGGCACAATTCCCCCAAATATATTTCCCACTAGATGCCTTTTCACGGTTTTCTCAAAAAGTGTATCTACTGAGCCGAAATTTTGACAGGATAGTTTTTTAATCATCTGCTTTGGGTTCATTGCATTTTTGACAGAAATACATTTCTTTGCAAATGGTATTCATTACCGTTAAATTGGAAGTCTGGGAAATGACTGAACCATTGCTTTCAGTTTAAACTGCTCGCTATATTGGTTCACTCCCCGCAAGTCTGGCAAACATCTCTCTCCCTGGCAAATCCCCCCTCCCCCAGCCAGAATCCTTAGCCATCTTCGCGCGTGCACCGTCGCGTTAGTTATTCCTCGCGGTGATAATCACCGAACCATGAGCAGAGCATTAATCGCTTGGTTGGCTGCACCGATATGAGAACGGCAGCGAAGATTTGAAGTTGTATTGGAGATTTTCAACAGTGAGTCAAAGATTGATGATGCTGTTAACCTCTGCTCGTAAATCACAAGGGGAGAAATATTTTATCCCATAAAAAGGAATTATGAACTGATGTCGTAGATGAGCAACACATGCTCGAAATGAGACTGTACAGACTACAGTATGTTACAGAATGGTTATATATAGGCAATGTGAGATAAATAGTAATTTGATGTCTTGTTATTACCTCCGAGGCTCCGCCAAGGAGGTTACATTTTCATTGGCGTTGGTTGTTTGTCGGTTGGTTGGTTTGTCTGTGAACAGGATAACTCAAAACGTACTGGATGGATTTCCATGAAATGTTTTTAGGGGTGGTCCTTGGTACAAGTATAAATCGATTAGATTTTGGAAGTGATCCGGATCTGGGTCTGGATGCAGGATTTTTTAAAACCTCTTCACCATTCTGTATGTGCGAATATGCTATGTGTAGAGACCATGAACCTTTTTGTACAACTGAGCAGCTTCGTGTGCGTGCACTGACCCGGTTACCCTGTATGCCTTATCACCCACCTAATCTAACCACACAGGTCCATGGATTAGACCATTTTATACAATGGGGGAGTGGAGAGGTAGACCGACACAGGCATATACATGTAGACTACAAAACAAGTTTGAGTTTCAGGATTTGTTTTATTGAATAACTAACGATACAAAGCGGCCAATATTACTATTTTTCGATAAATTCAGAATATGAGCACTCCTGTTGACATTTAAAATGTGCCATAAAATATGGAAGTCCAGTGGATATGCGAGCACTTCTTTTCGGTGTATTGACGATACGGCGGGAAATAGTTCAGCCATGGCGGAGGTTTGCGCTCTCCGACTGCTCTGTAGTTGTTGAAAATTAAATTTCTCATATGTACCCATATCTTTAGAGCCTGTATATTCAGAAGAACCTATAAATTGAGATCTTCACACTCATTTCACGATAAGGATGTATTTTATTGCATGTACGTCCTAGGCATCATAATTCCACTTCCAGCACTGGCAACACTACACTATAAAGCTAGTATAAGATTTTTTACGTGCCAAACTGTTCCACTGACGTTTAATAAGTATGATTTTTTTTCACGGGCTCAGTGTTGCACTCAGTGAATCATTGATTAAATTCCAGGTTTCCAGAAAAAAATTGCCCCAAATACTGGAATAATAAATGAAACGAGATTAAAAATTAACGATCGGTGTACTGGCAAGTTTGTACCCAGGTTTAACCCAGGGGGTATCTCAGCTATTAACGAGACCTTCTTGTGTGTCAGGTTTGCAGAGAGAAGCAGTCGGGTCAGCTCGGGGTATAAAGCGAGCTCTTGATTTTACCCAAGTCCTCGATTTAGAATACCCCGTCCCGGCATTTCACATATTGGCACCGATCGATGGTGTGTGTCCACCCCCAGGGCTGATGCACCGTCCTCGTTACTTCGCTAGCCCGTTCCAGACGTCGAGAAAGAGAGAAAGAGAGACGGAAAAAATGGATTGATGTCATATATTCACCTGTTGTGTTTGATCTGAGGAGGAGAGCCTCGTCTTTTCGACTGGGTATCCTCAGGCAAGACTCGCGTGGTTTCCATTTTTGCAGTATCCCTTGGCCTCCTCTCACACTGTCATTTTGGTTGTACCTGCCGCCAGCGGTTGCAGATCGATCCATCACAACTATAACACACCGAAGAAGGAAGTTTACGGACAAGACAAATAGCCCACAGAGACTAAATGGAATTGACACGCTGAATATGTAATCTATATTATGCTGGGCTCGAGGTGGTATCCTCGAGGTCACCTCTCGTGTGTAGAGAGTTGACTTGATTAACCCACTTGCTGTGAAGTTTGATAGAATTAGTGTCCAACGGACAGCTCGACGCTGGAGGTCAAAGTCGAGAACCTTGTAACTCTTTGTTCTATTTAAGGTTTTAAATAATCTGATGATGTTCTCTTCTTTTACAAAGACGAATTCGCTTAAGCATTTTCTATTTAATTAAGGAAACTTATTTCGCTCTCTGAAAACATCTGACGTCATCATGTAAGTAAAGGAATATCAAGGGGATGGGTGGGTGGGTGTGTACAATCATTACATTCACTGTGTGGACTTCCGAACAAATTGGTCCACATGAACCAGGTAGCAGCAACGTTGTGTGGACTTGCCCACGTCCACATAGTGTTTCCCCCTCTGGAAAACAGGTTTAGAGACATTTTGGGTTAGGTTTATCTGTGGCAAAATGAAGAGAAACACTTAAGGGAATCATAGAAAAAATGGGTTGAAAGAGTTGACACAGTGTGAGTAAAATGAGGTTTTTTTTTAAAGGTTTTCCTTAACTACACGAAAACAAAGGAATGTCAACACTAGGTATGTGCGTGTGTGTTTATTAAGCGAACGTCTACCAATGTAGGCGCTCAACTTGCTTCACATGGTTATTATCTCTGCTAGTCAAGCTCAAGAAGCATTTTTCTTAAAGCCATCTCAGATTAAACTGAGAAGTATACAGCTGGATGTTTCTATTTCTGCATGGCTTATTTGGAATTAACACATCTCTACCCTCACGTATTCATTTTACTTCTAGCCGGAGAGAAGTAATAAATGGAAAAAGGGTGTTACCCAAGAAATTTTTTTGGCACCACAATGTCTCTGGTTGGACTCGAACCCACAATCTCCGGCCTTAAAAAACAAGATCTCGAGTTTGACACACTATACCACGGCGCGGTAAACGACCTCAATGGACACTCCTATTTGCGAGTAACATAATTTGATTTAAGCCAAGCAACGGCATCTTGACGCTAATACAAACCAATTAAACAAAAACAAACACCTCATGCAACGAAACAAACAAACAAAAATTCACAAAATAGTTTGACGCATCAAACCAATCGGAACGGCGCGCACCATGTAATAGGCCATATCAGGCAATATTACGCATTTTGGTATAGACCTCATTTTGATCTACGTAGGGCCGTTCCAAAGAAGTATTTCGCATTGAAATGAAAGATGTTCATTGCAAGCAGTAAAATATCACATGACTTTATATACATTTTAAACTATTTTGACTATTTTTGATGACCAATTACATGTTATACCGTATAATGTAAGCTTTTTGTTAGTGTTACCGCAAATTAGCCGCCATTAATCAGCCGCTAAATGTTGACGTAGGAATCCTGGCTTTTTTAAAACATGAAATCCTGCTGTACTCCTTGAAAACCATGGAGCTATAATAGCTCCATGTTGAAATTAATCCAGTGGCGCCGCCGTAAATTCAATTCCAGACTAAAACGTCTGATAAAAATCCACAAAATTTCCTGATTGTGATGTATCCCCCGACTAGATGACTGAGTTAATGCGCATAATGCAGCCATTACCTTCACTAATTTGTCGTCTATGCTTATTCCACCGTCTCGGTGATAATCTTTTGATGTATTGTGAAAGGTTCGGCTCGTAAATCAGAAAGAAACTAAGGAGAAAGCTCTAAAGGTGCCATCATTTCAACCGGCGTCTTATGAAATGACATGAAGTGTCGTATGGCGACGGGGCGAAGAACTTCTTATAACCTTTAAGAGTTGACAGTCCGGAAAATGTTGCCGTTTTTTGTTGAAAAAAAAGTGCCAACCACTCAATGGAAGAAGGCCTGTAGCTATAGTTGAACAACATAATTTACCACAGGCGTGAAATGAAGCCTGATGTATTACCTCAGAAGTATTGAATGCGGTACATGTTTTTTTTTCTTAAAACGGCACATTGCTGATTTTCGAGTTGGCCCTTTGGGATTAATGCCGAATACCCGTCGAAAAATGAATCATATTACTATTTTTGCTCTCTGAATGCGAGAAATTGTCTCAGTAGTACTGTTCTTACAATCGTAGGCAATGATTTTCTTGAACAAGAAATAGAATGAAAGTTGTCGAAAGAAATATACTTCACGTGACTATTTCGTGTTTCCAGACTTATTAAAAAAATATCTCAAGGCGCTTTACGTGTTCATTTGGCCAAGAGATGAGTTTATCTGCAGCAGTTTGTGATGGGGGGGGGGTTCTGTTATCGAACCTCGCAGGTCCCTATAAAAAATTATACTATTAAGGGAGGGAACGGTTATTGTAAAGTGTCTTGCCCAAGGACAAAAGCAATCAGGTCCTTTTATTATCATAGCTGTTTGGTTTAAAAGGCGTAACTGAGGATAATAACATAATTTTTTATTGGTAAAAACAGACAACCAGCATTTCGACATGACTATTTTTTTTAAACGGATTTCGAGGGCTCCAACCCTTTTGTGAATTACTGAAACATTGCTCGAGCGATATTATATTTCCCCCTCTAGTGTTGTAATGAATTTCTCGGGAAGTGAATATTTGTATTCCTCACGGAGAATACAATGCAACACGGTAGGGTGTGTGTATTGATGATGTGAAATGATACGATCCACTCCGGCGATATTTTCAAAGATATTAAAGTTCGCGGGGTCACTGCACTATTCCTCGTGGACGTGTTTTACAAATTAGGCAGCTGACGGAACTCAGCCTGCACATGATCAGAATGCGTGAATACGGAAAGTAAACTACTGTCCCGAGGCTATCATGGAAACACGAAGACATACTACATTTCTGAATCAACCATGAGAATATGATAATTCTTTACAAACAAGAAGGATCTTTATTTGACATTTAATTGAAGTCGCAGGTGAACCACCTGTTTGAATGAGACGGGACAATCAAATCCAGAAAAGTAACAAACTGTTTTTTATTATTTAAAAAAAAAAAGATTACGCAAGCCAATTAATTATAAAATTCAACTGCTGAGATGAAATGAAATTGGTTGTGTAATTTGTTTTCGAGCCATCAATCGACAGCTGATTCTTTCGAGAGTCAATTTCACTGGACACGAACCGACTCCCGTGTTCCTTCCACTGCGAAATTTGCCAAAGCGACGCCTCGAAAAAAAGACCACTGGGTAAAAGAGAATTGATCCTAGTGTATATGTGATGTAGATTAATGAGTAACTCAATATCCTTTAATTGGCTATTCTCGTGTGGCTAGTGATATTAACGACACGGTGCGTGCGTGTCTGCGAACCCAAGAGTGTCCCAAGTCCCAGTACTAGAAGTACCGCACCATTACAGTAATGAACACAGGCAGGCTGTCCAGCACAATTTTGAATTAAAAGCATCTTCTGGTGATGCAAGACAGCAAGAGCGCGAGACAGAGAGAGTTAGCAGAGAGCAAGTGAGAAGATTGTGAATGCAGTGACCGGAGTGAAATCTCCCTGGTACTCCAGAGAGTTCGTCGGCGGTGCGCTACGACTTGCCCCCGGCACTTGTTCGGTACCTCACCACGCCAATAATAAGAAAGAGCGCTAGCGCAAACCCTATGACGCACGCGTATAGATATGTAATTATCAGCGTGTTGATTTGCTCTTAAAAAGTGATTATTGATCGATGTAACTTCTTTGATAGAGAAAGAGAGAAGAAAAGGTTCTCGACGCAAGACGAGGGAGAACACTGAAGTGTAACTCTGTACGGAAAATTGATGTACATCGGCGAGGAATATGCTGTATCAGATGTCACTGTTAACTGCAATTTGCTTTAGTATCAGGAACACTTATTTTTGTGTGTGCCCAATATAGATTCGTATATTTTTACAGAAATTCCACCCTTCGTTTCTGATTCGTTCTAGATTTGAAATTGATTGTTTTCTAATGGATGAGCCAACAGCGCAGCGATCACTTTCTCTCACCCACGGGGAAACGCAGATTGACGCGGTTATTCCCGGCAGTGTTGTTTATTAATACTTAATAGCGGGCTTCTCAGGTGTCTGTTCCCCGTGATCGACTCAGGTGGACGGTCACCCGGGTATTGTCAACAAGTCATCAGTTACGGTCAGTTCTTGGCCGGTTCTCGCCTGGGTAGGTATAGTCTCCGCCCCTTTTTACCAACCAATTACATGTACATTGCATTTAGCCATATACAAATGCGTCAGTAGTAGGGTGCTCATCACTCAGAACTAATCCATTATTTCGAATGCGCAATTATTTTCACTCTGTCAGTTAGTGATGACGAGTTAAATAAAATAGAAAGTTGACGACATAAACGATTAGTACATTTTTTTTTAAATGAAGTCACAAAGGGTAGAATTTTAGAGCACGCGGAAAGGGAAATGTCCTATGAATTATCCGGTTGATGCGCATCACGATCCGACTGACACATCTCAAGCCGCTGCTCAGAACTGAATGGACGTCGAGTATCTGTTCCAATACAAAACGTACTAGTATGTCGTGCACGCACCTATGCGATTTCACTGACAAAGTACATGTATGTTGCGTAAGGATACATAGTCATCATCTTCGTAAAAGTTCGAGGCATATACTGATCCACTCGATGCCGTTTTGTTTCCGCACTGACACATAGCTGTGGGAAGACCCTTGTTTTCCTTCATTTGTTCTCTTTTTTCCATTGAAAGCTTAAACTCCATAACAATTTCCTTATGGGACAGATAGATTTGTAAAGACTGTCTTGTGTGGTCGATTGTCCCCATTGCTACTCTGTGTGCTTGCTGCACTGCACCATAAGTAACCATTGTGTACAAAGCGATGTCTACAACTCTACATGGAGATACAGATTTCGGGATGTGTGTGTGTACGTATGGATGCGGTGACATTATTGAGTTTGTCTTACATACGCAGTGTGGACTTCCGAACAAAAGACGTCCACATAATGTAGGTAGCACCGACGTTGTGTGGACTTACCCCACGTCCACACAGTGTTTCCCCATTTCTGGAAAACAGGTTTAGAGGCATTTTTGGGTTAGGTTTATCTGTAGCAGAATGAAGAGAAACACTAAAGGGAATCATAGAAAAAAAATTGGGTTGAAAGAGTTTTCACAGTTTGAGAAAAATGAGTTTTTTCACTGGTTTTTCTTAACTACACGAAAGCAATGGAAAGTCCACACTAGTCATGTGAAACAAGTATGGGTGTGTCTGTCGCAAGAACGGTGTTTGATTTTGTCTCTGGATCGGATATATTACAAAAGCACCAACTCCAAATTGACTTTGGTACTGAGTCTTCCGTTTATAATATAAATGGCTTCTGACTATATAAATGGATTCTGACTATTTAACTTTATAATGGTTGAAATGCACGCTCGCTGTCAATTCTAAGTGTCACATGCTGACAGTGCACTCTTCAATAATGCAAAAAACCCCAGTATATATCCACCTCGATGAAAAGAAATCACGTGACAAATCTGGACATAATTCATTGTAAGAATCTCCCCAGCCGAACAAGAATGTATTTCTATACTCTTCCAAATTATACCGCGTAATTTGATTATATTTCCAGCGATGGACCTTTGCAATAATAGTCCTTTCAAACTCGCGCTCGATAATTTCAATATTAGCGTGGGCTTCGTGCTTCGCGTTGGTGATTCTTAGCACGGCTTGTCAACTGCATGCAGTCACACACGGTCGGGCATTGCACCTCTGCCTGTAGGAGTGTAAAGTCTTGCTTTATGAAAGTCTCGCTGTAATATCATCCAGCAAAAAGCTATTTTATTAGTGACTCTTGTATGCTAATCACGTCTCTCCATGATTTGCGCTTTGTGTCGTGTTATGAAGCTATCTGAACCGGCCCACATTTTTGTCTTTTTGTTAATTTGCTACGAGCTTCGCATAATGGAGTTCGCTCAGTTTTTAAAATACTTTGTTATGTAACTCTTATTACTCTGTGTGTTATAAAAGGGCTGGGCTCCGGGCATGCGGTGTCTTTGTCCCTCAACGTGCCGTCGGGTTGCTCGGGCGCACGAAGCTGTATTCGAACAAGTTGTTAAATTGCTTGAGTTTTTTAATTAAAGATAGTTGGTTATGTTCTGCAAACCTGTCTTCAACTGTCTATCTGTTTGTGGTGTCGATCCCCTATGGGGTGTGGCGGACATGCCATACCGCGCTGCCACACGGCAATAACAGTTGTGCTGCAGAGGACGCCATTTGCCTGATGCTCTCTGAAATATGAAAATTTGACTCCCAGTATGAAATCAGGGCCCAATTCCATCGCTCTGCCTACTGTTCGCGAAAAAAACCTGCTTTCTGTAGCAGAAAATCCCGTGCTTACGGTAAGCATATTTCACGGGTTAGCAAAGAATTTTTGCTTTTGCGCATGCGTATACATACCGTAACTAAGGATGATGTGCTTACAGGCATGACAGAGTTAGCACAGAGTTGTTATGTTGGCGCGGTATTAGCACAAAACGCTGATCGTAAGCGCGGAATTCTGTAGTTAACAGAGCCATAAAATTGGGCCCTGCACTGCAAAAACTACAATGTTAAATTTACACCATTGGTATCTGTGGGTCATTCCATGTCAGACCAACGCACTTTTTTACCTCATGTCTTCCGATTTTGATAAAAATTGCTGTGCTTGTAGGTCCTAATGAGCAATGAATACACACCAATTCTTAGCCCGATCCGACCTATTATGTGGTCAGGGCAGAAGCCACAAAAAATGGCATTTTTAGAGTAAAATACCACCCTTTTGGTATAAATATGTCAAAACTATGGCAATTTTCATCGTATATATGTGAATTTGGTATTAAAATAATGAAGATTGCATGCTCAAATCACTTCTTTTGTCAAAATTAAATTTTGTGAAAAGTAGGTCACATGACCTTTAATATGCTATCGTGACCTTTGACCCAATTTTTGTAATAATGTATCATTCCGAAAATCAACGAAATAAAAATAACTTGCTAGAGCATGTCTTCCTCTATCAGAATCTACTAAAAATCAGTTGGGGTCTTCAAAATTTACAACTTTATGACTATTTTTGTACAGTTGGTAGGTTACAAATGAGTCAATTTATAGACTTTACATAAGAAATACACCAACACAACTTACTATTCTGTTTCTTAAGTTACTAAAATTAATCTAGATTTTTATGTATAAAGTACAAAGCCAAGAAAAACAAAATTCTACCTTCTGATTCCAAAGAAACTGTTTAATCAGAAT
This sequence comes from Patiria miniata, assembly GCF_015706575.1. NCBI lineage: Eukaryota > Metazoa > Echinodermata > Asteroidea > Valvatida > Asterinidae > Patiria > Patiria miniata. Next base: position 38,067,317 of record NW_024037072.1, read on the forward strand.
ATCTGGACTCGGAAGTGTGCTAACCACTAACAGTAACCAGGCCTTCGCCCAGTACAGCGGACTCACGTCCAGGTGAAATTCATCTCAAAGGAACAAAATGCCAAGTCTGTGAGAGTCATTAAAGTTCAAAAAGCACAGTGATGAATGAGTAAAGGTAACTTTGATTGTATATTAAGTATTAGCTTCAAGAAAACTTGAATCCTACACCCTGATTAGTCCATCTATAGCAACAACTGTGTGATTTTATATAATATTGCACAGCTATATTGCACGTGTGCATATGTTGTGTTATTTCCTGCTGAACGGACCAACGTACATCTTCACCGCGTGTACGCATTTGATATCAAGTTTGCTTGAAGATAAATTGGTTATAAATCCCACTTGCGCTCGTGGAACACGGAATTATGTAGTGCATCGAGTGGCATATGGGTCACGGCAGCATTGCATTATTTCATATTCCAAGCGCGCTCGTGGGATAACTAATTATCAGTGGCACCCAGGAGGGGGGGGGGGGGGGCTTGAACCCACCCCCAACATTGCCAATTTGTTTGTTTGATTTTAGGCTAGTTTTTGTTGGTCCAACCTTTTACAGAAATTTGAACAAAAGAACGATTGATGACCCCCCGCCCCTCCCCCCCACCACCAAAAGCCAAATCCTGGGTGTGCCACTGCTGATAATTTACACTATGAGTCTGGTTAGACCTCATCAGCCCTCAGAATGAGAAATTCACAAACCAAGATATATTTTAGTAACTTTAGAAACAGAATAGTAAGTTGTGTTGGTGTATTTCTTATGTAAAGTCTATAAATTGACTCATTTGTAACCTACCAACTGCACAAAAATAGTCATAAAGTTGTAAATTTGGAAGACCCCAACTGATTTTTAGTAGATTCTGATAGAGGAAGACATGCTCTAGCAAGTTATTTTTATTTCGTTGATTTTCGGAATGATACATTATTACAAAAAATGGGTCAAAGGTCACGATAGCATATTAAAGGTCATGTGACCTACTTTTCACAAAATTTAATTTTGACAAAAGAAGTGCTTTGAGTATGCAATCCTCATTATTTTAATACCAAATTCACATATATGCGATGAAAATTGCCATAGTTTTGACATATTTTTACCAAAAGGGTGGCATTTTACTCTAAAAATGCCAATTTTTTGTGGCTTCTGCACTGACCATATAATAGGTCGGATCGGGCTAAGAATTGGTGTGTATTCATTGCTCATTAGGACCTACAAGCACAGCAATTTTTATCAAAATCTGAAGACATGAGGTACAAAAGTGCGTTGGTCTGACATGGAATGACCCCTATATAGGACCATCTGGTGTTAAATTTTACTGGTGTTGTCCTATATAGATACCGAATGGTGTTAAATTAACACTACAGTTTTTGCAGTGTGGGTACTATGGCAGATAGGTGACGGGATTGTGCCTTTGATGATACAAGCATTGAATTTGGCACACAGTCAGGTCAAAGTATGCCATGAGAAAGACATTTCATAGATTTGTCCTTTAAAAAAATATAGGTAACAAGCAATGGCTGCCATTTTGAAATGTTTTTAAATTGCTTGTTATTCTACTTATATTTTAAGGACAAATCTGAGATGGCCCAGAGCCAAATATCTTTCTCATGACATACTCTGAATGTGTGCCAAATTCAATGCTTGTATCATCAAAGGCACAATCCCCCAAATATTTCCCCTAACTCAAATCCTCGCACGTGACCTGTCACTCTCCAGATTATCTTCACTTACGAACTCGCCATCCTACAACCAATGAGTCCGTTTTTCACAAAGTGACAAAATGTCATACTACACCGGGTCAGGTTCGATCCAGATCCAGGTCTGAGTTGACTAGACTTTTCCGGGTCAAAACATCACTTCTCTTAGTATCTTTTGCCCCCGGGGCCATTTGACTCGGAAGTGTCATTTTGACACGACAAATTGACAAATTTTGACCCAGAGGAGCGTCAGGTAAAAGTCTGACGCGGATTCAGCGTCGATTTTGACCCGGAACTGTTTGAAACAGTGCCAATGTACTTTGTTATAAACACACAGTAATTCCCTCAGTGCTTTGAATCGTTATTTTTTTCTTTGAGTGTTTGGCACGCTGAGTAAATGTAGCGTGTTATTTAAGAGCCAGACAGTTTCATTTTCAAGAGCCAACCAGCCTATGAGTCACTTCTTAAGAGCAGGACAATTGCTGAAAACTGAATACAAGCTCGTCTTGCACATTTCTCCGCGAGTAAAAGAACATGTGCATGTTGGATGCGTTCAAGTGATGTGAGCCGGCTCCGCTCGGGTGTCTGTCTTTCCTTGCCTCTTCTCCCATCTCGTGTTATTTGCATCTTGCGCTTCCAAACATCGCTATATACCTCCTCGCGAAGTACTTGAGCCCGGCCGATTCAGTGTCCGTGGCCAAGTCTTCGGAGCGTGGATGGCGCCATCTTGTCCGCTGGCAATGGCCAAGGGCCGCATCGAGGAAACTTACGCGAGTCGAAAGATGATGATGAGCAAAAATTATCTGCACATGTATTCCGTGTTTGTTCAATTTGGGAAGGATTATGCCAAATCGTGCATATATCATGTAGCCAGAACGGTTTCATGGCGTATTGCTTGCTCGTTTTGTCGTTTATGTTGTTTTTAAGTGTGTGTTTTTTCCCTTCATTTTGAGCAGTTTTCCCTGTCTCGTCTCGAACTATATTAATCCCCACATAATAGTAAAGATAAATCATGAAATTGTGGATTAAGTACTGAAAATATCAAAAGCGTGGATGGTGAATATAGGTAGTGGCTAATCTGTGTCAAAGACTGGGATGATATCAATTTAGTTTTTGCAAAAAGAAAACTGCAATATATTTCCGCCCTTAAAATATGTTGATGAGCAATTGCAAGCGTACAAAGAGCGTCAGTATTCCAAATTGACACTGCATGTCAATGAAAATGTCAAGAGACTCTTTTTCGCCCGTAGAAACGTTTCTGCATGGAAAATAAGGGGGGGGGGGGGAGTTCGCTGTATAGAAATGTTTCAGCATGACAAATGAGGGAGGGGGGTCGCTATCTCATTATCTATTCCCTCCCTCTCCCTGCCAAGGTTGGAGAATAAATCCCCCCACCCTAGGGCACTATAAAGCACTATTTTGAGCCGATTTTACATTTGTCCTGTACTTAACATAAGGCACTGCACTGTAGCCCCACTCGTTGTTTGTCACTTTCTGCAATAAAAAATACTGTCAATGCCCCTAGCTGAATTCGAAAATCAAGGCAATATTGCATCAAACTTTCCCCTTCGCTTCGAGTCATGTAATTGTACCCATGTTGAGTTGCAAGATCGGAATAATTTCTTTCATAACAGCTTTAATTCAGAATGTACATTCTGATTGACTGGCTTTTATCAGGTGAATTGTGATTGAGCTTGAAGTTTCCCCCAAACGTGGATTACTTTAAATGTATATTTCATTCCCGGCGGAAGTAAACGAGCGGGGAGTTCATCTGCAACCTCGCCTCACAGAACCCAATACACCTGGTTCGCCCCAAGAGGGGCCTCTGGGAACGAGAACACCGCGGACTGATATATGTGCATGTAATGCAGCATATAGCGGCCCCGATGATGTATCATTCCGCATGGCCGTGCTGCGTATTATAGACTCCACATGGTTACCAAGATCCGTTGTAATTAGTTCCCCGAGGCACTACCGGGGAAACTAGCCCTCTTACAGGGGAAGAAATCTCATCTGTCGTCGGCGCAGACAGGCAGTGTTTCACCGCTCTCTCCGGCATCGTGCATCAAGAGACAGTGTCCTTGTCAGCAACTTACCAAACCGTTCGACAGGAACACCCGACAGCAACCTCGCACAAAAACGATCTTTTACTTTCCTTTCAAACACTTCCCCCGTCAACTCGAGACGAAGCTGGCAAGTTCCCACTCCGACCCTCGCGCAATTCCTGCAGCAGTAATTGTCCTTCTGTTCATCAGCCACACGATAATCAATTGCCTTTTTTTCTCTCTTGTAGTAAACTCTCTTTCTCCCCACAGTGTCGCGAATCACTCATCTTTTTGACGGTCGCATCCGTCAGATATCGAGAGGCTGGCACGGCCCGAGGCCGGGACCGAGGCCGTACAGTGGTCGACGGTATATCTCAAGAACCAGCGCATGAGCGGCTTTGGGATTCTGTAATTTGTTTAATCAAGTAATGCTGGATCGGATCTGCTGATTATTCCACAGTAGCTGCCAATAATTTGACTTCACTAGCAATTTCTCAAACCGTCGATATATCCATTTACGTTACGGTCAAGGAATTATACTTGACCGTAGAGAAAAAAAAATCTTTCTTATTTCAATGCCCAAGAACCATGAAACTGTTGTATGTAGTCCAATCGCCAAACACCAGACAGCAACATATCTTGGGAAAACTTCAGGTACGTTATTTTCTAAATCATCACATTTGTACAGCGCGAACATAAATATTCAGTCGAAGAAATTTACCATTCTCTGTCATTATCACGGCCAAAAACGTTGTTTTTCGACTTACGGCAACATGTGCATATTTTACACACCACAAAATTATACATGCACGCATATTAAACAAAATATCAAACAAGTCAAATTGGTCAAACAATACGCCTTTAAAACTAATCAAGTACCTGCTTTTTACATAATCATTCACGTCGCACTAAAGGAAAACACAAGGATCCCTCATTTTGACAGCAATTCAGAGAAACCTATACGAAGCTTGGTACATGTACTTTCAATAATTGCTTCGCTGTAGTTCAAGCTCCTTGTAGGGGCATAATTATGGAAGGCAATGCACTTAGGCAGATGGGTAAGTATTCACCGCTAGAGGGGGCACTTGGCACTAGCAACTCGAATGAATTTGATAAATACCTGCCAGCATTGTGTATAATGTGTACAGTGTGGGTAATGTGTCGATGTAGCTGGCTAGCAGGCGTTTCGGGAGGTAGTGTTGCAACACGAACTGATATCATATCATTTCATCTTCGGAGGCGGCTTTTGGCGCCGTTTTGTCCCATCCGAAGTTGAAAATCTAATGATGTTGAATTTGTTGAAGGAGATCAGCGATAATATATACAGCTATCTTGTCGCGAGTGTGATGGAGCCTTGTTAAGCTCCTCCTCGTGGCGGTGTGGCTGCAATGCCTCATGAAGAAATACTGTTGAAACTAAAATTAAACATCTGTTACGTATTTTGGCACACCCTGCTTAAATCAACCGGGCAATTCCGCGAAGAATTTTTGAAGGATTTTGTGAAGAATTTTGTGAAGTCCGCAATAGTAAGCAGTTGGTCTTTGCTCTTTGGTTTGGGTTCTTCAATTGAAACGTGAAGTGTCATCCATAGGCCCTGTGCACAGTTGGGTTGAAAGGCAGTTCACTGACAAACGTTAGCCACTTTGTGGATTATTTAAAATGCGTATAATACTTAACGGCGCCACTGAGTCCTTGTTTTGCAAGTGCAACTGCGCTTTTGTCGAGATGACAATTCCGTGCATGGAGCTATTATTATTCATCGATGAAAAAAGGCAAAATCCCACAGAACAAAACAAACTATTCAGTTTCGCAGAGGACAAAAGCAGAACTAAAGCAATCATCGCATCATGCAGTATTGGATCTGGAATCGGGTAGTCATTCGAATCCGGGTAACGGATGTTGAGAATCGTTTTACATGTATTGCTTTTACAAAATATCGCAAAATTAACGACATGCTGTCAAGGGCGGATCCAGAACACAATTTTTCGGGGGTCCCCCAAAAAATTTGGTCCCCCAAAAAATGGGTTAAAAAAATTACGGCGTGGGGTTCGGGGCCCGCTTAAGGGCCCCGAATTTTTTTTGGATTCTAGATGCTCTGTGGTGCGATCTGAGGCAATTTCTGACCACTTTAACCATGGAGCTATTATAGCTCCATGCTTTAACCAATGTTTTTTTGGAGGAAAAGATGGTGGTGTACTCATTGCCTGCCTTTATTGCGATGTCACATAAACAAAAAAAAATTGGTTTCGTTTTTTTTTGGGGGGGGGGATGGCCCCCTTTGCCCCCCCCCCCCGGATCCGCCCTTGCATGCTGTAGTTCAGTATATATATTTGCACAGCTTTTATATTTTCATGTATTTTACCTAGATTTATAAGGATTATGACTGTTATTGTGTTATATTTTTGTTGCTTTGAATTATTAATCATAATCGATGGAAACAAAGCCCTATGGGGAAAATACTACTCCGCACTATAACTAAATTCAAACAAATAGGTATAAGCACAAATGACTGTCGAGCGTTGCATTCCTTTTCTTGATGCTTTCTCGAATGACAATAAGTGTAGCCTATATAGATCTACTTTCTTTATTTATGTCTTTGTAAATGTTTGTAATTCAGTCATGAGAAAAATTGCAACAGCTAACAATAATTATTAAGGCTGTTGAAAAAAATCCAGGTTTTGACATTTGCAAAGGAGCTCCCCCGGATAGAGCAGTCGTTCAAACTGCAAGCGGCTGTTGTGTTAATTTGGAGGGGAGACAAACGCAGCAGTTTAGGGTGGAGATCCCGCGAGATTGCCTGCCGCACTCCGGAGTAAATATTATGATAAATTGACAAATAACAGAAGAACTGCACATGCTGGAGCCATTTTGTAATCAGCCCTCAGTCTATATGCACACTGCACAGGCCGCGTGGTTATTACAAAGGGCGCCTTAGGCACTGGTGACGTCATCATGACTCAGAACAGACAGCTGACAATAGTAATGAGGTGCCCGATCGATACCAGGCGCATTCCTTGTGGTTTTATTTCATGTGCACTGAACTTGAAGTCAAATTTGTTTTCCTAGAAATGGACGGTAAATTTTAAAGATCATAGGATCATTTGCGTTTCAGTGCTCAAAATCTTAAGTAGGGTGCACGGCAGCTAAACCTGTTGAGGTTTCAGCTCAGTGGATGCTAAACATCTTGAGAAAACGGGGAACCTATAAAGCATGATTTTTTGGTGTTGTATTTAAGTGGACCCCGTTGCTAGCTATAGCTCTTCCAATCCAAAAGATGCTGTTTAATCGGGACATAATTCTCATTCAGCCAGTTTGTGTTTATGATGTTGAGATCCAAGTGGATGGGTACTTCTCGCAGTATTTAATGGATATTTTCAAATTAATTCTAAAAACTGTGTGCCCACGGGCATCTTTTTTTTAAAACCACCAGTAACTATTGTTTTCCGTGGTACAAGTCATATATCTTCACTTTGAGCAAAGTTTTTCTCATTAAATCTAAGTCTCAATTCCTGGTATTTTTCAAAGTTTCTGCCTACCTTTAAATTTTGCCTGCAACCAAGGACAAAGACGTAACCACAAACAGGTTTAAGAAATTTAAAATCAGTCTTATTTGTCAGTACAACTTTCTGCACAACGCGGTACGTCCATAGTGAAGTGGTGGTTTTTTGAATGATCGAATCTTGCCGAGAACTCAAGGGTTTTAAACTAGTTCAACCGAAAACATGTCGGTGGCTTTGTCGCCGATAATGGACCTCGCCTTCGGCTTGATCCATTATCGGCACGGAATCTGACAGGGGTGTGACGGCCTGGCGTGTTTACCACGCGTGCAATGTAACGGTATGCAGTATACATGTACATTGTGTTTCTGTTTAACCGCGTTGTGCCACTTTAACTCACAATTTTTAAATGGTTTGGTCATGGTCAGTTCGATCAGTCCGAAAAAAATACTCTGTGATTTTGTTGGTGCATGTTTAATTGTGTTCGTGGTGATGCAGACACCACTTTGTGATAGTTCACCTATATTATTTTGAGGGAAATTCTGTTTAAAAAATTTTCATCAAGTTTTGTATCATAATGAGATGGTGAATTTATCTCAGCTTTCCTTCCAGTTAAATCCTGTTTTGACTATGACATGGATTGGTTTTGCTCCAATAATTTCAAAACAGCTGCAAAAACTACCTTCAAGATGAGTAATCACACTATACGGTAAAGCAGATTATACCGAGACTTAACGGGGCTTTACGGTCTCGGGAATGCGCCCAGTTGGGCTACAAAAACGCGTTTTAAACGCAATGATATTAAATGGAAAGAGCATTTTATAACTGGAATATAAACCTCCACACAACCATCCTTTAAAAACAGGGCGTTTTTGTGTTATTCTTGCGAGAACGAATTTCGGGGTATTTTGTCTCCGAAAATGGTCGCTTTCTGCGGACGTGTAAGAAACAACATTTGTGTATTGGCGCTGCGTATAATTTATGTGACACACACCGTGTTTCGTACATTGAATGAAAACAACAGAAATACGTGTGTGTTCTCCATCGCGTCCGATGTAAACAATCGGTTTAGGTTGACATTAGGTTAGTCTCCTTCAACTAGACCTTCAAAATAGTGTAAGAAAACAATCTAAAACATGGAATTTACGGGGATTTCTGGCCGTAATTCCCCTTTAAGCACGACTTTCGTCGTAGGAGCAAACCCCTCTTCCTATCCTCCTATCCGTGACGAATTCCCAGGAATGAGGATGAAACCTTATATAAGGATTAGGCAGGATTTGCTATATTGGTGTACAGCGGGATGAGCCGGATAAGCCTTTTCATATCAGAGGATTCATCTCCACTCACAGTCGCGTCAGCTGGCACAGCGACTGATTGAAACAAATGAAAGGTCTTGATGGTTGAGTTGCCCAATGGAACATTTGGGCGTTGGATAACATTACCGTTCAAAGAAAATTGTTGAGATGTACATTATTTGATCCATATTTTATGGCAATTGCAACTGTTTAGGTTTAAAATAACGAAAAATGGCTGTGGGTTATGAATTAGGGTAATTTTGGTTGGACGCCTTGGATTTAAGTCATAGTTAGTATTGCCCTTACTTGGAAATGCTTATTATTTTGACCAATGCTCTTTTACCAATGCAAACATAGATCTTATAATTTCCAGTGCCTTGAGTACCTAATTGTTAGTAGATACGTGCGCTGTATAAGACTCCGGTATCAATCTACTGTATTTTCGTTTGCAATCTGAGAATGTACTGAATGCTGAATAGCAGATTGCCATCAAGTTTTCTTCGTCGGGACAATTTTGTTTTGACCGTCAAGAACGCACGAAACAGCTTTAAACAAACCTGTTTACACATTTTATAAACATGAACCCAGCCCCCGCAACCCGTGCGCTCGCTCCGGTCGCTCCATCAGAGAAGGAAACCCACAAATCCATCTGAATCTCGGATTCTTCATTTTGATCCAGCGGAACTCTGACTATACACAAAGTCTCCGTCGTTTTTTTCTAGATCCCTGCACATAAATAAGACGTGCGGTTCCCCCGCCCGATCAATCAACGCGCATTCATTTGTTAACCATCGCGACACAGCATAGCAGAGACGCTCGTAGCAGAGGCGACGGGTCGCGGCATCGTAATGACAATAAAACGGGTATCAATCAACTGGTGGAAATCTGCGGTGCCCCGCTCTCTCGTCTTACTGCTTGCAATCACGCTAAATTGCCCGGCCGTTAAGTAGAAATATTCTCGCGCGTTTCTTCTTTCTTTCGTTTCTCCTCCCGATCTTCGGTTACACGGGGGAGAATCAAACAGAACATTAATTTGTGGATGAGTGGGCTGGAGATTGCGAGAAACCCGTGAAACGTGAGATCGGTGCGATTTGGAATATATTTTTGACGAGTTCCATCTTCGGCATGTTTCGCTTTTATATCGAATGTGTATCTCGTTAACTTTGGGTTTAGCCGAGAAAATTGAAAAGTTGTATTTCTTGCACTAAATATTTTGAGTTTCTTCATGTAGTAGATCCAGGCTTTTGTCTGGAATTTGGCAACACTGTAATCTTCTTGCCGGCAATCTGTAAGGGACAACACTGTTTGTACTGTTTGAATCTATAAAGTATAAGCATGCAAAAACCTGGTTGTGAATCGTTCTTTAGAAAAAGCCCCCTTTTTCAAGTTTTACCTGTGCAAATAAGATTAGCCTTTACAGGTGAATTCCCTGCACGTAAATGCTGGAAATGGCTTGGGGGCAAGTGCATGTTTAGACAGAGACAAAGTGACAGTCTCTCATGAAATTAGCAACGGCGATTGTGTGGCAGCAACACTACCCCGCCACACACCCGGCACTCTCTATGTAAATAAGCAACTCCGCTGAGCATGCGCACGGTAGAGCCAGCCAATTTGGAAGTCCCCGCAATGAACCAGCTGCTTCTCGCGCGTCGCACCGGTCGCCCCCAAAACGAAATTAAAGCTTGCTTTTGTCAAAATAATAGCGTTAATATCGACAGGCCTGCACGGTAAGTGTCCACGTCATGTTCGGCCCTCGATCATGCTAATGAGATGAAACTGGCTCAGGGTACTTTACACAAGCTTTTAATATTTCTCGCTTTCTGGTCGTAATCCTGACGTGACATGTGTTGGCGGTATTTCTGTTTTCATCCTCTTCCGAAGATGGTTTACGGAGATTGGGTAAAGAGGATTTGGCAGGTCTGCCTGCGTGCGTTGCCAGTGGAGAATTAGACACATCTCCACTGACAGCTCACCTGTACCACTCTACAATAAGATAGCGGCGGCTTTGTCTAGCCAGACCGAGCGGAGGAGCGATGGCGAACGAAAGCGAACAACAGCCCTCTCTGACTAGCGAGTTGAACACATTGCGAACGGACATAAACAATCTTATTTCTTCCATCGCTTTGTTGACTCGACAAATTTCACAGGTTGGACGATGTTTTTGCAGTATTATTTGAGGAGTTCTGTTTTTGGTCATTTTCGTAGGAAAATGTAAACAAAACTCGTATAGTGTTAAAACTCGTAACAGCGTTAAAATGTTTTTTTTTTCTCTTTCATTTTCCTTTTTTTCTAATTCTGCTGCGTCTACGGATGAGGAAGTACAAAGCCCTCAAGCAAGCTTCAATCAATCTTGTTTGATTGTTTCTTGACAATTTCTCCCTTTCTTGTCTTTACAGCAACGACCCATCCAGCGGTCCTTTTGTACGACGCTTCGAGACGAGACCCACTGGAAATGCCTGATTCTCTCCATGCTGATGTACGGCAGCCTGACGGTCATTCTCTGGTGTGAATTGACCACTGTGGAAGTGATAGCCTATACCTACCGTGGCAGCCCAGTCCCTATGCAAGACAGCCCGTGCGAGGATGGCTACATGTACATCCCCGTTGCCTTCTTGGTTCTGCTCTATCTTGTCTACCTCCTGGAGTGCTGGTACAGCGAGATACGTATCGAGATCTACTACAAGGAAGACACCCGGACGGTGTACGACCGAGTCCGCAGGATACGGGAGTCTTACCCTGTGGTGTGGTGGAGGGCGATTTCGTACCACTACAACAGACACACCCGACAGGTTACCCGATATCGTCACGGGGATACCTACACCACCACCCAGGAATACTTCGAGAGGATCAACACGCATTCCGCGGCCAGTGCGTTTGATTTCACCGAGTGCGGCGTCAAGGATGTCTCCAAGCATCTCATGGACCTGGAGGAGTTCCCCATCACCCGAGTCAGCTTCAGCAAGAACTTCATGTTCCTGAATGAGGAGTCTGAGTACGACTACCTGTCGCAGAGGGCGCGGTTCTTCGGGGAGAGCGACGGCCGAGACGAGAACATGGAGACCCGAGAGGGTCTGACACTGACGGACGTTGAGTTCACCGACGACATGATATCCTATGCCTACTCATCAGATAAGCTTCCTTGGTATTTTTCCATGTCCGTCTTTTGGGCCATGTCTTTCATTCTGCTCTCCTGGCCGTACAGGCTCCTAGTGTCTTACAAAACAGCCGTGGTGGACTACCAGATTGAGAAGCTGTTTGGGACCAACTACTCCAACGGCATGCTGTCCATGGAACACTGGAACGGAGAGACTATGCATCTAACACGGGTAAACAACGTTGGAAGCAGCAACAGCTTAGAGTCTATGATACGAGGCAATCGTCATGTCGTACCTAGCTACTCAGAGGCGGTACTCATGGACCTGGCTAATGGGAACATGCCCAGGGCGGGTCAGACTCCAAATGGTACGACACCCTTGGCAGCTTCGAGAACGAGGAGCGTCGCTGGAAGCGATGGTTTCCTAGCCAACGGAGTGAATGGTAGAGTTAACAATACCAGTGGATCAAGGAGGGGTAATGTCCGACGACTGTTTTCGTTCACCAATGCTAAGAGATCGGCCACGGCACCTCTTCACGGCAGTGGTGTTCTAAACGGTCGTTGCAGCCCCTCGCGTCGTGCCATTGGCGCCTCGGCTCACTTCTTGATAACTAAAGACCGCTTGAAAGGGACACCAAACAGCCGTGGTTCCCCAATAAGCATCCAGCTCACACCCACCATCAATGGATTTGGTGGTATACACCTAAACGGGACGATCATAACGCCCAAAACGCCCATCCCGGGCCGCGTGAAAGCCGAGCAAGTGAGCAGAACCGCCAACGGAACCAACTTGTCCCCCGGACAAGAGACCATCATGGCCGGTAAAGCCGGCAAAACTTCTTCCACTGAAATCCAGACTCGCAAGACGAAGAAACGACCGACCTCTTTGCCGCTGTGTTTAAGCAACACGGATACCACAACTGAAAGCCGTGCCAATCAGCCGTGCATACCATCTTGGGTTGTTGTGGACGGTCAGCATGGAGTACGGACCGTCATTCAACAACCTGAGAGCACTCAGGCAACCGAGCGGAACCGGCCAGAAGCCCGTCAGCAAGCTGCGGTGCCTGAGGAACCACCTCCAGCATACGAAGTGGCATTGGAGATGGAGGTACCGCAACCAGGCGAAAGTCATCAACGGGCGACAGAGCCGGAGAACCAGGCACAGCAGTCCAGCGTCAACATGGAGACTTCACTCTGACAAACTTGGATTATTTCGGCCTATTGATAAACTATTCAAGCAAAACACGTTTATTTTGGACGTTCTGAATGTGCTTCCTTTGAAACAAAAATTGAAATCTCTTTGGACAATATTACGACGCATTATCTCTTTTTTTCTGTGAATTAACAAAGCAGACATCCTACTACGCAACTTGAATATGATCGCATTATGTGAATTTACGGAACTACGGAGGAACCATGTCATATCGAAGACGCTTCTCCCGAGGGCCCATATCATTGTGATCATTGCTAAGGGAATGCACATATTAACAAGGTTATCATTCAAGATATACTGTCATGTGTCAAACTCTGAGATGTTGATGAAGTGTCCGTCTGCTCGATACAAACACAATGACAGAGCAGCATTGTCAAGAACGTTTTTAGTCTAAATATCAATTTTATTACGTAGACGAAAATGCTGAGCGCCAAAAATACTGGAAACAGAAAGTAAGGAAAACATTCTAAACGTTGATAATGATAAAAACTGAACAATTCTTGCTCATGCTCATTAATACAATATCCATTTATACAAAATCGGCACTGGTTTCACTATGTCAAAAACCTGTTTGGAAGTATTCTGTCAGTGATAGCTTCTGTAAATACATTTCACACCAAAAGAGCGTTATATAACAAATACGAATCTGAACAATCTAACTTTTATACGTGTTGAATTTTAATTTCATCGGAGTATGAATGTAGCCACTCACCGTACGCTAAACACATTCAATATAACACCAAGTTGATATATATCGTGTATAGCACAGACTTTAATATAATTGTCAAAATGTATTTCTAACAAAATCATCCAATTTGTAAAAAAAAAAAACAAGTTACCGTAGTCTTTCGTACTTAAAACAAAATGCACGTTTAGTACTGTTGCGACATTGAATTATAAAGTTGCTCTATTCCCGTGCTCTTCGACTTATTCGATGCTTTCTTCCTAACGAATTTTCAATTTTGTATGTTTTATTTAAACAGAAAACGCAATCTTTTTTTTCTAAATAAGATGTTACTTTGCATGGTGGTAGTGTAAGCTAGTGAGCGTAACACCATGTGGAAGAATCACTGATGAGAAGATGTGTTTTTTTTGTCTCCTGAAGACGATCAGAGAATACTGATCGGACCGTCGCGTTTCACAACCAACCGGTTCTTGTCAGAACCACACATCTGTTCAAAACAGATTCTTCCACATGGTCTTACTGCAAACCCTCACCCGGTTACTGTTTTTCTATTTTGGAGGTTTTCAACCCTTTGAAAATACGTTTTTTAAAGGTTCTTTTGCGCCAAAACCTGACTAAATCAACGAGAGCGGATTTGTTGTAGTGGGGCAGATAGGGGAAATATTTGGGGGAATTGTGCCTTTGATGATACAAGCATGGCATTAGGCACGCAGTCAGAGTATGGCTTAAGAAAGATATCTGGTTATATAGGGCCATCACAGATTTGTCCTTTGGAAAAAAATATGGGTAGAGTAACAAGCAATTTTCAAAATTTCAAAATGGCTGCCATCGCTACCTATATTTTTTTCGAAGGATAAATCTATACGATGGCCCTAGAGCCAGATATCTTTCACTCTGACTGTGTGCCAAATGCCATGCTTGTATCATCAAAGGCACAATCCCATCACCTATCTGCCGTACTATTGGTTCGATGTCTCATTCTAAATATCTTTTGTATTTTGCTAAAAAAAAAAAGCAATTTAAAATGAAAATCTATTTTTTTTCGGCTGAAACTCGAAAATAGCACGAGGAGAGCAACTTGCCGGTAAATGTCCCATTGTACAAAGTAAAAATTAAACCCCAGCCAAAGAGGAAAGAGACAGATCCCTGTGTCACAGACAGCTGCCGATGGTTTTGGTGTACGCTTTCGCTGTCAGACCCGTTTCTACAGACATTCATACCGACAGATTATTTTTGTACGAAATCGATTTTTGTTTTTTAAATGCCAGGACGAAGACTAAATTTTGTGGATGGCATTTGGTGTTCGGTATATTTGGCATTTTCATGAGAGGTAGGTGTTTTTTGGGGGCATTCTTATACGATTAGTGTGATTTGTAAGGTTTAAGAAACTCGTTGAATGGTGTCCTACGTCTGCACCTCTGTAGAGTTTTGATGTTGAACTGGATATTACTGCATGGTGGTACAAATCAGAAGTTTGGTGATTTAACGAATCAAAAGAAAATCATTGGTCAAGCAAACAAAAATTAACTAGTCCCCTTTTGCTACGCGACACCAAGTTTCTGCGCCAAATCTTTAATCAAACAGAACACTGTACTTTGAGAAGACTAACGCATGTTTTGTACAACAAAGATTAAGGTAAATATTTTAATGCACCTCTAAATCTTCGTCCATTAGCTCATTGTATGCACCAAAAATGGATCAGCAGCAAATTCAAGCAACTGAAATTGGCAGCTCTTTGAACTCATGAAAGATATCATTAAGAACTTTGTACAATCAGAAAAAAAATAGTATTTTGGTAAAAATCTGTGCAATGTGTCATTATATAAGAAAATTCAATAGTGACTAAAAATGGCGGTGAGGAGTTTACACGATAGAGCGCTTGTTAACATTTTAAGCAAATAAGATTTTGCTACAAAAAAAAATTATGGAATCGTTTCCCTTAAATGATATGGACTTTTTTATCAAAGAAGAATGGATTTTTTTTTGTTTATAATATTTCTTGAATTTTAACCCGTTCTAGAAATGAGAATCGGGCCGTGGAAGAATCTATGCAAGATGTGGTACATAACAAACAAACGGTTGGAATTGAGACTAACATTTGGTTAGAAAAAGAACTGTTCTAGTATAGAAAAAGAAAACGCAGAATAGTTTGTCCGATGACTGTAAAAGTGTCCACCCGGTAAACGTCTGTTTTAAAATGATTCTTTGTGAATTTGTGTTCGGTCTTATATTTTGTTGTTATAATTCTTCGGGCGGTAAGCCAAACCCATTGTTAGGCCCACATTAAATTTTAATTGAATTTGTGTATTTTGTTATAATATTAACGAATCTTTTTTGGTTATCTAAGTATATTTTAGTTTTCATATATTATTTTTAGTACACACATTCCACGTCTCAATGTGCAATTGTGAGTTTCTCGTTAAAATAGCTGAGTTTGAAAAAAAATTCTAGCATAATGTTGAATGGCCCACTTCGTATGTGTTTTTACTTTTGTAGCACTACGTCACCTTTCGTGTTAAACACCAAGTAAAATGAACACTACTACTCAAAACCGACTATGCGTTTCGTTTGTACGGATAAACATTTGTATTCTGTTGCTATTTGTTTCTCTGTTCTATTTTGATGAATTTCCTCACTTGTTTTTCTGTGGGGAATGGAAATGAAGGTGTATTCAATGAGTGTTTGACGAAACACGAACAACGAAGAAAAAGACGTGTAAATCGATTTCCTTTTATATACGTGTAGGGTCCTGCAGGCATGCAACCGGGGGATTCCGTTTTAGCTGATTTAAGCACAAATATTTGCTAAACTCGGAAAATATTTGCTTACCAAAAACGGGATACCAGCTAAAATGCCATGTAATGTATATATATATATGCTTGTGACTCGTTACCAGTCGTTACCAGTTATTTCTCAATCAACTCTTTTTGACCACATTCGATTTGCGTTCCTAGATCCAAAAATACAATCAGTTTAGGAGGAGGGTGTACATTTTACTTGGGCCACTCTCACCTTTGATGTCACCAACTTCAATGCCTATTCAATGCCTTATAACCCAGATTCAGCATGTCCAGGTGAGAGTGGCCCAAGTAAAATTTACACCCTTTCACTAAATTTATTGTATTTCTCGATCTAGGGACCCAAATGGAATGCGGTAAAAAGGAGTGGATTGAGAAATAGTCAGGCTTTAATATAATATATAATTTAATTGAAGAAAAAACATTAAACAGTTTTAATTATATGTTTTCTGAATGTTGCATTTTTTGGCACACTCTGTATGTTGTGCTTGAAGCTCAACAGAACATAAAATGATTAGCACAAACTCATTCATATGATAAGTGTATTGATGCCGCACATTATAATCGTCGCTTTATACACTGCGGTGAGATAGCCAAGTTGTCTTATTCAGCTGCTAATTACGTGTTTCGTCTTGTCTACACAATCGCTTAGAATGTGAGCTTCGGGCAGAACACACCTTGGAAAAAGAACGGGTGTTTTCACACTACAGGCGGTAATATTGCTTTCAATTGTCTCACAGCATTCGTAGTATCCACTGGCAAGTGGATGAAGAGAAGGGACAAAATAAACTTGGAAAGTCTCGAGTAACAACGCCTAGCTAGCCTCGGGATGAAATTAATGCCCATCTTCGGCAGCCAGAGACTTGTCACAATATTTTGAGAAGGTGCGCTGGGAAGTTGTGTTTGAGAGCACGGCCTGAAGATGTCGACACGGCACTCCAAAGAGATAGAGAGGGAGGCAATGCTAGCTGCGTGCGGGAGTGAGATATAATTAAATCAGCCTTGCTGTGTACAAGTACGAGCGGACAAGAAAGCCAACAAAATTACAACAAGATGGATCAGCAAACTGCAGTGTCGGATGGCATACGGAATGAAATTCACACCAAAAAAAACAAGACAGGAATGCATTTTAGTTCTCGCTTCGTCTCGAAAATTGTCATCTCTGATATTTCAGTCAGAAGCTTGGGTATGCATGTATTTACATGGTAACTTCATCACAGGATATATCACATGATAAGTTCATCTTCACGCGTGATATATCACATGATAACTACTATCTAGATCAATACATTACAAATTGTGGTGTTTGATTTACACTGTGTGACATATACATTCATTGAGAGAGTGTAAAGTTAACACCGGGGGTTCTATATAGATATACCCCAGTGTTATTATAATAACGGGAACCATAGGTCATTTGGGAGACTTTCCCATAGATTTCTGCACACAATTTTCCATCTTTAATGACAACCTAACCCCAATTTTCCCCTTATCCCACCCCCACGAATGTTGGTATAATTATGTTTTGGACCACGACCAATCGATCTCGTCTATTTGCGACGGTAAAATGTTGCATCTAAATATAGCAGACATGTCTCCCTAATGTCCGGTGTCTCCGTGAGGTATAATTAATGACGACAAAATGTCTCCCAAAGGTACCATAATTTAATAGGTATTATTTTTGTTGGGGGGGGGGGCAGTGTACGGTGCAATTATAATAGCATCCACGTTTCCCAGTTATAGTCTGCAATATGTGTCGTCATCACGCGAAAATGAAATTGACCTATTTATATTTCCCTACTTCAACAAATATGAAGTAATATGGTTGTTCAATTATAATTTTCATATCAGCCGAGAAGCGGGATACTTCAATTTTGACATATGAAATTTTTCCTGCGATGTTCTTATTAAAACATCCCATCGCTACCTGCTGTGTATATAAGCCTAACGTGCGGTCAAGGTCGCGCTGCGCTTTTATCAGATGGAGTCTAAGCACACAGCGAATCCCGTATGCTAGACTCAAGCGTTCGACGTTTATTTCCAACGACACTTAGCTTTGCCCCGATCGATTTTACCTTCCAAGAGTAATTCCTTTTTCCTTCCCTCGTCTTGTTGGCAGTCACTGGAGCAGGAAAATAAAACTAATTCCTTGGGCCTTGAAGCCGGCTTGTGCGGTACACTCCGCGGCCGAGGCGAAGGGAAATGTCAGAACGCATGAGGGACACGATTCAGACCGTTTTTCATCAAGGTAGAAATTGATATAGCTGGCCTAGCAAGATTCAACCACCGGATGAATGTATTGATGCTGTTGGCGAGGTTCCGTTGCTTTTTCTAAGCCTCCTTGATGACACTGTTTCATCTTGAGATATTGAGTTGTTTTTTGTTTTCGCCGCGAGAAAAATATAAAATTTAGGCCAAAATATAAAAAAAAAACATGTTTAGCGGCCTGCCTTTTTGAAAAAAAGGAAGGAGGCCCTTTTTTCCTTGCAAAATGGCAGCCCGACCCAGCTATTTTTCAAGATGGCCGCCAGTTTTTTTTTTAATTGGCCGCCACTTGGACTCAGGAAATGACACATCAGCTTTATATGGGCTAGATGCAACAGACAAAGAGGCCAAAATGATGTCACTGCTTAAAATTATTCATTTTGGGTTTTGTTTTGTTTTGTTTTGGTTTTTATTTAAAGGAGGGGGCCTCCAAAAAGGAAGCGGACGGGGATACTAAACATTTTTTTTTATTTGGCCTTAAACTAGGATGACGTCAAATGACTCGGTTATAATTTAAAGCTTTTTTTCAATAACATTGTCTTTAGTTTTGCTGGTTTTCTACCTTACTTTTGTGCAAACTGAAAAATATATCTTTAAGAGGACGGGGTTTTTTTTCAAGATATTTTATTTAACTAGAACAATGAGGTCAGACTTGAAATTTGCAATCAGCTGACTAAGTCTGTGTTCAGTCTTGTACAAGTAGGACTAAAGTCAAATGTGACTAACAGCTTTTGGTTTGTTAAATAAGGGGTTTTGTTTTCAGTTCTAGTTTTTTTTTGTCTCTTATAAAATGAGCTTCGGACGTATTATTGTAATGTTCAAACAAGCTTGACCCCACCTTTTTGTCCCTCATACAGTCAAGCAATTAAATCTCGCTTCAACAGGTTGTCTATAAAAGGCAATATACAACATTTGCGAAAAAAAAAACCAACTTAAAAATAATTGTGAAATATCTCACTTTACTGTAGGCCTTATTGAATATTCGTCCTCATGTATATGTGAAATCATTGCACCCTGCGTGTTGTCATTTTCAAGAAAAGAGGAAATATTTATCAATTTCCAAAGATGGTCAGCCGACCATCGTTGGAAAATAACTGACTGTGTTCAAATACAAAATTTACCAAATTTATTTAGTCCATATTTTGTTTGCAATCTGTTACACATCCATCAACTGGTTCAAGCGTTTGGCTGACTCGATAATTTCCTGATGTCTATTGCCCCGTTTCGAAGTAGGGTCAGACCAGACTACAAGAACAACATTTTTCTTGGTTTTTCTAAAATCCATGGTCAGTGTAACAATATTTGGCATAAAATACCCCCCCCCCCCAAATCCAGCCATTTCTGAAAATTAGAGCGAAAGCGAATGTTGTATATTCCCTTTAAGGGTCGTCTGAAAAGTAAGGACAGCCAAACATGAAGCAGGGGACAAATATTGCCGATCTCTCCCCGGAGGGAGAGCTTGGCTGACAGCCAAACTCAATAGCGTCACTTACCCTTATAGCGAGCTTTTACAACCATACGTTAACGTCATATAAAATCAAATTGCAGCAAATTTGTTGTATAATATCACTGACAATTTAAATATAATATAAACGTGCTCTCACGAGCCACTTCATGTATCCATGACAACCGTTCCTCCAAAGCATAATACATACAACGCTTTATCACAATGGAATCATCGTGATTCCATTCGCTTGCACAGAAAAGTATAGCAGGACTGTTCAATACACTGTTATGTTAGAGGTCCTCCTAAAAAAGAACCGCCATTATTCAGCCTAAATACTTTTTTCAAAGGGGACAGGTACGTATGTAACTGGGTGGCGGTGGCGCTCTCCGCTGCATCTTGTAAATATCGGCCCAGGTAGCCGTTATACTCACAAACAGAACGGGTGCACCTATGTTCCCCAATACCTATGTTCCCCAATACCAATGTTCCCCAATACCTATTTTCCCTAACCCTAACCCTCACGCTAACCTTAACCCTTACCCTATAACCATAAGGATCTGGGGGAACATAGGTATTGGGGAATATCGGGTAGATCCCTTCTAGTCAGGTGGCATATGGTCAGAATCGTGACCGACTGGTCCAAAGCACCAAACTTGGCAGATAGATTCTTATAGACCTAGAGAAGATATTTAGAAAGGGTGACACCTGAAATTCATTTGGGAAGGGTGCCTAATTTGCATAAATCGTTAATCCCTGCCGTGTAATATATTTTTTTCCCATATTTGGGTATATTTTTATTTTTTATTTTTTTGAAAAGTGTATTTTGGTGATTTTACTTGCATGTTCTTACTTCGATAACATTTTGTAAGGCATGTAAGTGACTGAATAATTATGAGGACATAGTAAATCACCAAAATTGCTACTATTTTACCCTAAAGCTACGCGCATTTACCTTTTCCTCAGATATCATCAACTAGTCTCGCCAAACGTGGGTATTGATGAGCTTCAAATTCACAAAGGTACTTACTGACATAGTTAATCTAACAAAAATAAGTGAGAAATCATGTGAAAATTGATATCATCTTGATGTTTGGCCCAAAAGACCCAAAAAAGGGAGAAAATGTGGTGTCCGTAAATTGGGCTACTACGGGAAGGGTAACGTGGGGACTTGACCAAGTTCAACAAAATCCCCAAATAAGAGATTATTATTGTTTACAATAATTTTGTCTACGCCAAAACGTTTTCTCAACAATAATTTTGGGAATTTCCTTCAACTTGTTCCAGTCTTCCATGTTAGGCGACCATTCACCTTACTTGTTTCACCTATTCACCTTACTCCAATTTATGGGCACCTCGTTTTTTCCCCCAGTTTTTGTTTTCTGGGCTAAACATCACCATGTTCTTATTGTTCACATGATTTTGCATACGGTTTCAATAGGGTAAATGTACCAGTAAGCTACGTGGTGAATTTGAAGTTCATCAATGCTGATGTTTGGCAAGACTAATTGATGATATCTTGGGACAAGGTAAATGCGCGCAATTTAGGGCATAATAGTAGCCATTTTGGATCGTTACTATGTCCTTTTAATTATTCAGTCACTTGTATGCTTTGGAAAATGTTATTTAAGTAAAGAAATGTAAGTAGAATCCCCAAAATACACTTTTCAAAAAAATAAAAAAAATAAAAATATACCCAAATATGGGAATAAATATATTACACGGCAGGGATTAACGATTTATGCATATTAGGCACCCTTCCCAAAAGAATTTCGGGTGTCACCCCTTCTAAATACCTTCTCTAAGTCTATAAGAATCTATCTGCCAAGTTTGGTGCTTTGGACCAGGCGGTCACGATCTTGACGAAAATTAGATCTAAGCCACCTGACTATTCAGAACACGACGCAAACAAAGCCCTGCCCTCGTCTGAGTGTACACTTGAGGCACAACACTTAAAATAGGCTTTAATTACAGATACCAGGCATGTATCACGCGTGGCATCAAATGTCGCAAATGCGGTGTTTTTTTTGTAAAATAGGCCTACAACCATAGTATCATGAACATATCCGAGTATCTACGAAAAACGTGTTAGGAAACTAAGCCCTATTAGTTTTCTGAAACGTTAGAATTCCTGGCCATTAATGTCACTTGATACTGGCCCCAACCTCAGATTCGTCCAAATACTAGACATGATCTTTAGGTCTGGCAACCAGACTATTTCTCAGTAAGTGTATGCTGATTTCAGGTTGAATGCGACGCTCACACGGCATTATCCAGTTTGGAAAATGAAAGCGATAAAATAGACTGGCTCCCCCCCCCCTAAAAATATGGGGACTAGTAGCTATATATAGCTCCCATTTAAAGCCATTGATTTGATCACCTCTGCGCGCGCAGCATGATTGTTTATTTTTGAACCAGTATTCATTTTTATGCATGGACGATAATATTGATCACATGGTTATAAAAAACTGACTCTTGTCTTACCACAAACAGTACGCAAAATCGCCAGTGTCTAGGCAACTTTGAAGTATTTCAACTGCATCTGTTTTAAATACCGAAAAGTAATGATTCTCTCATTATTGATATTTGTCAGAGACACTTAAAAATTCAGCGAAAATCAAAGCTCATCACCTCCGAAATTGCACATTTGTGGCCAATTGCCATTTTGCAATAGGTTGGTTCCGCGCAAATATTACCGTCTTGATTTTGAATTCAGGAGGCGGGATTCAGACCTATGCACGTCCTGCATATAATTTGCATACATTAGGAGGAAAGCCTCGTAATGTATTCAGGATTCACTGCTAGCTATTCCCCACATTTGAAGTCCGAAGGACAATGGAGGGGGACAGGGAACTAGTCTAGCGATAAAATAACAGGCTGCACAACCTCGTTCCCAAGGTCTACCCTCTCAATTTCGAGAGAGTCTGGTAACTTCCTTGAGGATGCATTATGTTTATATAATCATGGAGGTAGAAGTTAAGGTGCCGCATGCCTTTACTACATCAAAAGCTCCCGGGGACGTGATTTCCTTGCAAATACAAAAATGCTTTTTGATTCTCATTTCTAAATGGAAGTAACGTGAGTTGAATGTGTCATTAGGATCGGATGCCAACGCTGTGCGATTGTTCGTGCCTGCACCACGGAAACGGAAGCACACATGTAGAATATCGGATTACAAACTGTATCGCGTCGCCGATGGAGAGTACATAGTAATGGATAGTACATTAAAATGGAAAACAAAATGCATGCGACAAAAGAATGATTACTTTTCGATTTTTTTTCTTTTGGTATGGTGATAAAGGCATTTAAATAATGAAGATCTGGAAGAAGGATATATTCAATTCGACTTTTATAAACGACATCATGTAGAGGTTTTTTTAATTTTCTAAAATTTTCCTCATTAAGTTTTAATGTTTTGAGCTACATTATAACAAGTAAGAGAATTGCTGATAAAACAACGTAGACGCGTTGATCTTGTAGCGCAGACTTCACTTGTCAACCCATGTTGTTAAATGTTCTTCATCAAGTGACCCCGCCAATTGCCAACACCTCACACGACCGCGAGGCATTCAGTACAGATCGCTTCACCGATAAAAGCAAAGCCGCTCGTTTTTAATCTTCAGGATGTGCTGGGAAGAAGAAAAACGCAAATAAGGATGGAGAGCTCGAGTTTTGACGAAAACACCCTCGCCAACGCCTCAGCTGATATAAGCGAGAGCAGTGGTGATATCATCCCCGGCAAGGTGACGGGTAATGATATCCTAAAGCTACGCTGCCTTCCCCCTTCCTGTTGCTTGAAGATGCAGGTTGATTGTGACATCGGAATCCTCCATTAGCGCGTCTCTTTCTCCCTTTTACGCGGTCCATCTTTATCGCTCCGCGCGATCGGACTTAGCGAGCCGTGTGTATGCTGAGCACGCAGGGGGCCGTGCGGGCCCCCGCGAGGTATTGGAGGAAGTATCACAGAGGACAGAAAACAAGAACAAACTCCTGGAATCCCGGAGTGAATATTTGCATGCGTCTTCACTCGCTGATGAGTTTAAGTTAAAGCTATCTTGGCAAATAATGAACATCGCGCAAGGCATACACTGACTTATTTAAAACACACGGTAGACAAGGAAGGCTCCAATCTCGTGTTTGACCTAATGTATGAGGCATTTTAAAAATTAACGTGTTTATTTTAGGTCTAGATGCATTCTATTGCATTGTGAGAGACGATCACTCAGCCTTTATATAAGGAATGTTGTCATCAATATTTTGGCTGTTCGAGTCTTACCAGAATGACGAAATTGTAACCAAATTAAATTTAGCCCCATTTTTTGGTCAAATAAATTGTATAGTGTTGATAAAAATGTCAGAAATTTTCAATTGGTTACTTTCATTGCTATATTATGTTCAATATGCGGACAGATTTGAAAGAACCTGCTTGATACGAATGTATTTTTTTTTCAAGAGTTAATTACCTTTTCGCCAAATAGCCTACGCAGTGAAATCCTGCTTTGTAAGAATTTATCATAAAGATCGCATGGGCCTACAGCTTAGAGAGTCATAAATCTGAAACGTGTCGTTAGTAGTGTTTAAACAATAATTAGGCCTAATGTCACCATTTTTTAAAACTTGGATTTTTTTCTTAGTCTTACCGCATATCCAATCTACACCCCCCAAAATTGAATTGGACATTTTGCTAATAAGAAAACCTGACATTCCTCTAAATTTAATTAATTAATAGGGGAAAAGATGACAGCCCAGCATGTCGGCGTTAAGCCCCATGGCTCGAGCCAAATACCCTTAAAAACACCTGTAACTCACGCAACACATGCAACCAAAATTGCACTCAGCCCTGGACGAGTCGTGATATGTCTGCCTTCGCCGTGCGAACGAAAACGAACTTGCATTTCTCTCGAGAAGAATAATCGTTTGTCAACAACTGCGAAGTTGGTTGGCGCACGGATTATTATGTAAAACACGTACTGGCTGATTAAACCAAGGCACTGCTCATTCTTGACTGTCTTTTACATGACTCGAGGCTGGGTGATTTATCACCGCAATCTAGCATGTCAGGTCTTTTAACGTCAGGTCTCTGTCAAAATTAATTCATTCGACCGCGGACGGGCGAATTAATGAACTGCGTAATTATAGGCGCGTCACTGATGGCTCTGCTCTATTTTGGACAGATTTCGATGAAATTGATTAATTAGCGAGTCGAGTTTTTTTTTCCTCTCGATCTCGTACATAAAGTACACTCTGCTGACTGAAGTCCGTTGAGTGAATTAAACTTCACGATTTCTGCACTCGGTGAGACTTGACTGACGTCACACTAAGGACAAGAAATATGAAAACAAACCAACAACATGGACAAGTTCTTGGCAATAGGCATCAGCCATAGAAGCCCCCCCCCCCCCCAAAAAAAAAACCACACACACACACACACACACAAGTACTTCGCCTAAACATAATATAATCGCCTCAATTAAATTCTATCGTTTGTTTTGAAGTGACGAGCAATTAAGATTTTTTTGAAATCGACATTAGTCTGATTTCCAAATTGGAGGGTTTCACTCGGGAGGTAACACACTAAGTAAACAGTGTTTATACGTCGGTGAAGGGCAAAACAAAAATTGACGGTTTGAATGAAGTTTTTGAGAAAAAAAAGGGGCGACTTTGTTATATCAGATTCTAAGCAAAACACAGCATAGGCCTTAAGCATACTTTGCTTTGAGTTAACAATTGTTTCGGCCATACGTACCACTCATACCCTTTAATGAGTTTTCCTTGTTAAACTTTCCAGTTGAAGAAGATTTAAAGGCCGCCCTCTATTCTGCCGTTTTGAATCAGTGTTGAATGGCAAACCTTCCGTTTTCTAATGACATAGCCAAGCTGAAATTTAATGAAAACAAAGTGCTCGGAGTCAGCAGGGTTTGTTTAAATATAAAATAAAAAGAAAGTAATATGTGCACTGCTATATAGTTTAGAGTTTAATAGCTCAAGTCACTGACGAAGCTAAATTTTTCCCGCGCGAATGTCAATCCACATCCTTAATTATGAAATATTTTGGCGGGATTTCAAAGGGAGCCTGCCCAGGCATGTCTGCTGAGATGGACACATCTTCCTGTGTACCCCAACAAATGAAAATGAATCACTCCCACCCCAAGGTGGTAAGGCTTTCAAGTTTACCGCCAAACCCGAGAGAGAAGAAAGAGGGGGGGGGGGGAGAAGAAATCATGTCAGGTTAGAGTTTGTGCAACAGCATGCTCCTTTGGGGGAAAACCGGAGACATTCTATTTCCATCAAGTACTTGCCGACGACAATTCACGAGACAAATTGCTCCATGTTGCCTCGTGCCATCTGGGACCGGTGAAATGTTGAAGGTTCCAATGAGGTAAGCGGGGCATTGGAGAGCGTTTATGTGGAATAATCGCCCCCTCGTCAGTTTTGTCGAATTTGCAATAACAGCAAAAACACACGCTTAGCCTCTGCAGTCGGTTTGTATTCGTTGCGGATCGAAATGTAATTTAGATATGTATGGGCCTAAAACCCAATAGACACCAAATGCGCTTATGGAACGGAGAGTAAATTCATTTATCTTTTTATCCTTTAGATTTTGGTATAGTTATATTGGATCCAGATTTAGCTTGTCTGGAATTGTCTATGCCCTTAAAGAATGCATTTTACACAAGCTTGCTATTTTCAGAAGTATAAGCATAGTGATTAATTCCATTTGATTATGCCCTGTATAGAATCACACCAGCGCTTTCTGCTGGCATGGAGAACCACGAAAGTCGTATATGGTGCGCAAAAAAATATTGTGTTAAAGAAAAACGTGTGTTAAGTAAACACGATGTATAAGGAATGGTCTTATAATATATAAATACCGCACAGTCATCGCAGTTTGCGGTCTTTCAAAATGGGCTGGCATGGGTGGCTCGTGCGTAAAGCGCTGGCCTCTCACCAAGGTGACCACGGTTCGAATCCTGGCCGCGGATCAAATGTGAGTAGAGTTGAGCATTGGTTCTCTCCTGTGCCACGAGGGTTTTTCTCCGGGCCCTCCGGTTTTCCTCCCTCCCGAAAAATCAAACACTCTCGATCTCAGGCTGTGCTCCGTGGTCGTGGGTCGATGTGGCCGCAGCCTAGCCATAGGCGCCTTTACGTGCCAGCGGCCCGACCACGTTGTAGCCGCGTCCTTCGCAATTCAGCATACCAGCTGCGAGTAAGGATGATTAGCCTCCCAAATTATTATTATTAACTGACCAGGGGCGGATCCAGGAATTTTTGCAGGGGGGGGGGGGTCAGGCCCGTCAGAGTCTTTGATGTCAGATTGTTGAGGACAGGCTGACATATAGGTAACTATTATTACTATACATGTGTAATTATTACAACTTTTTTGGTGTCAGAGCAGTTTCAACCCCCCCCCCCCCCCTGGATCCGCGCCTGCTGACATAGTTGGATTGAAGTTTGTTCCTTCTGCTTCATATATATCTTGCTAACAAGGCCAAAGGCTTGTTTTAAAAAACCCGTAACCCCATAAAACTCTGTCAAAATATCGTTAGAATCCCGGTCACTCGAAGATTGTCCTTTTGAGTTTGCTGCAAACATTTACAATCATAAATCCTGCGGACATCAGGACATCAGCTCTTAAGCAGCTGGAAAACTATTTTTACCAAGATGTTATCAAATTTACCAAACTGATTTTATCAATCTACAGCACATCCATATTACTTGAAAGAGTGAACAAGATTTCCTTCGGCAAAATGATTAAGAACGATTTTCATTATTTTTTCTTCTTTTTATTTTTTTTAGTTGGCGCGCCATAGCTGCTCTCTCTGTCCCCGTGTGGTGTTCGATGTCATACTGACGGCACGTCATATGACACGTCCGCCTAATATCGCATCGATCCAACTGTCAGGCGGGATGCCAAAAAATGCTCAACAGTTTTTTTTTCTTCCCCCCGCAAGCGGAAAAGCCTGAAGGGTTACTGGCCGTGCTGAGACAGATTGAAGAACTGAAAAGCGGTTAGCCATTGGAATGAAGCAGAAGCCTAAAACTGGAAAGCATCTCCTAATCTAATGCGTACACACACAATTTTAATTTTTGTCATATTTATGTATATTATCAAATTGCGGTTTTATAATTCTAGATTTGTTTTAGATAATGATTTTTTGATATTGTAGAAGCTGAAATTCCTTTTTGTTTTGGAACAACGTTGTAAACAAATGTACGCTTAAGCCTATTCTGGAAGTTAAAAAGATAGCATTTGAGCGCATTTGAGTGCCGAAACAAAATAGAAAATTGATGTAAATTTGGCAATCAGCGGTAACTATCTACACCGATATGACTATTATGCAGTGTTTTCTCCACTCATAATTCTCTCCCATGTCAGATTTTCATGAGAAAGAAACAAGAAATATCCCCAAAACAAACATTTTGTACAAATTAATTATATTTGACTTCAGACAAAATTCGAACTTTTGAA
This sequence comes from Patiria miniata, assembly GCF_015706575.1. Lineage (NCBI taxonomy): Eukaryota > Metazoa > Echinodermata > Asteroidea > Valvatida > Asterinidae > Patiria > Patiria miniata. Next base: position 38,095,851 of record NW_024037072.1, read on the forward strand.
AATTAGACAATCTAAATTGCTCTCTACATGTAGGAACAAACACTTAAATAATGCGGAAATTCAGTGGACTTTGGTTTGTTAATTTTTGTTATCTTTAATTTAATTCATGCGCGGTTCAATGAATAATTCTTTCTAGACTCCTGATCATAGACAGTATTTAATACCGGTGAGTGCTTTCTTTCCATTTCTTTCTTCTTTTCCCCCATGTTTGCTTTAAGATAACATCGTAAAAAAAAAAGCTTGGTAATTTTTTTTTTTGGGGGGGGGATACTTCTTGTCACATCCGTGCAGTAAGACTTACACACAGACATTAATAGCCTACACTCGATCTTGAATTAATTTCTCCAAGCTGAAGATGTTATTCTTGGAGACATAAGCACCGCATCATCGGTATTCAGTGCACACGAAGGACGGCTATTTATGATCTGAAGCAGGTGAATAACCTGTCGTGAGTATTACTCGTAAGCCCCCACGGACTGAGCCAGTGAGGGGCGGTGGGATTGAACCCAAAGCCGGCCATGGGACCGGTCAAGTGCGTTGCTATGGGGAGTCCTGCCGTCCTACCTCTGCACTTGACATTTTATGGGTGTCATCTGCTTTCATTGAATTCCTCTCCTCGTGAAGATCCAAGGAAATAGAAAGGAAGAGGTGGACTGACCAACGTCCGTGCTCGGCTTACCTTCACGTGTAGTGCGCATGCCCTTGATAATACCGTGTCCCCGACACAACGCGGATTCTCATTCTTATCTGTGTATTACGACACGCGCAAACAATGTGAATTTTACACTTCTCCGTTTCCTCACAGTTTGGTAAAAATTATAGATTCGTTCGGTCTTACTCACCAATCAATCAAAGGGCGCTTGTGACGGCTATATTCTATTTCACAAAAAAACACCTGAATTTAAGGAAACGTAATGCATTGTTTGTAGCTTAACATGCACCCGTGTTCACACGTCGTAAGTGTGTGAAAATGGTAACCCGTGGTCATCGTTTAAAACAACATATTTTCAAATGCGAGCTTAAAGGATAGAAATTAACCCCCTCTATATAGCGGCCTTGTATAGTGCCGTTGGGAAGTTCGAGCACCCCCACTCCGGACAGTGACCATTGGCCGTGCATTCCAGACTGATCCGGACTGATCTGAACCGATTCCGGCTGTTACTGCAGCTGCATTGCTTAGTGGCGCCGTTTGAGTTCGGAAGATCTCTTTACTCGACACACATTGTCGAGCAGATGATAGTATTTGTCTTGTCTGCGAATTTTTCCTTGCTGATCAAGTTTTATCCATCGAGAGCTGTGCAAGCATAAAGGCTAATGCCAGGCGGGTACATGTAGTTATAAGTGTACGGTTCCCGATAACAAATTCTGACCTTTGGCAGAGGGATTTTTCCTCCCAATATTGAAGGCGAAGCGTGTAAGCTTTTTACATGAAAATGGATTATTTAAATATAAAACGCAAGGCTCCAATTCTAAAACAAAGACTATTGTACTTTGTCACATGTACCTTGCTAACTGTAACTGTAACATGTATCTTATCTAACTCTAAAAAGTAAACATTGTAAAATTGTATTTTTTTATTGAAGCAACATGTAAACTTACGTTCAATTACCTTAGGAACACGTATGTTGATCCTCCAAAATGGCGTCGTTGGTTGACCAGCAGTAGAAAGTTAACTATCATCAAACTGTCAGTTCGAGCCGTGGGTTTTTCCCCCGGAGAGTCAAGCCCTCACACGCTTCTCAATTGGGCACGGGAATTACCAAATTATAAAAACGGTGAATGTGCATGATGTGCAACCGTCGGCAAAATGCACTTCACATCTCAAGGGCTTTGGAATATAATTTGCATAATAACAAATCACTGAAATGTTAATGAATACATGCACCTGTTAATGTTTTGACACAGAGTAACCCATGTGGAATGAGCTCAGGTAGCCATATGCCGCAGGCACTTGGATGGACCGGACCTTATAAAATGGATGAATGCCAATGAGAGAGTTTCGGGTGCTGTTCAGGTGTTACTTAACACAACATACCTGGGTTTTCTTTATTAGATCTATAGACTCTTTATACCTGATTTGTTATTCACAGTAAGCTGTGGAAATTCATAAGGTGCGCCCGAATCTTCGAGTTAAATCTAGCTCATCCGTGAAGTTCAGTGCGAAGCGTTTGCGTACGCATTCACGCTGTTAATGAACCGGCCTATCCTTTTATATTAATAGGTGAAGTTTCATTAATGTAGCCTATGTGCGTCTTCCGATTGGTAACAACGCTGTCTGCTATCCACAGAAAATAGGCTTAAATCAACAGGTGGTTCTAATCGCTCTGATTCTTACGACACTCTAAGATTTTATCGATCGGACACTGTATCGTCGGTCGATCGATCCACTGTTAACTTTATCAAAATAGGCGGCTTAAAGTATAAACTGATATCGTGGACAAAGTTGCGATAACGCTTCCAAAACGTTGGATACAGATATGAAAGTGTTAATCAGTGGGTTGTTATACTTGCAGCCATTCTGTGTCCAGTTGACGTACTTCTGTCTAATGCTCTGGATCGGGCCCAAAGGACGTTCCCACTTCGATGGAATGAAAATGGGGTCCGCTAAAAAGTCCGACGCCTCATAGGTCCGACGCCTCATAAATCCGACAAAATCGCATCCCCTAACCATGCAAAAAAAGGCCCATAAGTCCGACGCGTCATAGGTCCGACGCCTCATAAGTCCGATGCCTCATAGGTCCGACGCCTCATAGCTCCGACGCCTCGTAGGTCCGACAAATTAAATGCCTCGTTTTTCCGAAGGCGGACTTATGAGGCGTCGGACTTACGAGGCGTCGGACCTGTGAGGCGGAATAAATTAATGTTATGCCCCATAAGTCCGACGCCTCATAAGTCCGAAATTTCGGACTTATGAGGCGTCGGACCTATGAGGCGTCAGACTTATGATACGGCCCATTGAAATGATACCCACGTCCCCGAATAACAAAAGACCCTTTCGGACTGTTTATGCTCTTTCCTGACACAAAAGCGATGCTGATTTAAGAGAGAAAATAGTTTAGGAATTCCTTATACAATAAGGAGCATAAACCGTAACTCGATAGTTGGCTGACAATGAAACCATGTTAATGGAAATCATCTCAATCGCAATTAGCAAACGAAGCGTTTTGCGGTACCGCGACTTGCTGCTGCGTGTCAACCATAACTTAGAATCTTTCACAAACAGCATTAAACCCACGCAGATTAGGAGGAAGGTGATTTTGAAAACACCTTCAAAGGGCAGTACAAAGGTTCAAGGTTGTCACTTTGCCCCAAAGGTGCACAGCAAGGGTTCAGAGTTAAAAAAAAAAAAAAAAAAAAATATTAAAAGGAATCAAAGACCATTAACAACTTTTTGAATCCTTCCGGGGTTTCTGTTTTTTCCTCACGAAATGCGGCTTCCTCTACTCTAAAAGTGCCGACCCTGTTGCCCCAGATCATTTCAACAGACCGCCATTAACTCAATACGTGACTTCATCAGCGGGCTTCAAGGAAGTGTGCTGATGGGTGTCCGTGCCGCCGGAGCCCCGTGCTGCTCAAGCACCGAGTAATTGGCGCACGGCGAATAGAAGTAGACATGAGCAGGGTAATTACCAAACACGCGAGATTCGGTCTGTGGAAATCTCTGTAAAATTTCTCCCCGCTTGCAACCTTGCTCCATCCCCGAGGTTTTCTTATCCTGTGAATGGCTCAGCGCACTGATCTCTTCTCGTTTCGTTTCCAGAGATGTCTCAGGTGACATTTCTGTTCTCTTCAAGGATAACTTGTCGTTAGAATGAGGCGGCGGGCATGCAGAGAATTGCCATCCGTGTCTAGTCTCCAAGATGAAACACGTACAATTATTAATGGCTTTGGGGGGGGCAGTCCTTGACGACAGAGGGCGCTGTTGGTAATCAGCAATGCGTTGCATTAGTTCCCTCCTCTTGCACACTATCATTGGGGCCCTGGTGTGCAAATTGGTATACAGTCATAATTATGGAACTTGGCACAAATGGTCACTGAAAGGGGTGGCTATGTGGCGACTTGTGTCTCATTTTGAGGAGTTGGGTTCAAATTAGGTTGATTAGGCTAATTATAACGAGTCGGGACAAAGTGACCCTATATCAGGTTTTGTTCGTCATGCATCAAAGAACATCTGTGCCAAGTTTCATGACTTTATACCGATTTGCACACTGAATTGTCAAGGGGAAGGGAACTCTACAGACAAACAAATTCAAAAAAGGTGAAGGTGATCTTGTTGCGTGTATGCGTGTATGCGTGTATGCAGGGGTCATCCATGTTAACAGATGCAGTGGTTGACGTAAAGATATTGCAATTTCATCTGTAGTTGAAAAAACTTAAGAACAATTTTTTCAGGTTGAACCAGATTGTATATAGGCATAACTGTTAGTTCGGCAGCTTGGTGCGGAATTATCTTTCTCCAATATGTGCTCAATAAAAAAGAGTCTTTGATTCTTCTCATTATTTTGTTATACAGATAAGAGTGTTCCCTGGTGTCCATCGTACGTCAGTGGAATCTAACTTTCTCATCTCGATGGCGTTGAATTGTTGAGGACGAGCTCCGTAAGGTCTCAATATCTCTTCAAAAATATAACACACAAACGTTTTGTTATTCAAATTTAATGAAAGTTAACGTGTTAACTGGTCACAGAGGAGCAAATACTTACCCTCGATGAGGGCGCCCTACGCAATAGGTCTATATTGTAACAACAGACAACGAGATGGACCTGATTACGGCAGCATGCAGTGCCACGCGCTGTGGCGTATACTCTGTTTGTTTGCTGCTGGGTTGAGTGCGAACCACTCCATCACTTTGCCATGATTCACTTCATCTTCGTCGACATGAGGCGGCCATTCCGGATCTGTACCCGATCGGGGCATGCCGTGTTTGCCTTTTACGGAACCGCCTACAATTAACTGCTGAATGCGTGAGCACTTCGAGCATATACTATCCTTCAAAACTATCATCACTAGTACTCGATGACACGAAGCATCAATAAGAGTCGCTGGGCACTTCCTTCTCCACCCCCCCCCCCAAAAAAAGGGGGAGGCTTAAGCAAATTATATTGTTAGCTTTTCCGTATTTTGAACAATGGAAACTGTGCCAGAATGGGGCTTCCAACGATGTCAAGTCTTACCTGTATGTAAATAATACAGTTTTTAACAATTATACGTAAAGGGATGTGAACAGCTCCCGACCCCCACCCCCATTTCTTCAATCACGTGACATATCTCAAGCATGCGCGTTGAAGTCACTCTATAGCCTGGTTGCGGGGAGGGGGAGAAATGTGCTCGTGCCGTTCCATTTATCAGACGGCTCTACACTGATGAGGGAAATCCGTGACACTCCATCGACTCCGAAACTAGGTCGATGTCCACCGCCGTCCAAAGCGAAGCATTTACTGGGTCGAACGGTCGAAGCGAATCACTAACAGCTCGATTGTCATCTTTGGCAGCTTGTTTGCACACGACCGAGTTTGCATCTTGCAGACCATGTTTAGGTCTGACTTTATCTAACCTAGTTTAAATGGTCGATGGCGTCGTGCAGGAATGGAAGAGTTCAACACTCCGAAAGTAACCTGTAGGGACTTCCAAGGTTTTCGAAATAATAAAAGTTTTCAAATAACGGAAATTGTTAATTTTTTTATATATTTTTTTTACGATTATGGAATTGAAATAGGGTAAAAATCGAGGATCCATCACAAAATAGTCTAACTGTTTAACATTTATCCGAGAATCACTGAGAGGAGGGGATTAAGAAAATGTTACTTGCATGTGTAGAGCGGCCAAACCGAGGCTCTCAGTGCAAAGCCACTGCATGAGTAAAGTTACCTTTTCTGTTTAAAGGCAAGTAGGAATATTGGTAGGCCTACATACCTGGAAGCAAACCTACTGATTTAATTGAATGTTGACAATGAAGATGGGGCTGGTACCAGTAACTACCAAATACCTTTAAGGTTTTTTTTGGAAATTATTCATGGTGAAATGGTATCGTTCAAAGAAAACAAATAAGGTGGTTTTGAAAAGGTGTGCCCGCGGACACGCATTTTTACGTGCGGTTGCAATGGAATTCTGTTACGAGACCAACAAATTGTGCATATGTTTTCTCTGCTTATCAAAAATGTATGTGGCCACTGAGCTAAACCCTCAACAGGTTAGTTGTTGCCACACCACGTATACATAGAGATTTTGGGAAATGTTGTTGCCCCAAACCAAAACAGAATGCACAAGGAGCGCATGATCCTATGTACTTTCCCCATCACAAAACACAGCACTTACCTTAATTGTCCATGCTAACTAATTTGAAATTCACCTGCAGGAACAAAACTTTCGTCAATTACAATGAAGAGACACTCAACTTGAAACACGACGGCTAGCAACACACTAATTGCAGCTGATGCAGGTGGAATTCAAACCTGGTCATCAGAAGTTGTAGTCTGAGGTTCAGTCATTCACGTGTGCAGTGCCACTGTCGAACGTCTTATACAGGGTGACCAAAAAAATGCAACCCTAAAACATTTGCCTTAGTTTAAAAAAAAAGGGATTGGTGGATTGTTATGTTTTGGGTATCAGATTAAAGCTGGGAGCTTTTTCTTTCAAATACTGAAACAATCATGAAAATACCAATTTGGGTTGCTGAGAAAATGCCAATTATGTAAAAGTAGTCATTTTTCATCCTGTACACAAGTACTTCAAACAGCGAAACATTTCACAGTAAGCCTACCGTGCAATTGTTCTTCATTTGTGCAATTTCTTTAGTATTTTGACATAATTATGATGCTAAGAGAGTGTTTCAAATAAGACCAAAAAGGATGAGATACCTGTTTAGGTGGAAAATAAAATGTATTTTCATCAAATTCATTTGTACTATTGTATATTGTATATTATGTGCCATGTTGTTTGTAAGGACTAGGACATGCACAAATAGGTACAGTGAAAATCCCTTACTGTGGTAATGTTTGTGAACAGAATGAAAAAAATACTGCTTTAACATTATTGGCATGATTTTCTCAGCAACCCAAAGTGCTATTTTCAGGGTTTTTTTTAAAAAGTATTTGAAAGAAAAAGCTCTCAGCTTTAATCTGATACCAAAAACATAAAAATCCACCTACCCCCTTTTTTAAGGCATATGTTTTAGGGTTGCATTTTTTGGGGGGTCACCCTGTATAGCATATTCCAATATGCAATTTCATGCGACCCCGAAATGTGGACTAAGCTGTTGATTGGTCAATTTGGATGCCATGTTTTTGTAATACAACGGGTTACCGAAGACCCGATATAGAAGGCGTCCGCTGAATGGTCAGAGTCTGGCGGTCAATACGCAGTCTTGTTTTCCATAATTAATGACCGAATCTGCTCGCATTATCATAGACCCTTGCTATGCATATCCAGGGGACTACAGAAGTTGAGGATCAGGGAAACAAAATGCAGAAAAAAATAAATCTTACGGAAAACACTCCAACAGGACGGGATGATTCTCAATGTATTTTTTTTTTTGAAAAGCCTTCTTTGATTATTTTCTTCAAAATGACAGCTTGCCGGAAGGAATAATTTCACAGGGAGTTTTTAGTTCCATTACTATCTTTGAACCAAGTGTGCTTTTCAACAATAATTACGTCAGTTACTTTTTGGATAGCTGCAAATGATGGACTGTACCTTTAAGGCGTCATATACATCAGAATTAGCTGTCTCACAAAGAGGACCTTAATTTCAACGGTTGGCGTGCGTCGTTGGGTTAGATGTTTCCTTTCAAAGCTGAAGGTTTGAAAACTAACATCAAAACAAAGAATGTCTTGTACCTACTCACCAGAATCAATATAAGATGACTGGGCGAAAAAAAAATCTTGTAAAATCTTATTGGTATAAAGGGAAATGCGCTGATGCACTTAAGACGGATCCGTATTTCATCTGATTAACAATAATGAAGTTGATATTTGCCGTCCATGTACGGTTCAGGACTTTTTGCCTTTGAATTCTGGATGACTCAGTCCAATGATGATGGATGTCCCTTCCGTTGCAACAGGCTGGACTGTCTCCTGTCATTAAGACGCTGCTCAATTCACCACAAGCCGGCGAAAAGACTCGTCGGTATAATATCGTTACTTTCCAATTTGGGGGAATCCAAGAAGATGGCGACAATCTACTTCAGAACTCCTTTTATACTGACAATCTACAAGAAATGTACCGTTGATGTTGGCAGTCTGATTGGGGAGAATTAGGTCGATAGCCCCCACTGGTATACATCCCGGGCTCGCTGTGAAAATGATTCTGCCGTAATAATAAAAAAAACTAGGTTGTTGCTTCTGCTATTCGATTTTAAATTCAAATCTGGAACACACCGAAAAAGGACTTTAACCTTTTGGGAGAGAAAAAAATGCACGAAATTCCTTTACAGATCGCGGCCTCACTCCTGATGGAATGCTTGCTCAGGTTGATTTACTTCAAATTACCAGCGAAATGAATCTGGGCGTCTTGCGGGATTGGGCCTAGCGGCGACCGGAGCGACTGTTGCACCTGCCCCCATTGCCTGCAGCGTCTGGATAGGGCACAATCATCGGTGAAGAAACAGGTTGCGGCCGGAATATAGCGTAGGTTGGTGTTAAAGACACATCGTCCATTTTTTTTGTGCGTCTTTTTGTGTATTCCGGGCCTGTGCATCTTTTTGTGTATTTTTGTTGTTTGGGGCGGGGGCGGGGGGGGGGGGGGGGTTGAAGCAACAGAATTGCTCTTAATCTTAAGAAAGGTGCATAATGACAATAATAACACCTCACCCACAGATTCTGTGTCTTGATTGGCAGAGAGCGAGTCACAAGGTAAAAACTTATTAAAACGTTTTTACAAAGTTTTAGGGTCTCTCTCGGAATTTTTGATTTCACCAACTGACGATGAACATCATGTAGGTTACATGTCCCTACGTACACAATTTACGTGTAAAGTATGTCGTTCTGAAGCACGCTGCCAACCATGGGCGTCGATCGGTGGGGACGGGGGAACATGTCGGTCCCCCCAACTATTTTCGTTCCCGAATAAAAAATTGTAGCCTACATTTTGATTCTATAGCTTAGAATAGCTGATTTAATGACTCCAAACGCGACAATGATGATGTTTAACTGATGATCTTTTGCTTTAAAAATATGGTAAAAGTGGTCAGAAATTGCCTGAGATCGCACCACAGAGTGTCTGGAATCCATTTTTCCCCGGGGCCCTTAAGCGGGTCTTAAGGGCCCCGAACCCCACGCCCTTTAGGCTGGGCACTCGCATTATTAGTTCTACACATTATGTATGTAACACCCACACAAATTGACGTCCTTGGTGCTTTTAGAGCTATAGGACCTATGCCAGCAGTTTCGTCTGGCTTGATTTGTACAGTGCTTCGTATACTTTGAATGTGGTGCCGGTGCTTAGGGCGGAGTATGGAGCCTACGGAACCCTGGTGCCTAGGGCCTACGAAACACTTATAAATCCGGGCCTGGCTTACGCTCGCGGAAAAAAAACTGTGCTCGCGTAAACATTTGATTAAACTTCCTTCAATGATTATTTTCTTCCGAATGATACCATTTCAGGTGGAATAATTTCACATGCTGCTATCTTCATTTGATGGGTATACGTTTCCAGGTTATTGCAAATGTTCCTTCGTGCCAGTAGCGGCGCAAGGCTCTAAAAAATGGGGCGGGACGAGGATATATGCGGGGCAGTCAAAATACAATCTACCAAAGTTGAATTTTCATAGTGGTTTCATTGGCCCAAAGTGTGTCCACTAGCGATGATTCACTCTCTATCTTCAACTTGTTATGAATGTTAACAGTGAAGAAAATAAATAAACATAATTAACCTATTGGTAGATAAAGTGTTGGGAAAACAGAGGGGGGGGGGCTGGGAGCTGGGGGGGGGCTGGAGGGGGAGGACAAGGAACAACTTGGGGAAGGGGGGGGGCGGGGAATTCCCCCATGTCCCCCGTAGCTTCGCCACTGCTTCGAAAGGACGATATTTAGACATCTTAAAATGAGAATCATTCAACCGCGAGAGAGTAACGATCACTTCTCATAATGCTGCCTTTTATGTAACATTGTTATACCTCTGTCTTGAATACTGTATTTTTATTGGCTTATAAAACGATCACGTGTTTAAGTGATATCCCACAGGAAGTGTGCTATGACTTTGTGCGTAGGGTACGAACGGTGTGAAACGCTTCTATCCGATTGGTAACCACGCTATATTTTCACCATGTTTTCACACATGAGTGGGAGCAGTGAACTAGCAGACGATTAGCTGTTTCGAGCACGCGATTGTCATGTTTGTTGTGTTTATTGCTGTTTGTTTTCGTGATTTTTACATCAATATCCCACATCACAGCAGTCAACAATTGTTAAGTATTAATGATTGTTGCACAGAAGCCATAATGCTATGATGTCATAACACCGTAGAAACCCTGCCAAAGGATTCTCATTTTCCAATTCTTTACGTGCTGAGCGATTTCATGATCCATTGGTTGCCGTGTGATTTAACACGCGGCAACCGAATCAGAACCAACGAATGATATGATGAATCACATTCATGACCTACTAATGTAAAAGACACAATGTCCTCCATCACCGAGCGCTCCTGCAACGGGATGGGTGCTATGATTAAAATCTTCCCCCCTGGTCTGCGGCCTCGTTGAGTCGACCAATCTTCCGCTTATACGGTACGCGGGATTAGCAATGGCCTACACATGCCCGGGTTCCATAATCCAAATCTTGCCTTACCCATCATCTCTGAAAACTTTGGAGAAACCTAACAAGTTGGAAAATGTAATTTCATCTGTAAAAAAAAATGACTTTGGTTGTCCTAATCCCTTTATCTTTCCGGCAAATCATGTTCTTTCGTCACCATTACTTACGTGTGGCCTCTAATCGTCCTTTGCCATCGCAATGACCCAGATTTTCCATCCTTGGCGCTTCGATGACAAACACGATGACGAAGAGAGCAAACATGAGGCATTAAGAAGAGATAGAATCTGGTTTGGCTGCGAGAATGTCAGGAAGAAGACCAAACAGGGGCCTTGGTGAAGTAACTTGAAAATAGACTCAATCCTGTTATAGTCTTGTATACAATATTGATCTATTTAAATTAATCTTGGTGTTTTCGTCATTACTATTTTGAGTTTTATTTTCAGATACCAAAGCAATGGAAGTGTTTTGAGAGGACTAATGTTGAAATCCACTTCAGGACAAGGCTACAAGTATAGGCATACCTCTCCTACCATCATTCCCCAAATCCGATCTTGAAGAAATGGCTCCGAGTTCATTAGACAGTTCATTATCTTTCTATAGTGATGTATAACTTCATTGAATCTGTTTTATTAAAGTGAGCCTGATCATGCCGGTGTCATATGAAAATCCGACTCCTATGAAAATCGGACCCTTTTTCCCTTTTATTAGTTAATCCCTCGCACGTGACAGGTCACTCTCCTAGTAAAAATAGCATATTATCGTTCTTACGCATGCGCAATACTACCACTGAGTCCACACGGATTGTCTGAACTATCGCCGACACAATGCTTCCACCATTGAAGGGGGCAGCCCTCCGTGATGGAAGTGACAGCGTGCCCAGATGCGCAGACATCGTCAATAAGGATCATGATTATTCAGTATAGTTTCGATACAAAAAAAAACAAAAAACGTGACACACAGACAATTTTAAGACCGACGGATATCTATCAGACAGACAGACAGACAGACAGACAGCGTGGGATATAGGAAGGGAAAACAAGAGTCTGATAACCCAAGTGTCTTCCCCACAGTGTCAGTGTGATAAAAAGTAATGTCAAAGTGCGTGATGTGATTGGTTAAATACGATGTATGCTGCAGAAAAACAATTGCTGCCCGGTTTGGTATATTCTGTGCAGGGCTGCAGGCATGCTTTAATAAACATGTGCGCCATACTGGAAGATCTGATTTTGTTTGGGCTTTAGGTTGTTATATATAGCGTTGTTTTCAGAATCAGGCTTGAGCACGCGTGGTAGGCCTAAAAGTCAGAAGGTCTAACGATTCCATGGCGTAACGCAAGGTCATTTTCAATATGCCCGTTGGTTTTTCCCTCAAACGCAACGGGCGACCGGAATTCAAGTCACATGAATGATGAAGGCACTGGCCGTGTATATATTGACAGACCACTTACTGTTAATGAAGGTGAGGACGATGGTAATATACGATGGTGCCATTAGCTCCCGTCTTGATAATGCAGTTACTTTGCTGGATGGCGGAGGATATAGCCTCTCTCCATCAGATATCATTAGAGTGTTTATACCGCCATCTGTGATAAGTATACTCGCACTGCGCATCCTTGAGGATGATACCCACAACTGTGAAGTAGCAGAATCCTGGACGACGCATAAAAACCATGAAACCAAGCATTACAAAATCACTGGTGAGAGCATATTTCTATCCTCAGAGCTTTCACTTATAAGATAGGTATCGGTGACCCAGGTCAACACTTTTACGCGTGCGCAAAGACATGCTTTGATATCATGGCGTCATATAAGATATCCACAATACGTTGCGTTTCCTTCACATTTTTTAAAATAAACTTAGGAGATTGTGAACTGTTCGTGTTTTTCAAAATGAATTTGCCATGCCATTCACATGTACAGCCAGTCGCAGATGACTTTTTTTTTTATCAGGACAGAGATTTTTGTAGAGATCTCGGTCATGTACTGTAATTTCGCTTCGTTTTAAGTGCCGTGCGTCCTCGCCGGTGACATAGATCATGCACGCTGCATGCACATCACACTGTTACTGGAGATAGTGTCTGTAATGGGAGGGAACGGTAGAGGGCGCTGTAGGGTCCCCTAAGTCGGGGGGGGGGGGGGGCGGCTAGGTGGGGGCCGGGGGCGGGGAACGCAAATGTGTCCCCGTGTTACCATTATTAGCGCACTAATGACATTGACCAAAAGTTTAACGGAATAAACTTAACTTTACATGGTTTTGGGCTTAATAAGTATGACTAATCATGGGCGTAGCCCCCCCCCCCCTCTATTATTTTGTAAAGACTGTCCTTTTCCATTAAAGAAGTGCCCTCAGTTTTGGGTTTTTTTTTTTTAACAAGTGCCCTTTAAAATAAAAAAAAAGGAAGAAATGCCTTTTTTGTGCCATCGACCGTTCCGGGTGTCTTTTTGTTTATTTAACCCATGTATCGCGCGCCCTGAAAAGCACCAAATACATTGTCCATTATAGTGTGCATAATCGTCGGTTTTGAACCGCGCCCCCATCGACAGATGGTACCCCCCCCCCCCCCACTCCCCCGGCTTTTTGATTTTATGGAGGTCAAGTACAAGTGCCCTTTTCAAGAAATGTTTACCCCCCCCCCCCCTCCCCAATAAAAATTACCGTTCTACGCCTCTGCTAGTATCTTGGAAAAAAAATTGAGGAACACCTAACGTGATTCGCTCGTTATCGTGATAAATCGTGATAATTACGAGCATATATATCAAATTAAATAAATATACGATTTGCAATACGAAAAAGATAAACATATTTATTTACATTACTACTCAGAATTAGAAAATATATGTAGGCATTTTCACTGAACCGTATAGAAATGACTTAAAAAATACGGGGACTTAATAAGGAAAGAAAAAGAAAAGAAAAACATCAACTCAACAAAAACAGGACAGATCCAAAAGAGACAGATTAACGGACAGACGGTGAAAACGAAAGCAGCTCTTGGTTAAAATCAACCAAAACCTAATGACAGAAAATAATGTATATGTACATTGAACCTCAGTGGTGAATACATCTACATCATTGGGATATCACTCTTCTTGCGGTATGCAAGCCACGCCATGGCATGAACACACACAAACAAGTATCTTTTGCCCAACTTGAGACGAGTCCAGTGCGAGCAGTCGGCGAACATACACTGCCCCCCAAGAAGTAAAATAAATACTGTCCGACCGCCCGAGTTCGATGGGCTAGGAATGATCTACTTCGTCTGGGGATTTCTGGTGCTACTGACGAACGATGCCGACTTTGGCGAGGCTGAGAGCTGATGTTGTCACCCTTCTCCTTTGGAGCTTTCTTTTGCCGTGGCAATCTTTTTTTCGATACAGATTCCTTGTAGGCTCTTCGACTTTCTTATGACGGCGTATTCGGTGCTTGCCTTACCCGACACAACATGGCTCATGCATTCCCTCTTTTTCGCTTGCTTTTTTCGTCGACCTATTGCTTCTTCTTTCTTCTTGAAAAAGGTATGATCAGGTGCGTCTGTATCAGCTTCGATGTTGGCTGTTTATCAGCTTGTTGGCTGTGAACGTCTTCTTGATTCTCAGCGAGATTGTGTAGATCTTCATCATCAAGTGCACTTACTTTGGCACTTGTTGCTAACTTCCATGATATGGCAGTAGTTATCTGGTTTGGGCTTGGGTTGGCAGAGAACCTTGGCCGGGGTAAAAGTGGAAAGCTGAACTGCTGAGGCATTGAATGGGCAGATGCCCGTCTCTCCGGGAAGGAGCCCTGAGGGTTTGAAGGAGGAAGGGCTTTGACATATGCCTTGCATGCTAGACCGGCAATGGAGAACTTGTGAAGCCCAACTCATGAGTTTTCTCTCATGTGTTAGTGGCATTCGGAGTTGTAGATCTGTTCAAACTGACCAAAGAAGCCGACATCGAGAGGTTGCAAAATATGACTTGTGCGAGCCAGTAAAACGAACAGCAAGATATTATGCTTTTTTCGCCCATTCTATCAGAGGAAGTGAGATGTGGGATACGTGGCAGTCGTATACAGCACAAGGGCTCATCGTCTTGATCTGGCGGGGTGTACCGTAGGAAGTGGCTGGTACCGGTAAGGTAGGTCGTAAAGATGTCGAAATTTGACTACCAAGAGTCTGAAACTGTACCTTCCATCCCAGGGGAGCAACCTGACAACAAATTCTTGTCTCTTCATCTTGCATGGGAAAACAAAGTAGGGCGGTATTTGTTGCCCAAGGGCATTGCCACAACCCATTATTGTGACGGTTGAGCCCTTCCCAGATGTTGCGGCGGGCGTTAGATGTTGCTGCCGTTATGATGCAAGGTGGGGAGTGGTTGAATTTCAGTCCTTTCTCCTCGATGTTGTAGATCCTCTCGGGTGATCCCTTGAGATTGTACTTCGTCATGATTGCATCACGCTCAGTGTAATAGAGGTAACAACTTCCTCCAAGGTTGCCTTTGCCCACTGTAGCTCCAGGCCTGTTGGTTGTCTACCTTCATAAAATTGTGAAACCACCTCAGGGGCAACAGCAGTTCCATTGATCTTTTATCGAAGGCCACGCGAGGTGTCCAGGCCCCCCCCCCCCCATCTCCCTCACTCACCGACATGGATTTACATCACTGTACATTGCTACATGTGCTTTAATAGACAACATCTTTGGTTTCATTTCCAGCCTCAAACTCAAGTGTCACTCCGTCAACAGAACTGAAGGCTTTGGGGAGATTACCATACAGGTTCTACAATGTGCTAAATAATAGAGTAGAAACCGTACGACCAGTTCTGAAACCTAGGCTTCACCTCAACTTCGGCTTCAGGGCTCCAGCTTCATAAGTTAAGGTCTCTGACAGAACAAAGTTAGTTCAATATTTGCCCCCAGTTTGTACAACCAAGCCAAAGTTTTTACGTCTAATTGGTTCATGTGTCAATTGCCTGTGCATTTTGTTTACACGGGCAAGAGACAGAGCCCAAGCCAGGGATAAGCCCAGGTTTGATAAATGGCCTATTGGTCCGTGCTTTGGACAGGTCGAAATATTGAACAAAATTTATCAATTGATGATACGTTTAAGATGTGACAGAAGAGATACATTACATGCTTTCAAATGAGGCATTGCACACACAAAAAATCAAACAACAGATTAAATGTTTCACAATGTCAGTAAGAAATATTGTTCTTGTAATGTCAACTGTATTTATGTATATTAATCTTTGAACATAAACAAAACAATTAGTTTTGGAAGACCAAATACAGTCCAAAGTCAAGTGTACATACATGTACTTGTTTCATTAAAATAGTTTTCATCCATAATTCGTCAGCATATGGGAAAATCCAGTTTTCAGGAAGGCATGGATATATTTCTTTAAAGATGTACTGTCTGATATCTTTTCAAGTTTTGTCCCCCAAAATAGACTCTCTTTTAAAATTGCTGTTTCTCTGGCAATACAAAAACTATCAACTTTTGAATTCTCAACCAAAACATTTAACCTACATTTTGAATTATTTGCAGCCAGAAAACAATTCAGTTCTTCTCGGATAGACGGGTTCCTGCCCCTCTTTTTGAATCAATGATTTGGGGACAGGAACCAGTCTACTCCCGGGGTTGATTTGTTTGCTTGAAACCTTTTTTTCAGAGGGTTGCAGAATACAACACTTTATTTGTTTAAATGAAACATTGGGAAAAATTGTTTGGAAAAAAATATATATTTGTGATGCGATCAAGCTAAATGAGTCATTTGTCGACCCTGTCAATTTTTTTTTACAGATTTGAAAAGAGCACAATTTCAGCATTACTGCTGTGAAAACCGCATGCTGGTACCGTCTTCAGTTCAAAAATTATGGAAGTCGGAACACCAAGAGATGTGATGAAGTGATGTGATGAAATTGCCCTATTTTGGCCTGCATCTCCAAATGAAAGTTCCTGACAAACGACTCATTTAGCTTGATCGCATCACAAATGTTGAAAGTATACATTTAAATTCAGGATAGTTTCACAGTACAGCATCAAAGCCAGTTCAAAATTCACTAGCAGGGCAAGAAAATGACAGATAGGATTTAGAAGTTGATTGGTTCCAAACCACCTGCACATCTGTCACAATGGTCCGTGGTCACCTGTTGTTCTCTCTCTTGATCTTGATTGGCACATCGCAGTAGGGACAATTGCCAAATATGGTATTGAAGCCATATTTGGAAATAGTCTGGTGACCGGAAGGTAGAGAGCTCAACCACTGATAACAGAAAAGGAAATACCAGTGTGAATAAAAAAAAAATTTCAAACGTTTAAAGGTGATGACTCGATCGTATTGAACATTGCTGTAAAGCGTGTCATATGAAAATCAGACTCCTATGAAAATCGGACTCCTTTACCCTATTATTGGTTAAACCCTCTCACATGACCAGTCACTCTCCTAATTATCTTCACTTAAGCATGCCCGATACTACCAATGAGTCTGTATTTCAAAGAGTCCTAAATTCACGCTACGCTGGCTTTAGAAAAAAATGAAAATTGGTTCCTGATTCATCAAGCTCTCCCAACATTCAAAATTCATGGTTGCTTGGAATCCATGCAAAAGTATCCCATCGATTGGAAAACACTGGACAGAGATCCAGGTGTCAGGCTTGTCAACCCTTGAAGTGGAACTTTTCACCCCAAAGTGGGGTGCTGTGGTCCAATGGTTACGGTGTTCAACTCGTGTGCTGTGGTACATGGGTTCGAATCCTGACCATGGGAACATGGTGCTTGTGCTCTTGAGCAAGGCACTTTACCATTATTGCTTTGTCCTTTCGATGGGACGTAAAGCCGTAGATCCCGTGTGTTGTGCAATGCACGTTAAAGAATCCAGCAACACTTATCGTTAAGAGAAGGGGTTTGCCCCGGTGTTTCTGGCAGTTGCTGCAATATGCACCGCAGCACCTTGTAAACCATTATTAGGTGCTACATAATGGGTCTCATATTTCTCATACACTTTATTTACCTTTCTTTAATAATAGACATATCTCCAGCGCCTTGAGTACCTAATTGTTGGTAGATACATGCGCTATATAAGACTCCAGTATTATTAAAGTGCGCTGTATCATACTGATGCGAGTTGTATGATAATTCTACAGAAGGACATTGGTATGCACAAAGGGCGTTGTACCAGTAATCTACATCGTTAGGCCACGCATATGGGTAAAGCAGAACTCATTGGTAAACAGGGGGATTCATTCTTGGAGATTTCAGCCATTTTACTTTTCAACTGAGGAATTATATTTGGTTGCTAGATTTGAGGAATGTGCTAGCTGTTTCAGGACTTTTTTGTCCCACAGACTTGATCGGCTTCTGCCTACTTTTTCCAGGATTCACATCTTGCAATCTGACAAGTAGGGCTGCTTGTATCTCTATAGACCCATGTGTAATGAAAGGATAAACTTGAAAGGAAGCCCCACTAGTTTGGCACAGTTGCTTGCACGCAGTGCAGTAAGTATTCAGACACACTAGGGGTGCCTGAAGTGTGCTCTCAGAGAAAACACTCTTTTGATCAGACAAAGAAAGAATTAAGACCCAACAAATAAACACTACCTCATATAGACAGCTGTAATGGTAAGGCTTGTTGCACTGCGGATTGTCGCATGCACGGTCTGGTATGGCGCCCTCAAGTCTGTATGAGTAGCAAATTCCGCATTCTTCGCTGAAATCCTACGACAAACATAAAAACATATACCATGAACGCTAACTCATCATTTGGAGATATTTAAATCAGAATATGGTTCTAATTTTCAAATTAACCAAAAACCAAAACTGAACTGACATAGGTTAGATTGTGCTATGATTAAAAACAAATAAATGTTCAAAATGTCTCATTTTGGGATCGAAGTAAAGCTGCTATGTGTATAATAAACTGCTATTTGCACCCTGGAAATGGCATCATTACCGTTTCCTCATTCGCTCAAAAATATGGTCTACTGACTGTTACAAAAGGCAACTTTTCTCTGTTCAACTCACTGTTATCACTGTCCTCACCAAATTGTGCACAGAGCCTTTGTGGTTGTACCAATTTTGTAATCCAGGGGTGCGTTCCATCAAGGCAATCTCTTCATCAAATGGCATAATGATCACTACCTGTGCCGTATACAGTTGTGATAATCGTGTTGATCCAGCACTGGGTGTTGGCTCAGCATGTTTCTCACAGTTTTTACCATGCATCACACCATTGAAGGCCTGCCTACTTCCTACTGTGCACGGTGCTATATCATGATCTTTGCCTCCTACAACGGCAACGCTGACTTTCCGGTACCCGGAGGTAGGCCAGGTCACATGTGTCAGTGAGAGAGCCCTATGGGAAATCGTTAGGAAAGTCTACTTTGAACGCGCCCACGTTTTACTTCTGTTCCTCGTAATGAAGTATTGTTGTGCTGAAGAAACAGCGAGGAATATTTAAGATAAATAAGACGTACCTCTCTACTACTTGACTGGGGAGACGGGAACTGGATGTCTAGAAGAGTCTTCAAGTTGCTCAACAGACTCCTTCCGGTGTCCCAATCCTTGAGGTTGGCATTCAACTTGTCTCGCATAGGATTGATGACTGTACCACAAGAACACAAATTACCAGAACCAGTATTATGTAATGCAAAGATATGAGCAGGTCTCATGACTTCAAAAGAACCAGACGTCCCACTGACATAAAAATTCTCTGCTAAAAATTGTGTCAAAGACCAATTCTTTATGCAATCTTATTGTGAATTTGTATAATGTTTTTCAGAAGACAAGGTTGTACAATTGGTTTTCTGCGCAGTGGTGGATTTTTGGGGTATTCAGGAAGGCTCCTAGCTAAAATGCCAAGTGATTTAGGATTGGCCCCCCCCCCCCTCCCAATAAAAAAGGATTGTTTTTCAGTAGTTTCTTACAGTTGCTTCTAATAGTCAATATATATATCCAGTCAATATATGCCTGAACATTTCTGAATAGATTTGAAAATATTTCTAATCAGAAGTTGGTCACGTTTGTACCACTTAGAAGTTGAGCATGGCTTTGCGGACTTGTGTACTGTATCTTTTTAAGGACATCAACCCTAATTTTAGCTCTACCTTCCTCAATCCTAACAAATACTTCAAAACTCCTGGACTTTAAAGTATCTGAGAGAGTAAGGGTTGATGCATATGGAGGGTCAAAAGTGGACAACCGTATTTTCCCATTTTCTGCTAGTAGAATTTTAGGTTTTTTGAAATGGCAACAGCGGATTTTAAAAATCTCAAGTTTCTACTCGCAGAAAATTGGATTTTACTTTGACGACTTTCTCAGCGGCTCAAAAGTGATCAACTAAAAATCTGAAATTCTTACTAGCAAAAATTATGATGGTCCATAAGTGGACAACCCCATTTTCCCATTTCACAACACCCGTTTTGAAAATGTCAATTTTCTGCAAGCAGAAATTTGAGTTTTACTTTGACGGCTTTCTTGACGCCTACGGATGTTTAGATGTCCATTTTTGAGGTGTCAAGAAATTGAGAGTTTTAAAATCCAGTGTTGCCGTTTCAAAAAAGATAAAATTCTACAAGTAGAAAATGGGAAAATGTGGTTGTCCACTTTTGACGCTCCATATGATGCATCACAAAATAAATTAATGCTGATGAGTTGACAATACCATGGTCAGCACCGAGGAACTTGAATTCTGGGAGCATCTTTGGGTAGAGAGGATCAACTGTGACTTGAACGGAAGAGTTGTTACCTGCAGGAGAAATCAACAGAATAAAAGGCAAACCTGCTAAGTACTCAAAAGGTCCGATGCCGAGCTTCAAGCTCCGGGTCCAAGTCTAAGGCTGCATCTGATTTACTAGACTATGGCTAGCAATTACACATGCCTCTATGGAAGTGGCTGAAGCCAGATCATATAGACACTTGTGTTACTGCTAGCATAATTAGCCAAGTAATTCAGACATGGCCAAAGTCTCAAGTGTTAAGCCTGAGCTCCCAATCACACAGTTCAAAGCCTGAGTACAAGTCATGAGACAGGGAGGATTAGACTAAGTCAAAGTTAGATATTATAAAAGTGGAACTACATGTAACAAACACATTTTTTGGTCAAACTCTTTTTAAAGTAGTTTCTTCAAGGTTGGGATTTTAAGGAACACAAGTTTGGTGTGCAATCTGAAATTGATTTCTAAAAGAATTACACAAGACAAGCCTTGGACAGTTGGACTGGTACCTAATAACTTAAGCTGACCTTTCGGGTCATGCAAAAGCAACACAAATATTTGTTGGTGTATATACTGTGTGGTGCTTGCTAACCAAAACGAAAACAGTTTCCGTTGTGATGTTAGGCCAGGAGATATTTTGCTCCTTTGCACAAACAAGACAAAAATTTGAAAGTTGGAAATGTTGATGAACTAAAAAGAAAAATGATTTCATACCCAGAGCAATTCTCCTGGATCTATCTGATGGCATCGGTCTCTCCGGTTCAAGAACCCACGTCTGTTCATCAATCTCGGCCACGGTATCCCAGAATTCCCTGTACTTGCCCAAACTCTCTTCAAACTGGGTGTAGATGTCTGCAAGAGTGCTCTGGTGGATGAAAGTATGAGATATTTAACTGGCATGCAATCTAAGCACAAACTAGAAGTCAATGTAGCCTTAACCCTGCCAGGCATAACACAGTGCATCAGGTCTAAAAGTCTGTGGGACCTTGCTGTACTGGGCCATCAACACCAGTGCAATAAACAGCCAATTCTGAAACAATCAGAGCTAGATTCTCATGCACAATACCTCAGTTGTATCCTGCTGCAGTTGGTGACCACAGACTCTGAGGCACTTTGGCCTTGAGATTTTTGGCCTGATGGATCTTGCTTTACTGGGCAGGCTTGTCATTTTGACAACTGTTGCATGCTGCTACATGTATGTTCAACAGGGTGTTTAGCCAAAATACACTGGAGGGTTAGGGTTATTGATCTCCTTTTCCTATTAAAATGACACATCTCCTCCGCATGTAGCAGACACTTTTGAGCTAATACTCAGCATATTTTCATGGGTTGGCTATGAATGTTGGCTTGTGTGCATGCTTCTACATCCTGAAGCAAAAAGGGCCTTTCACTCTATCCACAATCTCTGTGTTGGACCCAGGTCCAACACAGAGATTTTAGAAACCCCTTTCACACTAGCAAGAATCTAACACGGCTTCTACCCGGGTAAAATCCAACCATGGCCAGGACCAGGGTTGAGAGGCTCTACCCGGGTAGAAAATCCAAAATCAAAAGCCAACCTGTGTACAATCCGGTGTCAGTGTGAACAGTATGCCTAGCCTACCCATGTTTGATGGGAACCGGATCTGTTTATGGCGCATCCGTGTTGATTTCAGCATGGATAGGTGAGACGTTAGTTTGAAAAGGCCTTAAGAATATACCGCTTAGTTGGAGCAGAATGAGAGCAGTAAGCTGGCATATCGATTTCTGCCAAATTCCTTCATATTATTAATAATGTGTATTTGTAAATCGCACGTATCCACCAGTATTGGTGCTCAAGGCGCTACATCATTATTACCCTGCTCATTGGGCTTATGAAACATTCCAAAGACAATCTCAGCTCCTTAGGGAGTATATGCAGCTCGGGCTGCCATTTGGGCACAAGGCAGCTAAAATCAATTACTATAACCATCTCTGCCCTGTCAGGTACCTATTGACTCCTGGGTGGTGAGAAGCAATGAGTGACAAAGTGTCTTGCCCAAGGGCACACCCACCATAACCCCAGGCTGGACTCGAACCCACAACCTGCAGAATTACCTGCAGACCACAAATTCAATGCTCCATACCAGGAGGCCACGGCACTCCACCACGAAGCCATGTCACTCCAATTATTAGGTGTCATTAGGTGTCATAGTCATCAACTACACACTTTAAATTATATTAAAATAAACAATGTACCTGATGCGTCCAATGTAATTCCAAGGTCTCCCCAGGCAAATCGGTGGTACAGGTTGGAGCAACAACTGGATGCTGCAATGCAGATGAAAAAACACCGAATTATTGTCATCAAAAACCAACTGACCAAGCACAGAACACTTTTCCACCAAACATGAGGGTTTCCCTCAGAAAAAAAGAAAAGAACATCTTTGCAATGCTTGTCCACCACCTGTCTATTGGTGCTTATGGTGCTGGCATTGGACGTTTCAAGTACCTTTGCAGATAAATGCCGTTGAAATTATTCTCAGCAAGTATGTTTGTCTAAATATTTCCCACTTTAAAGGTAGAGTAGATCATTTGGAGCTATCCAAAAAGTAACTGACCAAATTATTGTTCAAAAACTTACTTAGTTTAAAGATAGCAATACCACTAATCTACCTAAGTTGAAATTTTTCCTTCTGGCATGCACAAAAGACATTTTGAAGAAAACAATAAAAGAAGTTCACTTCCAAAGATGAGTCAAGTGATACATTTTTGAATATTTCCGTTAGTAGTTGGTCTGTAATTGGGCGAATCTGTGAATCGGAGCGCGCAAGCGTTGACACAACGCACATACGCGCGGTTGTTATTATTCGTCGGTTCAGTGCGTGATATCGCGTAGCTGCAATCGACTGAATGAGAACATGTTCCGGATACCGATATTCCAGTGCAATTCAATTATGACTGCAACTTTTGAATTAAAATCGAGATCCTAGAATATTGTTTTCTCGGAATATACAGCTTTCACGGAGCTAAAATTTCATCGGGTTAGTTATTAAGCACAAAGATTTTGAGCACTTTTGTTGCTTTTAACGAAACAAATGCAAAAAATGACAAATGATCCATTCAATCTTTAAACAGAAAGAGTTTTTTTCACAGTTGTGTATTTAGGATATAGAGTTTTTTTCCAAACCTTTTGTGCTTTTTGAAAGGAAGCTCGTCAATTTTCAAAGAGTGGTTTTTTGATTGAACAAATCCACAAATGTAATCCATTAAAGGCCTATAGGATCAATTGCATTATCCCAAAAGTAACCTACCGAATTATTATGAAAAAGCTTACTTGGATTAAAGATCGTACTGGTACTAAATACCCCGTCTGGCTTGCTGTCATTGAGAAGAAATCAACAAATGTTGATGATTTCCAACAAAACAATGACAGATTTTTGGACATGAAGAGTGCTATCATGAAGAAATGGGAAAAACAAATTCACTGTTTTTCCGATATTCACTGAGCTGAAACTTCAACCGGTTAGGTTTTGAACATTCTTCTTTGGATTTTGAGTGGTGTCATTATTGGAAAGGAAAATAATGAATGATAATCAAATGATCCTATATGCCTTTATTTGATACTTGATTAACCCCAACTCCCTAGCATGATTTACTAGGAACCATACCCATCCTGGCAAATTCCAACACCATATGGGAAACTGTGCACACATATTTCTGACTTTATTTCTGGAGGTGTGCCAACCCAATGTAAAAGACTGTCAGTTTAGGGGTACTGTACCCATCCTGACAGATTCCAACATAACATGCCGTTGGGGTTTGATGGGTTGAGTTCTGTTAGGGTTAATCGAGTAATGGCGTATTCGATGCAGCCCTATAGACACCATGTAGAGTTTACCTGGGGGTCTAGGTGTACCGTGATGTAATGCTTACTGCCATTGGGTCCTTCAGAGATCAACTGCAGACTACTGAAGGACGGATCGATGCTGGATAGTTTCTCCCAGCCCAGACGCCCAATGTCACCAATCACCTGGGAACACTGTGTTGCCATGGTAACGCTAGGCTGGGACTTGCTGGCCTCGCTCTGGTGTTGCATAGTGTGCTCCTGTATGGAATTTTTATTTTTAATGTCAAGTTTTTGCAAGTGTCTTGTGAAAACAATACCAAGGTTGGCACCAGACTATCTTGAATGAATACCCCATGTAGGTGCTGTAGACAGAAAGATGTAGATGGAGCTGGCTATAGACAACCTCGTTTCCATGGGTACGATCTTGTTGCGCCATGTTGTTTCCCATCATGCCTTGCGCAATCTTATCACCTGGATTTGTCTAATTTAATGTGTCAAAATATGACACATTTAAATTAGGACTGCAGTTGATGTATATGTTGAAAGTTGTGTTTTTGAAGAATCAATCCTTTCAAACATAAGGTTTCGATGTCACGTTATTTAGCAAGGATTTGTATTAAATGTGCGTACCTCTTTCGTCCCTTTACAACCGAAGATTGGGCGAAAAACGAGGCTGCCATAATCAATATCGTACAGGCCTCGCGCAGTTTCGAAAAAAAAGTTCATACGTGATGTGATGTGCAAAGCACGCGAGCGCATTATAGGGCGTGCAGTCTTCGAAATGCTCGCGCAGTACGCTCTGAATAGCCAGTCAGCATCGCTTATGTGTTCATCACGGCCAGGGGTTAGAGAAGGAATGCACACGTGCCCATGGAGTTGAGGCTGGGCTATAGACTAATTTGGCAACAGCCATTTTCTGTGTTAGCACCAGGTAGCATGCTCCTTCGTCCAATAGGGCTACCAAAATGCGCTTGTGCCTCGTCTTTAAATCACTCATGTACTTTTCAAGATACAGAATTTTAAACAGAAACACCATTTTAAATTGTGTCCATGGATCTCAAAAAAGGTAAGTGTTCTTTCAGCAAAATGAAAACAATTCACATAGGGATGTATGTGAATTGGTAGTGTTGATTGGTTATTTTGTATTTCCAACAATTCGATTGATATGTTTGGAAACGTTAATGACTTTTCTGCATTTTTGCAACATTGACCTTCCATAATTTGGCAACCCATGGAAAGGTCTAGGCTCAAGAGCCAATGTATGATAGTCACATGAGCACACAATCTACGTTATTTTAGTGAATAATTTAGACCAATTGTTGAACACATAAATTTCCGTCAGATACACTGACATTCAGACCCTTAACTACCAATGCCGCAACACTCTTGGTCGGTTGTATAAAATGTGGTGAGCCCAACGCCACTTACAAGGATATTCTTGAGTTCGCTCAGAAAAGTGGCCAGGTCTGGCGTGTTCTGCAATCGCTGTCCAATGAGATGACGGTAACTACGGAGATGCTGGTTCAGCAGCCAATCGCCAAGCAGCTTTGCTCTTCTGTGGTCCCTGTCGTCAGGCAGCTCAATCCTCAGATGGAGATCTTGTCCCTGGAGATTTATAATCAATACAAATGTGAAGTTGAAGACTTTGGTGAGAATCATATAAAGACAATTTGGAATTCAGCAACCGACATCATGTTCTCTTTTTTTAATGAAAAACTAACTCAAAGTCAATTCCAGTCCCCCAGACATTCGAATACTGAATAACCGCAAAGGAAAACTTGGGTAGGTTCGCTTTTAAAGGATACCCAGTTGAGCATAAAAAAAAAGTTGCCTGGAGCTGGACGTGAACCTCCAACCTTTGAAACAGCAAAGCAGCGTTGTGCCAATAATTGAGCCCAAGGTATCCAGCCTTCTGTTTACCGTCTTCAAAATACAAAATGCATTTTTTTGGCGTTTCTGCGGTTTCCATGATGATTAATATTATGAAACTATATCTACACAGTGATCCAAGCTTTGCATGATTGCTTACAACGTTACTAGCATCTGAAGACTGCAAACATATAGGGCTGGATGGCTGAATCGGTCAAGCACTGGTTTGGTATTCCCAACGTAGGTAGTCATGGTAGTCCCACACATGTGTGCAAATCGAAGTTAATAAGTTCACAATATTGTTCCACGGCCCAATTTCATAAAGTGCACGCTTCACTATAAGCATGCTCACCAGTGCGAACCTGCATGCAACATGCTCTCATATGTTGGCCATAATTGAGCACCATCTTCGTTCATCTTGCACAGTGCAGGGAGTCACTAAACACTAAAACAGCCAAGGCGTTTACCTTGACACAAATCAAGCCATCCCAGCAAGTCTGTTGTCGGTTGAGAGGCACCAGCCTCGGACAAACTTCATAAACGGCCTGGCTCTGCTCGAGTGTTGCCATAATAAACCTGAATTTCTGCATTGAAATATAAAACATAGCATAACAACTAGCTCTACTGAGTGGAGCGTTGAATTACGGGTACCCCTCCATACAAACGCTCCACCGATTTGCCATACTTTGGTAGCACTTACACGGTCGTCATGACGGTATGCATTTTGTGAATACCCCATTTTGTGCATGCCCTCGCGAGGACAAGGCCCAAAAAAACTGATAAAGAAAATACAAATGAGGAAGACAGTAACCCTGGATAGATCCACACATTCATGACATTCCATAAGACCCCTCAAATTGTTTCAAACAACCGGTAATTTTGAAAAAAGAACAAAATAGTCTGAACTTACCGCTCACAATTAAATGTGTCTGCCGAGTTGCACAGTCTATTTCAATGACATGATGATGCATAATTCATTGCGCGCGTGCATGACGTCACTATTGAAGAAAAACAAGTTGCGCTTACTCAATAGCTGTTTCATGTAGTCATATGTGCCCCGCGCCGTCTGACTGTGGGTTTTTTGGTGCGGGGCACATATCAGTACATGAAACAGTCATTGATTAAGCGCGACTTGTTTTTCTTCAATAGTGACGTCACACACGCGCGCAATGAATTATGCATCAGTCATGTCAGTGAAATAGACTGTGCAACTCGGCAGACACATTTAATTGTGAGCGGTAAGTTCAGACTATTTTGTTCTTTTTTCAAAATTACCGGTTGTTTGAAACAATTTGAGGGGTCTTATGGAATGTCATGAATGTGTGGATCTATCCAGGGTTACTGTCTTCCTCATTTGTATTTTCTTTATCAGTTTTTTTGGGCCTTGTCCTCGCGAGGGCATGCACAAAATGCATACCGTCATGACGACCGTGTAAGTGCTACCAAAGTATGGCAAATTGGTGGAGCGTTTGTATGGAGGGGTACCCGTAATTCAACGCTCCACTCAGCTCAGTAGAGCTACATAACACCAAATGAATACATATTGATGAATATAATATAAACCTCATGGTAAAAAACAAAATTGTAAAGAGTAAAGTTACGTTTGCCTGCCCTGATTAAAGCCAAGGCTGGATTCTCACTGGAACTTTGGAAGGAGGAAAAGATAGCATAATCATATTGGGTCACAAAGTCAAAGGCTATGCCCAATTAATTTACCCAATTAAACCGTAAGTGTTGAGCGGTAAGTGCATCGATAAGTGCATCTACATTGTACCTCCACGCTCTACCTGTCCACGGATGATGGTGTACTCACCTGATCACCACCTTCATGACCTTCGTTTCGTGAACACAGACTATACAGGAACAACTCTCTCGATTTAGGAAGATGAAGCACGCCCTCAAGAGTCTAAAGCATAAAAGCAACTTACTTTGGCAGCTGTGTCGCGTCGTGTACGTGTGTGCATTTCGCGTATACGTACGTAAACGGAGCGAGTGCACAGTGCATGCAGTGTGGATTAAAGAACTGAGTGTACACACATCATCAAGTAGAATAGTCTTTGCATGTCCTGAGACGTCTTGAGACGACTTTTGTGAAAACAGGCTACCGTCGAAGCCAGTGAGTGGACTTGGAAGTTTGTAAAAAAAAAGCAAAGGTAAGGAAAGAATTTTGCAACCTGACACCACTTGGAAAAAATGTTGCAACGTCCTGAGTGACGCGGGATGACGGCACTTTTTTTCTTCACACATGATCAGATGATGTAACACAAATACCAGTAATCAGGTAATGGCGATCGTGAAGTGTTGGGCCCGGTTCTATAAGGGAACAAAATCCACAATTATTGGACCTACCATTAGTACCAAACTAGTTGGCGACATTCACCGTATGTCATTGTCATAGATAGAGGGCAGGGTTTTGATTTTTGAGGGAAATTTGGGGGTAAAAAGACGATGACAGCACGGCGACAACACGCGACCCGAAAATAAAGACGCGCGCGTGATGTATACCGTGCGTGCTGAATCCAAAGGCACAAACCGCGCAGGAAAATTGTGATTTCTACCTCAAGAATCTGTTCAAAATTGCAAAACGGGTGTCATTAGAATTGAGAAAAGTCTGCTTTTGATTGTAAAGGTGAATTTTTAGCAATAAAAAACATTTTTGACTCTAATTTCATCAAAACGAAACAGGGGCCCTACACTTCACGATCGCCCTAGTAGCAGTTATATCATCTCAATCATGTCAATGAAGGTCAGTCATTGCAAAAATGATGATAAGACACGAATCTGGTCATGCTGGGACTATAGGACTGACATTTCCAATTTTGTTAAGAAATACTTAAAACAAATTCTTGACTCTCCATAGAGTTTGCACACAACCGCTGAAGTGGCATCAGAGTTGCAACATTTTTACCCCACTTTTTTCTTCATACATCATCTCAATAAAAAAAAGGCTTATTTATCGCAAATAGCAAAATCCGAGAGCATTATGGGAAGACTCAGGGATATTGTACGCTGTCAACGCGTACGCCCCAAGCCTTAACACGGCGATGACGGTGTGCGCATTCGAACACGGCGTTCGTGCGTGGTTCTTTGCCCCCTTATCCTGCCCATAATGTTTTGCGCAGCAGTGTATTTTGCTAGTTGCTGTAAGGCTTATCAATAACAAAATCTGAGAGCATCAGGGGAAGACTCAGGGACATTGACCGCGTACGTACGCTGTCAACGCGTCAACACGGCGGCGAGGGCGTGTGATTGATTCTACAAAAAAAAATCTAAAATTTATGCACTGTGTGGCACGTTAAATAAGTATACTATTGCCGACTTTTGAAAGCATTTGAACTTAAAACAGTGAAGTTATTACAACAACACTATTTTGACCAAAAATGGGCAAAACAATGAGAAATTTTACTCATCGTAACTCAAATTTCAATGTACCATGCTGAAGGTATTGGGATCGAATCCGGAGTTCTTTAGATATTCTTCTTTACCTTACTTTTTTGAATACGTTTTCTTTAGTTTTATGTTTTAAATCAAATCCTGCTTTTTATTCAAGTAGATTTCATTTTATTTATTTTTTTGGTAGTAATCCATGGCTTTGGAGGATTTTATTTTTGTAGGGAAATGAAGTCTGAGTCAATGAATTATATCAACAATCCAGTTGATAGTCTGGTTCAAGACCAAAAGATCCTGGCGGTGAATATTTGAAATCCATTTGAAATCTTAAATTCATGCACACAAACAATATGCATTACCCTCAGTTTTCCCCTTGAGAAATTGGTACACCCCCAGGGTGCCCCCCCCCCCCCAGCAGCTTAACCCTAGTTACACCGTTGGCTGTAACTATAGCCACAGCGTTTTGAAAACAAAAAGTCCAGCCCTAAAACCAATTTTTCAATGACAGATTATTAAATTTGCAAACTCACCCTGTTGGTCGTGGTAAACTGCCTTTTAAGGCCTTTTCACACTACAGGAACCCCAGAAACCCCAGCCCCACCCCAGCAACCGTTCTCTACATTTGGTAACTCCTGGGAGCACTATTTTCCGTGAATATGCACAGTCATTTCACTCTCGCAATCAAACCTAAATGTTTGTGGGCAGACAGTCGGCCAATTTTGAGAAAACTTTCCCGTTTCTTGTACAAATGTAGATGATGACAAACTGAACACACTTATTATTATACATTTGTATTCACAACCACATAAATTTTGCATTGCACACTAGATTTTTTTCCGAAAGTGCACACTTTGTGAATATTTTGTCGCAAAATGCGATGCGATACAGGGGAAATCGAACAAGGTGGGGAAAGTTAAAACCCGCATTTGTTCACACTAGTTGCTTTTTCCCGGGAAAAACGTTTAACCCCAGGCTTACATGTATCTCTCTTAACCCTACTCCCGAGCAGGGGTAAATATTTCCCGGGGAAAAGCTATTTCCCGGGAGTTTCTTTGGTAGTGGAACAGACCGACCGAAATTCCCCGGGAATTTCCCAGGAAATACTTGCAGTGTGAACGAGGCTAGATGACCAGACTAGTCTGTAAACACCATTATTGCAAGAAAGAGAGCTAACAAGCACCAGTTATGAGTTTGCGTTTTTGCTGCTTGCGCAACTTGAGGGAAGAGTTTGGATTGTGTCACTGAAATGAGACATCTTACAGATTGAAAATATATCCGACATTCCAACTGAAAAAAAGAAAGCACCAGTCATGAGTTTGCGTTTTTGCTGCTTGCGCAACTTGAGGGAAGAGTTTGGATTGTGTCACTGAAATGAGACATCTTAAAGATTGAAAATGTTTCCAACTTTCCAACTGAAAAAAAAACACCACCAGTCATGAGTTTGCACTTTTGCTGATTGCACAACTTGAGGGAAGAGGTTGGATTAGGTCACTGAAATAAGAAAGCTTAAAGATTGAAGCTGTAAACATGTACAATGTACTGTACATGTGTACAAGAAGATCAAATGGGAAATTTATAGCAGCACTCTTGGGTCTTTTGTTAAACAATTGTAGGGGATGATCTTAATCGTAAATTAGATATTTCAAGAGTGGTATGCTTACATGTACACACGTACATTGCAATGGAAAGTTAACACTGCGAATGGGAATGGGAAATTTTGTGAAAAGAATTAGCATTCGCATTTGCATTTCCTATTGCCTGAAAATGTTTTCTTACTTGTGTGAAAGGCTTGAAAATGTTTTCCCACTTGTGTGAAAAGGCGTGAAAATGTTTTCCCACTCGTGTGAAAAGGCTTGAAAACGTTTCCCACTTGTGTAAAAAGGCATAAAAATGTTTTTCCACTCGTGTGAAAGGCATGTAAATTTTTTCCCACTTGTCTGAAAAGGCATGAAAATGTTTTCCCACTTGTGTGAACAGGCATGAAAATGTTTTCCCACTTGTGTGAAAGGGCCAGAAAATGTTTCCAACTTGTGTGAAAAGGCGTGAAAATGATTTCCCACTTGTGTGAAAAGGCATGAAAATGTTTTCCCACTTGTCTGAAAAGGCGTGAAAATGTTTTCCCGCTGGGAAGAGAAAAAGTGTGAAGAGAAATTCCCAGGTTAACTTTCAGTAAGCCATTTGGGAGTAACCTACATACATGTATATGTACAAACCCTTTGGGATTTATATTTGAAAAACCTCTGGTGCACTGACTTGCTCAGAATGCTTGGTACATTTTAACTTTGAATTCTCCAGACCAGAGACATTGTTGCTAATCACATGATTTGGGGCAAGCTCTTGCATAGTTATGTACATGTAAGAGACGCTCAGCACCAATACATTGTTCACAGTGGGTGAGCATGGCACAAAGACACCAGACCATCCTGGAGCTGGGGGTTGCTATCATTTTAGCTTGCCCCGAATCATGTGATATAGTAACAGTCTCTTTGGTCGGGAGAATGCAAAGTTAAAACCTGCAAAGCATTGCATTAAGTCAGCGTTCCAGATTTTGTTCAAATTTAACTCGCAAATGGCTTATTGCAACGTACTGTACATGTACATGTACATGACTTCTGTCTGCATACATCTCAGAGAGTTTTCTCTATTATTTTAATTCAGTAATTAATGTGCAATGAATGCACGTTTTTACTCATGCCTACACATGTAGCTGTCAAAAGCATGCATACAAAAAACATTGCCCTCGGACTCCTGAACAGATAAGGTCTATGGTGAGATTTTGTTTGGGGAAAAAAACATAGTTTTGTGACAGTTTTGTTTTCAAGTACTTTTCCCACATCTGACAAGCTTTCTGAAGTATGTACATAAATACATACATGTACACTACCTGTACGGTACATGTACATGCATATGTACAGTACATGTATGAACATTTTTCACTTTCTGTCTAAAAAGCTGTATCCCTGCTCATTCAAATTACCACAGGCTTGTTGCAAACAGCCAATGTACAAACTACTGATACCCACTTTTACCTTTTTCTAACCATGCACATGGTGATTCAGAAAAAGCACTTGATTTGAACGCTGGGTGACCAAAACGTCACGTGAAGGGGGAAAAAAGCACAATCGAAAATAAAGTTTTCGAAAAGGGTGTGGAAGAAATTGTTCAATTGTAACGAATTTATGGGAAAAATTAGAAGAGGTAATTTTGAGTGATGGTCCAATATCAACCACAGAGAGCCACCAGAAATGACCCTCAAATTTCCTGTCTCCATATGACTCATTGAAGGCCAAAGAGGATGCTTTTACTGTACTTATACAGTACCCGGTACATAGCTACCGGTACGTAGAAACAAGGATGTGGAGAATTGTCAATGGTTTGGCCATAAACCAATGCTGACCTTCAGATGTGGTCAGTGCATACATACATGTACATGTACATGTACATATGTAAATTGTTTATTTTAAATCAGTTTAATATCAACATTTAGAGCTTTCCATGACAGTTTTAAATACTATTTATATTATAATGAGAATAAATTTAAAATACAGAGCTCTAGAAATTACAAAGCAATTATGAAAGCATATTCTTAAGAACTAAAAACGAATTCATTTTTTTTTAGATAGGCAATTAGAGGATTTTTAAGAATTGAGGATTGTTCCTAGCCAAAAGGGCCTGGGTGGTTAGGGTGAATCTGTTTTATAAGTTGCTTGAACCCTAACGTACCTGAATCCATCAAAATCCACACCCCTGTTTTGGAGTATTTCGGCGGATTCAGAATACTTCCTTATTGGAAAAAACATTGAGGGATTTTGATGGATTCAGGACAGTAAGCCTAGCGGTACTGCAGGATTTTGATGGATTCAGGATACCTCCATATTGAGCAGTTGGGGGACTTTGATGGATGCAGGATCTCAACAGTTTAACTCCTTGGCTGTATGTTTGGTGTGTACAAAGTACAAATGTATATGTAATACACTGGTGGATTCTGATGGACTCACTGGTGGATCCTGATGGACTCAGGACACCAACATTTTTTTGCATGACAAAATTGGTGGATTTTGGCAGATTCAGGATACTTTCTAGTAAAAGTGCTGAAGGGGTTAGGGTTAAATTGATTTAGTATTGTTTATTTTAACTTACATGTAATTTATTTAATTTTAGTATAATTCATTCATTTTCTTATATTGTAAATACTCTCAAGGCCCTCCTGAAAAGCAGTTTTATTACTGGTAAGGCCTCCATGCTTAAATCAAACTATGGAACAGTACTAATAAATAATGCAGTAGTTAACTAGTTATTTACACTGTAACTTTTAATTATGATCTTGATTTATTTGATGATGATATTATCATCTCAATCTGACCTGATATGTATCACATGTACATCACCAGATAATATACATAATGTAGGTCATTTTTTTATTCAATAACAGAGAAACAAAACTACTCATGCCTGATACCCTTACAAAAGCGTTGCG
This sequence comes from Patiria miniata, assembly GCF_015706575.1. Classification (NCBI taxonomy): domain Eukaryota; kingdom Metazoa; phylum Echinodermata; class Asteroidea; order Valvatida; family Asterinidae; genus Patiria; species Patiria miniata. Next base: position 38,129,828 of record NW_024037072.1, read on the forward strand.
GTAGTGGGCCTGAATATGCCTAAGGTTAGGATTACCCCGATTGCAGTAAATCACCAGTGACCTTCTTTCAGATTCCATTATCAGTTTCGTTTATTGAATATGTAGATTAATAGTGAAATATCCCTTTTGGCTTTTGGTTCTGCCCAGGTACAGAAACCACCAATATAGTGAAGGGATCAGACCCAGTGCAGTCATTTGAGGTTCCTGCAGAGCAAGTAGCCAGAACGACTGATTCACATACCCATCCGCAGCGGCTGGGACAGGGGTGTGGTTGTGTTTTTGGAAAGAGGGTTTGAGGTCTCCTCTGTCAACAAACTGGACATCTAAAGTTTGTTCTTCATATTGGCGTCATTGGCATCGTTATTGGCATCGTTATTGGCATCACTACGGCAACACGAGTACACTGTGAGTAACTCTGAGTTTGCTTTTAAATACAATAAATGCCGGAGTAAAGTGTCCACCAACCAACCAACAAACCAACCAACCAACATTTATAGCAGCTCAAGGGTGCCAAGATGGCACTCGTCGGAATATTGATCTACATGTACATGTACAAGTACATGTACAGTATACAAGGTTCAAATGGCAAGAAAATGCAAAAACTAATGCGGACCCTTTTTCAAGGTCCACCTCCAAAGTGGGGTTTGAAACCCCGACTACCGGTATTACAATATAAGGGTTAAGTATGTGTAGGGTTTAGTTTATGCATGAAAAAAATCTTTCAGAGTACTACATGTATGTAAGTGCGCGAATAACGGGCACACAAAGATGTTACATGTACCAGCAAAATTTGGCAAGCCCAGTTATTTCATTAGCCTGTAAAATAACAGACTCTCGTGCAACATTGTGCATACATGTACCGGTATACATTGTACAAGACGAGGAAGATACCGGTACTGGTAATATTTAAGCCTTTACGTTACATTTGTTGGCTTGGGCAGGAACTACATGTACATGTGGTGTATCTGTGTCCAAATCGTTAACCTTAACTCCTTTACTGTCTTTTACTAAGTACTGGACCAAGTCCACCAGAATCCATCAATCACATTGCTTCCAATGTATGGCTTTGCTTTAGGCCTCCAGGCCCAAGTCCATCATACTCCATCAATATTTAGTCAGACCAGGCCTGCAGGACCAAAATCCACTAAAATCCACCAAAATGGGGGGATGGATTTTGGTGGAGTTGGGGCAGTTAGGGTTAATTCATGTAGAAAACTTGTGACACTATGAACCAGGAATGTCTGAAACGTTTTTGTTGCGGACACAGTTTGGACATTTTTAATCCCGTCTTATCGTACATTTCAGACATTTCAAATGTCTGAAACATATTAGCCTATCGAGAAACTGGCCATGTTAAGTTTTAGACATCCAGGTGACTGACCAGCCAGTTGTTTTGAAAGTCTTGCGTTTCAGATAGTTTGAGGTTTACGGAGTGTCTGAAGTGAAAGTGGTTGAATTAACAGGTTTACATCTCTAGAAAATAGATGAAGATACATGTACATGTACATTGTACATTAGACTTGTAATGGCTTATAACATCATGAACAACTTGACCGATGCCAGTATAGCCTCCTAGATTCAACCCACCTCATAGAATCTCTAGAAGTCCAGGTTCCCTTTGCCAAAACAAATTAGCCAGTTCGCATCAGATGACGTGTATACATGAGGTTTTGCAGAATTCGGAATGGATGACGGGAAAACACGCAACAAGCAAGGCCGGGAAATAACTGTCAGCTACCTGCAGACAATGACCGAGTCCTGAAATATGAGTGTGCTGCCCGGGGGTGATGGCTTCAACCCACCTGGCATTGAGGTCAAGTGGAAGATAATCCTGTGCCTCAGTCTGGTCCTTAAAATAATCCTGGCGTGAAGTGGTTAAGAATTCATATTTCATTTGTACTGCAAATGAATGGAATGCCACTCCAGGCGACATTGTTGCTTTTGCTGTAATGTACAGAAATGGATGGATTTGGGGTTAGCATTGTATAACACTAATATTCTTACACTAACCTGTTAAAAGTTTTGTGTTCAGGCATTCAAAATGTCTGAACATACACAATGTACATGTACTGTACCGGTCTGAAATGGTGACAAAATGTCTGAAAAATACAGTCGCCAACATTGTTTCAGACATTTTGTCTGGAAACAAAGCATTTCAGACATTCCTGGTTCATAGTGTAAGGATCCCTTTTTAAATACCGTAGTTTGACTAAAATGATTCCAGCAAATCCTACCCCAAAGTGCAGTGCTGTCAGTCACTTTGGCCCCGCCTCACAATCACCCTCCCCTTTTTACAGGCCCCAGTTTTTAATTTGCCATCAATAATCTATTTTGAAGCTTTATTAGCCAATCAGCCATGAAGCGTAAAACCAATTCTGAGGCTACACGTACAACCATCTGTTGACTATTTGTGTTCAGCTTGAGTGAGGACATCTGGTTCAGTTCCATTTCCTGAAGAGTTCATCATCGTGTGTACACATAGTGCCTCTGACGCCGTAAAATCATACGGTATAAACAGACTTTTGTCACCGTTTGTGATGTCAGTGTAAGTAATATTTGCATAATTGTTTTTCGATCAGATTTTGCTCAATACCTTTTTTTGTTATCATAGGGAGCGGTTGACAGCATCAGTCGTCACTTGATGCCCCGAATCCAGCAGCAGCGCAACGACGCCATGAGCTCGATCACTCCCAACTCCAGCCCCCTGGAAAACGGCTTCCTGAACGAGGAGGAAAAACTCAAACTGGCGGGCACCAGTCCGTACGCCGTGCACCACAACGGTGGCGGCGGTGACGTTATGGTGTTGGGAACCAGGGAAACCGGTAGTCAGCCCTCAACGTCAAAGAATAGCGCTAGTTCAGGAGGCTCTGACAAGAAGATTCGAGATCCTTTGGACGCGGAGAAACTGTTACCAGGAATGGTGCAGTCTTACAAGTCGCTCATAGCCAGCGTGGGGGAAGACCCTGACAGACAAGGCTTGAAGAAGACACCGGAGAGGGCCGCCAAAGCACTCATGTTCTTCACGAAGGGCTACGAGCAGAAAATTGAAGGTAAGAGAGGTCAACCGCAAATCACTTGTGTTGACTCAGGTGTTCTATCATTTTGCCGTTAATCATCTGAATCTCAATTTGATTACCGCCGGTGGCGGCATCAGAAAGGATCGCAAAACGGTCAACTGCCCCCAAAAAGTTATTTTTAGTGAGTTGTACTTCAGCAAATGTCAATCAAAGCTTGCAATTCAGCTGGTTTTTTTTTCCAGCTGGACACTTGAGGGGTGCAAAATGTGGCTATTGTTGTACTTCCACCTTCAGTAGCCACCTGATGATGCACCCATCTGCAAGTCCGTTAGTAAGGCCAAAAAAAAAAAATATTCGGTCTCTGGTCAGACCAAAGTTCCGGAATTGACGCGGCGACGCGGCTTTTTTTTTTTTCTTCAAGCTTGGATTGTACAGACAAGGTGGGGTACTATTTTGCTTTTTTGGTGTCCTCATGTACATTGGTGTCCTCCATAATTATCCTTGGTGCTTTCGATCATTTGCCTTGGTGCAATTTCCCATTCCTTGGTGCTATTTGGTAAAAAAAAAAAATGAGGAGGTGCGGCAATAGAGGGTGCTGTTGGAGCTACCGCTGACCAGAGACCGACTTATTTTTTTTTTGGCCCATCATACATTTTTTTTCTAGGAGCCTTACTGATTCCTCAAAAAATTCCCCCTGTGCTGCAACTCAATGATACAAGTTCACATGTAAACTTTCAGATGGCTTGTATATCAATGATGCTTACATATAAACTTTCTCAATGATACTTAAACCTGTAAACACTGGGATTGATACTAATTTTTAAAGGTACTTCAACATTTTTTCTGTAATTTTTTAGAAGTGGACGGCTTTGGGGTTAGAGCATTGTATTTTATACATGTAGCAAATATTGTTCCACTATACCTGTTTAAAATTTTGTGTTCATGGATGCCGGTAAAAAAACAAGGAAAAAATGCTGCTTTTGTAGACTGGTTCCCTGAATTGACGCTTCAGACAAAACGGAACAATTTATAGACGTCAAGGAATTGTCAGGTCAGGGAACCAGACTAGCTGACTTGCACCCGTTCACGACTTCACGGATGTGTAACACTAACAGATTGCAAACAAAATGTGGAATAATTAAATTTGGTCATTTGGGAGCAGTATTTGAAAAAGAAGGGTTTTTTTTTTTTTCAACGATGTTTCGGCAGAACGGGAAAGGGAACGGGAAAGGAAGAAAAAAAGAAATGTACTTTCTTCATCATTTAAACCACATGTAGATTGAGCTTCTGTGAGTTGTCACTAAAAAGCCAATATATTTGTATAAGATCAACTCCCTATGGGCTCCGTGCGCCAACAAAGAGGGTGCCCTATTACCTAGCAATGACAACCCATGGGCAGGACATTTCGCTGGTTGACGTGCACCGTTCCTTGTGTGTGATGCACGTACACCAGGGGATTTGTACTATGTACACAGAACGCAGTGGCCGCGCTTCACGGCAAAATTGCAGTCAGGCAAGATGGCGTCAGTCGGTCACCCCCAACTGTACTTTCTTTGCTGGTGAGGGGGTACTTGTGAACGGAGTGGATAGTGCCCGAAAGCAAATATAATTTGAAGTCTTCAAGGGCAATAAAGTGTCTGATATCCCCTACATATGTACATGTTCATGTAGGTTATTTTGGTGTCATCATACATACATGTACGTACTTAAAGAGGTTGAGGAATGCTCGAAGACATTTCCGTCATTTTTCGGGTATATGTAGCCTAAGGTGTGATGAAATAAAAACAACTATTGTTTCTGTCATAAAATGAGAACAAAAGGTACTTTTGAGAGCTGTTTTTCAAGTCCTGTCATGCCTGTTTCGACCCGAAGTTGCAATTTGTGTAAAAGTCATCGTTGCGGGCAGCAAACAAAACACAGTAAATCGTGACGTAATAAACAGGACTCCCGATGCAGAGTAGCATAAACGAGTCCTGTTTATTACGTCACGATTTACTGTGTTTTGTTTGCTGCCCGCAACGACGACTTTTACACAAATTGCACGTTCGGGTCGAAACAGGACCTGAAAAATAGCTCTCAAAAGTACCCTTTGTACTCATTTTATGACAGAAACAATAGTCGTTTTTATTTCATCACACCTTAGGCTACATATACCCAAAAAATGACGGAAATGTCTTCGAGCATTCCACAACCTCTTAAATGGCGTCATTGAGTTAAGCTGTCACTTTTTGAAAGTTTGAACAACCTGGTTGTGCAATGTAAATTCACAAACCCTATGAGGTTGTGCCCTTCTCCTGTCATCGCATGATTTGCTGACTGTTCCAAAACTACACAATTGTGACCTGTTCTGTCAAAAGCAGACGCTTCTGGGCACAGGTTGAAATTGAGATACCGGTAGGGCCAAAAAGCGCTGTGGGGGTGATTTTTTTTCGATGTTCAAATTTTTGCATATTTGTAATCCTAAACATGTCTAAAATATACTATAAAAGTTTGAAACCCAAATTTGAACTCTAAATATAGTATTTTTGATGATTTGTTAAGGTATAAAGCAGTTAAAGAAATTTTGTTTTATGACGTTCGTGGCCTTTTTCTCCGTTTTCTACTTTTCGACACAATGAACTACAAAATAGCATAACTCTGCCCAGGAATGACGGGTTTCAAAAATCAAACCACCTAAATGTACATTGTATTAAAAGGAAAAAGAACATATTTTAACATACATGTATGCAAAAATCTCATTTTTGACCTTATGCCAGAAAAGTCTGATTTTGACAGAACAGGTCACAATTATGTTGTCAACCCCATGAAACAAAGTTTCAAACATACCGGGTACAGAGAATCTATAGCATGATTCGTGACTTGGAAACAATACTGCTGCTTTTTGTGAACATCTTTCCGAGCCCACTCCATTTTGCATACGTATGGAAATTTGATATTCATTAGGCTTGTTTTTTTTTTCAACGTTAAAAACTTAAATTCGAATGCATTGATCATATAATTTACATCGATTGACTAAGGTTGTCACATGAGTGAAGAACGATTTAAAAAGTTCTAAGAATGGAACCGATTAAGTTGGGAGGGCCTGATTATGGAAAATATTTGTGGTGAAAAAAAGGAGTACATGTAGCATACAAAAACTCTGACAAAAACATCTTGTGTAATGAAATTCCGAATCTGCAACACATTTTTTTGCCACAATGGAAAACGTGCTGCAAAATAGTTTTAGATGGTTTTCAATAGATCTAGTTCTGCATCAGAGCTCACCTGCCTCTTTAAATGGTCTTCAATGTAAAGTGATATTTGTTAACAATGGAAAATGTGCTGCAAAATAGTTTTAGATAGTTTTCAATAGATCTAGTTCTGCATCAGAGCTCACCTGCCTCTTTAAACATGTTAAATGGCCTTCAATGTGTAACCAGGTCGGGTTGCAGTACTTACTTTTCCCCGACTGGTTCCTTACTCCAGCATTATTTCATAACTTTTGTAATTTCGTATTTGTGTCGATTCACATGTGAGCAGCCATTGCGATCATGCTTTTTGCCTAGCGCCCTCTCGCGGCCAACTAAACTTTTTTAACAGCGCGCGCCGCCTAGAATTTTGCTTAACTATGCGATGGGCGTAGCGAGCATGCGAGTTTTACATTCCAACGCGCTTTGTTTAAGAGGAATAGTTGACATTCCGGGCGTTTCGGTATAGTTTTCTTGTAGGGCCTGCTGCGGAATATTGTTGATTTCGATCCAACACATCGTTGCATTCAGACCATCTTTTACGAGCGCTTACACTCTCCACTTTTATTGCAATTTTGAGAGAGGCTCCCTATACTGCAGTAGAATAGTTTCATCTATTTTTTGCTGCTTCTACTTCGATTTTCACATCGGACACGGAGTAGGCATGAACGTAGATCTTCCCAAGTGGTGAGTAAATCCTTTGTCTGATATTTAACATTTTTATGCCTAAAACATTTTTATGCCTAAAACATTTTTATGCCTAAATCTTTTTATGCCATCATGTATGAAACATTCTGGTCTTTTGTATGTTGGTTTATTGCCAGAATTAAAGGCCGTCAAAACGGACATGGCCGGAAATTTGTCTTGTAATCACGACTGATTATTAACTTTTGAAACAAATCTGTCGTCGTGATTTGCAAGTATTTTTGAGAATGATTTTAATGATTCTCTATTTAATTCTTGCATGAGATGGAAAAAAGGATTTTTCTGTTGACTTTATTTTATACTTTAAACATTTCGGGTAAACACCGTCCATTTATTTAAACACAATCTCCTACTATTTTAATATTTTTCGGCATTTCGGAAAACAATGTTATCAAGTACTTTATTTTTGTGAACTTCAAATTTTCCTTTTGAAACAAACACAAATTGGAACTTATGAGCAACACAAGTACGCTAACTTCAACTTAAATTTTAGTGTTGCCATAATATTTACGTTCTCATTTATCTTTTGAAATAGACTTTTCCCATTTCCCCAAAACTATCAGTTTTCTATTGCTATGATCATTCGGGAATTTGTTATTAGGGCATGGTATTATATTCTGATTTCATTTTATAACATAACTTGGCGAATAATTCATTTCTATTTTTCGGATTTAAAATTACATTATATGTACATAAAATATTCATATTCTTGCATAATTGCCATTTAAATGATTCTCCATTTGGGCAACAGTCAGTTTATGCCACAGTAATTCCCATAATTCATTAGACATTTATTGTTTTTATGCATTTCAGATAATATCCTTGGAGCTACTTCATTAGCCATTTCCCTTTTGACTGCTGTTTTTATAGACCCAACAAAGTTCATATATATACTGTAATTCTTTTTGTAAATACTGTACCTGATCATTTGTATATATATTGTCTCAATTTGTATTATAAATAAACCATTTCATATTTGTGAGACAACAGAAAACATTCGCTCTACCCAAATCATTTTTTAGTGGAACCCCTCGGACATAAGGAGAGTGCCCCATTTTAAAACTAATTCCACTCTCCCCGGTTACACTTAAGGTGATATTTTTTAACTAACCAATTGATGTGGTTGAAAGCACATGAACATATATATTTCAGGGTTCATGTTGATATAAAATAATTTAACCCGCCTTTTGTTTGATCAGTCACAGACAGTCAAAATTCAATCCTGTTCCCCTGCCATGCCTTTGACACAGGCTACATGTAGTCACCAAAATCAGATCATGTGTGTCTTTCTGGTAGGCACTGTGACAGTCAAATTCCAAAAAGCAGGTAACTGGTAGGCACAGATGGCTTTTCAATCACCTACAGTCAAAGCATAGCTACCGGTATATCAACTTTCATAACAATAACAGCAAGTTGCAATCCTGCTTTATGAAGGCAGGGAGCACTCAACTGTTAAAAAAACCAGTCACTTGATGTATTTTGACTGCTGGGCTGGCCATGTTGAAATTGCCAGCCAGAGAGGGAGGGTAACAATAACTCCTAGTACTTCCTCAGGACTACCCTGCTAAATCCAACAGAGTCCAACCAGACTTTCCTGTTCAATCCACTGTGCCTCATTTTCAGTTGTCTGTTGAATCCAACGGCGTCCAACAATACGTTATAATGCAGTTCAGTTGCCTGCTGAATTCAACATTTTGCATGAGGATTGTACACAAGGGGTTAACTGCTCAATCCAACAGGCTCCATCGGGTATGTGACATAGTTGGATCCTGTTGGATTCAGCAGGGATAGGGTTAAAAAACATCAGTTTTAGTATACAGTGGAGATCCTTCATAACATTGGCAATGGCAAAACCGAATCTGAAAAATAATTACATGTATCACTCTGACACAAAGTTCCATCAAACAGTTAACATGGTAAAAGATATAGTCTATCATTTGTAATTTGTGCATTTTGTTCGTTTGAAGCAACAAAAGTGTTCAAAATCTAATGAAGGATATTGAACAACTAACCTGATGAAGTTTCAGCTCAGCTTCAGCTGTATATTCCGAGAAAAACAGCATTCTAGGATCTCAATTTCAAATCAAAAGTTGCTGAATCATGTTTTGAATTGATTTGAATTGCAGCTATATGCGATGTCGCGCACTGATCGGACGAATTATAGCAACCGCGCGCGCCTGTGCGTCGTTCCAATGCTTGTGCGCGCTGCGCCGAATAACAAAACGAACTACTAATTTAAATTTGGAAAGGCCTTCTTTCGTTGATTACTTCAAAATGATAGCTTGCCAGAAAGAATAATTTCACAGGGAGTTTAGTCCACTTACTATCTTTCAACCAAGTATGTTTTTCAACAATAATACGCCAGTTACTTTTTCGGATGGCTGCAAATGATGGCCTACATGTATAGCTTTAAACTTTGAAGAGTTTTCAAGAAAATTAAATCCCATCGTTGTGCAGGATACACCGAGTTGGGGAAAAACACCCACCTGTAGCTGGATTCAACTAACCGTTGAGCCAGTTTTTCCCGCTCAACTCTTGACATTTAATGTACCGTATACCACGCCAAATCAATACCCGCTTAGGGCTGAATTTAAATTAAACCGGTCTCTCATGGCTCCGTGGTATACTCGCATCAACATGCTGACTAAAAATTTGTTGGTGAAAATCAGAGGAAATATTTATCGAGAGAACAGCTGCACATTGCCTTACATATAACGGTTTGGGCAATTATGTGAAGCAATTAAAGTTTTGTTGGCAATCAACTGAAAACTTATTAACTGGAACACACGTACAACAAAAGTTTAATGGTGTGTTAAGGGGTCACATTATTCCACCTCAGAGTTGCTACTGGTATTGTGCTGTGTTCGGAAAATTGTACTTTTTATTCGATAGTTGATGAGATCTCTGAAGTGCACTGTTGAAATACAATGAATTTTGCTGTGTATTGATGCTGACAGCAAATATTTAAGAAGGGCTTGGCTTGACGGGCTTGAGTCTCCCCCCCCCAAATTTTATTTTCCTTTTTGCCCATCAATGTTTCTTTTTAGTCGCACGATTTGACTGTGGTGATATGTATGTGTGTGGCCAACGGTATTTTCGAGCAGTTTAATAAGGGTGCACATGTATATAAATGGCGCAACCAATGTCAAAATAGTCCAGCCCCTCTCAAGGCAAAAAAAAAAAAAATTCTGTGGCCAAAAATTTTGGACAACATTTTCAAACTTTTTGGAAAACATTTGTGGCCCCCCCCCCCCCCCCCCCCGAAAGCCAAATCCTGGGTGTACCACTGGAGAGATGTGTTACTTCAGAAAATTCATGTAATTTGAAAATATCTAATTTGATTTTTAATAAACAGAATTGTAAGGTGTCTTCTAACTTTTCAATGATATTTGAAAAAGTCAGTTTTGAATTGTCCAGACGAGTCTGATATTGACCTTCTGCACTGTAGGCCTAAATTTGCACTAACATCTCACCTGCACTTGTTAGAATCAACACGGGTACACCGTGAGCGGAACCGGGTCCCAATGAACACGGCTAGGCTAGGGATAACGTTCACACATTCCCACGTTGTACATGTACACAGGTGGGCAGTAGATTATGGATTTCAACCCAGGGTAGAGCCTCTCAGAGAACCTGACCAGGGTCGGATTTTACCCATTTCTCACGAGTGTGAATGGGGTTCCTGAATCTCTTTGTTAGATCCAGGTCCGACACGGAGATTTGGGATAGTAACAGGGACCATTAAAAATGGTGCGGGTACGGTACATGTACAGGTACATGTACCGTATGCTGCTTGGAAAAACTAGCTTATTACTGGTACATGTACATACATCACCATTTTGTGGGAAGTATCCAAAACGAAGACCCCTGAAACGAAGACCGAATACCGAAGACCCACTCGAGAACAAAGACCCACTTGAAAAGGAAGACCTGTTTTCGAGTGGGTCTTTGTTCTTGAGTGGGTCTTCAGTCTTCGGTCTTCGTTTTAAAGGGTCTTCATTTTCGATACTACCCCATTTTGTGTGGTTATTTCACCAAACCCACGTAAATACTTCTCCACATTTTGATGTGAAATGTACAATGTAAATGTACATTGCCCGTTGTGTACCAGATGAAATAACCACACTTTTTGGTGATTTAACAAGCAACTTTTCCCGAGCTGCATAGGTATCCTGTACGCGTACCGTTTCTAATCATCCCTAATGTGAAAGGCCCTTGTGCCTGTATGAGCCCCCTCTCAGCTGTATCATTTGACATTTTATCTTGTAAAATTGATTGATCTCACTTACCGCACCTGTAACCTTTTATGCAAACAGGTGTACATACAGTACATGGAGATCAATAAAAAGTGAAAACCTTAGGTGGTTGAATAACACCTCTATTTTTCTTTTTTTCTTTTCATCAACACAAATTTCTGTCATCGGTCTCACGTATCGTATGTACACATTCTGTGTGTGTTCCTGCAAGCGAGTATGGCAAAGCGAAGATTTCCGAGATTTTTGTGGACACTGGCCACGCTCCAAACTATATTAAACACCGCTTTGTTAATTAAAAGCAAAACCCCCAGGCATAGCTTTTGTTACACGTATGTGGGCGGCATGACGTGGTTTGATCCAACCTGTTGACTAATTATTGACTTTTTTCCTCGTTGTACGTACGTGACATGCACAGGTAGATGAAGTGTTTACCCATCTGCCAGAAATTACTCCGACCTCAATGTATATCAACCCTTGACGGGACTTGACAAACTTTTAATACTGGACAGCTGGAACAAATTAAGTACAGTAATTTGCACAGGATACATGGATGTACGGTACTTCATGTACATGTACGTGCACAGTGTATCATGTACAGTACAGGGTAAGTAAAAAAAAAGCGAAACCCAAATGTCGGCAGTCCTTTTGATTTGAAAATCACAGGCGTGTGGAAAAAGGCACACCTGGATTTTTCCAGGCGTGTGGTTTTTCTAGGTGTGTGATTTTCTAGGTGTGTGATTCTGTGGTCCAGGGAAATTCAGGCGTGCAATTATTCACACTTCTCGGGAAGCTTTTAGGCGTGCTATGGCATGGGGGTGTGATCACACGCCTCAAATCAGAAGGACTGTGTCGGGACCATTGTTTTAGTGAAGTTCTGCATGTAGCCCTTTCAAAATCTAGGATACAAAAGCCCAATTCAAAGTCTTTCTTTTAGTACAAGAATCATTCAAATCACTCATCTACTTTTCAAGTTACATAATTTTAAACACAACCACCGTTTTAAAGTTCTGTCCACGGATCACAAAAAAGTAAGTGTTCTTTCAGCAAAACAAAACAAAATCATGTAGCATCCCTACATGAATTGTTTTGGTTTTGCTTAAAGAACGCACACCTTTTTTTGTGATCCGTGGACAGAACTTTAAAATAGTGGTTGTGTTTAAAATTCCGTAAAAGTACCGGTACATGAGTGATTTGAATGATTCTTGTACTCAAAGAAAGCTTATGAATTGGGCTTTCAAATCCTTGTTTTTCAAAGTACCCCCGGTACGTGCAAAACTTCACTAAAACAATAGTCCCGACATTTGGCTTTCGCTTTTTTTTTACTCTCCCTGTATAATCATGATATTACTAGATATATTTGGTACCTGAACTACAGGTAGACTGGACTATCAGGTTTCCAATAGTGATGAACTAAGGGTCCGAAGTCTAACTATCAGCTGTGCGAACAGATCTTCAGTTTTGTTTCCTATTTTCCATAAAATTCACATTGCAATCATAGTTGTTTATTTCTTTATTTACAGTCGAACACTTTTATTTAACAAGGTCCTTGGGACTTTACAAATTACCTTGTTATATAACAGGTACCTTGTATTAACGGTAATTAGTGGAAAACAAAGACTGGGGACCCAAAATTGTGCTTGTGATACTAGGGTACTGTATTTTTTGGCATTGAACCCTTTCAAATAACTACACTTCCTTCTTCGATTCATACTGCAAATCTTTGCCAAGGGCACACACACACCATAACCCCAGGCTGGACTGGAACCCTCAACCTGCCGAATAAATACCCGCGGATCACAAATTCAGTGCTTCAGCGCTCCAATGTTTAGGGAGGCCACGGCACTCTGATGTAAAATGGGATCATGCACACATGTCAAGACCCACTTTGACGATCGCCACTATACCCACTTAAACGAGAGCACTTGTTGGATGGCACTACAGAAACTTGACTATCTGATACCATCACAGATTATCACCTTGGTTCCAATCAAAGTGCAATTTGTTTGTTTGCAGACAGGAGTCGTGTTTAAAAGATGGGTCATATAGGACAACCATTTTGGACAAGTATACATGTGTAGGCCTCGTGGATTGACACAATTTTGATACAATCATGGAGAACAGTTCACCTTTTTGAGTTGGGGCCGGTTTGAATGAGTTGTGGCCAAATTGAATGAGCAGGGGTGTGAAATCTCAGCTTTAAAGCTGATTTCAGCTTTTTTTGTTTTGGATTTAGCTTTTTTCCCTCACTTGCTGTGTACAAAAGTATAGGAGATTTCCAAAGTTCAGCTTTTTTTACACCTTTTTCAGTGTTTTCAGCTATTTTTAATCAGTGGTCACTCACACCCCTGATGAGAAAACCTTGTTCAAAGTGGAGAAAGGACTGGTGCTGAAAACGTTTCTTCCTGAAATTGTATCGTTGGGAAGAAAATAAAGATTGAATGTGATTGGAAAAAAAGGTTTTATTTTAAGGCTGGGTCGGGCAAACTTTTTTACATGCATTAGCAACGCAATCCAATTTTAAAATGTACATGTAACCCAAATAAATGGTGCATGTTTTCTCAAAATGTTGTTGTTCATTATTCATGCTTTATTTTATTAAACCTTCACATCGAATTGCAGTTTAATTTACAAACATTAAATATTGTTGCACATTAAAATTACAGAGATTTATAAATACACAATGTGTAAAATACATTAAAAATAGGTTTACAAGTCACAGCACAATACACGCAAATAATTTGCCTCTTACCTTCATTATGTAAAACTTCAACAGGTTATTTGTTACGTACCATACTAGGGATGTTGCATGAGCAGTGTTGTTGTTTTAATCAAAATTCTACCCAAAGCAAAAGATCCTACTGTACAAATGTACCTTTAAATCATGTAAAGAAAATGATATGTGCGAACAGTAAAATGTGATGCGATCAAGCTACATGTAAATGAGTCGTTTGTCGACCCTGGTCAATTTTTTTTTACAGTTTGGAAAAAGGGCACAGTCTCAGCATTGTGAAAACTGCATGCTGATACCATCTTTTAAATTATGGAAGTCGGAACTCCAAGAAATGTGATGTACCGGTAGAGATGTGATGAAGTGGCCCTATTTTGGCCCATATCTCCAAATGGAAATTCCCGACAAACGACTCATTTAGCTTGATCGCGTCATTTGTTTTGTTGACTAAACTATGCCTCTGATTGGTCATCTGAAAACATTTGCAACGCTGAGCAACATCACTTTTCAGTAAACATTATAAATACATACATGTTTGTTCATGTTCTACATACATTGTAACCCCCGAGGACCGACGCACAAAGGGAGAACAACAGATCCTTTCAGTCTTCGGGAGTTGGAAACGGTCCTCTGTAGTAAGTTTGTGCGCTAAGTCTATGGGAGAGTGTTATATTACAGGGAAAAAGGGAAACACAAAGCATTGTCCTCGAGAGTATAGTAAAACAATTAATGTACAATTTGTGTACACTACGTATTTATTATTCCTTTGCAGCAGAATGCCTGATGCAGTCTTACATGTAGGACTCTGATTAATAATAAAAAGAAAATTCAGACAGAAACCCCTCTCATTCTGCAGGTTTATTAGTCACTCATTACTTGTGTTGTATTGGTTTGGCAGTGTGGTTAGTGTGTTGCCTCAGGATATTACTTTTCCTGTTATTGCACGAAATGAAAATGGTTGGAGAGACAGGCCTTCATTTTAGATCTTACGAATGATGATTTGCATCATACATGTACATGTACGGTACAATTGTAGTGTGTGTACAAGATGTACAATGTACATTTGTGTACATGGCCAGTTTGAAAAAGTTTGTGGTTTTACATATGTAAACAAAGTTATTACACGTAGGTTTGTGAAATGTCAATTTTTTATCATTAATTAATCAGCAGCATGCATCATGATACTTGTATTTGATTACATAATTTTATTCAAGATACAATGTACCGGTACCGGTACCTCACATGTACATTGTACATCAACAAACATAAGTCACATACGTATACATCATTCACCCCACGTTTTTTTAACTTGAGCCATTACTTTCATGTTGTTGGCAGTAATTGACAAATTACTATTTAAAGCCAAATTAGGACTCTTAGGCCCCCCCAAAAAAGTCTCCGGTTTCTGTTATGCGCGCACGTCGCCGTAGCCATGCGCGTCGGCAAAATGAAAACTTTTTTTTTTTTTCAATGAAAGATGATGTTTCAAAACCGCCAAACTCACTGGTTTGACTGGAAACCTGCTGCTGCACAATTTTAACGTGTTTTTGGATGGGGTTATGATCGAGAATAAGCTTTATGTGGCCTCTCTGGACTCCCATATATTTGCACTAAGTTTAGTCGGGCACCATTTGCAGTCATCAGCCGACATTTGAGGCAAAAAAAATCAGGTAAAAAAAAAAAAAACTGCGTTGCCGCACCACTTTTTGGGCAAGCTCCATACCAGAAACCGGAGACTTTTTTTTTTGGGCCTTATCAAGTGTTTTTTTCCTCTTCTGATAATGGTCTGAAAAATATTGCAGTTCTGTGATAATATTGTAATATCAGCCAAGCTACGGGGTATGTAAGTGACAAGGAGGAAAAAAATATTGACTCTATTTTTTTTTACTTCAAGCTTGCTTGTTTTTTCATTAGCTCATTCGTTTGTTTTAGTTCTTTCATTGGCAGTCAGTCTGCTTATTTATTTATTTGATACATGTAGCTCTATCAAAATAGATCATTTATTAATTCATAAGTAACTAATCAGCAACATACATGATATTATATCGTTTTTGCCTCTTAGTCTTAAGCAGATCTTCTGATAAAGATCGAAGCGTCAGGCCACTTTATATATTTCAGGTCAGTTCAGTCAGTAAGCAGTTAGCAGCAGTTTTATTCATTTTCATAAGTAACTAAAAATAGTTTGTTACTTGGATTTTTTTTTATTATTAAATGTTTATTATTACTTTGAATTCCCTGCTTGGGTTTGGTTAAAATGAGATGTGTTTCCTTTGCAACCAACAACCATTTTTTTTTATCCGAAACTCCAGATTTCTAGGTTGCGAAACTCCTCATGTCAAATCTTAGTCCGTCCTTACCACTGGGATGTGTTTGGACCATTTTACCAACATTTTCTGTTGACCTTACACAGGCAACACCTGGACATTTGATTCGATACCCTTACGCATTCAGGGTGGAAGTATTCAGGGTGGACACTTCGGTACAAGCGAGCTTCAAGTTGACTCAATTGATGCACCGGTATATCTGGGTTGCCCTTTTCCTGAAGGCATTTGGAGCGGTATTTGATATCGACTCGTGTGTATCAACAGGTCGCCTTCAAATGGCACATCCGTTTGTGAGGAATTATTGATTCAGTTGTCGGGACACTAGATACCGTAGGCACAGCCTCACCACAGCCGTTATTTACAATTGGAACAGCATTTGCATCATATTTGGCTTTTTTTTCTTCTTCAAACCTTGCTGGGTTATTTTTAGCTTACTGACCGAAAAAAAAACCTTATGGTTTAAAGTTCACTTGTTTTCGTTTCAAGATGTGTGTGCTTGTTTCATGCATTTTCCACAGGCTTGTGAGAGGATTATAAATAATTAAAAATCCTTAGAAAGGCCATGTACATGTATGTACTCGTGTACTTGTCTTTGAAGAACAAAATTCACATTGAATCAGAACGTTCTAATATGGATAATTTGAAAAAGCAAGCAACCTTGAATAACAAAATTTGTAACTGTGTATTTACATGCGTACATATGTGTATATGTGTAGAATGGGAAGTTTGGCTTCAGATAAGGACGTATTTTAGGTCAAATATGTAACTAATTAATGAAATGTGCACAGTCTCTCTGTTTATGTCAAAGACTTGTTGATAGATAACACAAAGGAAATTGGAAGATATTTACAGCATAATATTAAACAAAAAAAGTTTGTAAATCAATAAAGGTAATGATAACACTTAAAAATTAAAGGTAGAGTATATCATTTGCAGCTATCCAAACAGTAATTGATGAAATTGTTGTTGAAAAGCATACTTGGTTTAAAGATAGTAATGGCAGTAAACTCCCTAGTTGTTCAGCACCCTTCTTTAGATATTGAGCACTTTTGTTGCTTCAAACGAACAAAATGCACAGATGACAAATGATATACCACCTTTAAACAGTTTGTGTAATTTGGTAGATACAGAAGACTGCATTATTAGTAATAATTGAAAGATAAGTACAAGGTAAAGTCGCTCCTGAACAAGAATTACGTATCAGGCTGATGATGATCTCAGATTTCCTCGGCATGAAACAACTGAGAATATTTCTCGTCCAAAATTGATTCAAAGTAAATTGCACTTGTTAAGTTTGTATTGCATACGTTTGTACATACCTTTACCATTACAGTATTGTATAATAACAGCAGCAACAATTATATATTTTTCCCCCACAGAGATTCTCTAATTATTCACCATTATTGGGGTTGACCAATCCACCGTTAATTAGCTTGGCGGTGTGGGCTCTGTAGTCGCTGATACAATAAGGGCTCGTTAGTCCAGCCTAATTACGTGGGTTGTTGAACACAATGGAATGGAAATAATACCGGAGATCAAGCAGGGGGGGAAAAAACAGATGGGTGACAGCAGTCGCAGTCTTAAGGCGTTGATTTTGCAACATTTTTGATTGCAAATTTATAGACTGTCTCTGCGTTTTTCATTTGTTGTTGCCAAGGGCATTAGTGCAGGTACATTTGTAAACTTGTTTTGACAACGGGAGAAAGTGATGTGAAAAGCCTGTAATTCCCGACGATTTAAGATTGAAAGGTGCAAGTGGAGGCGGGGACTGGACACCATTTGACACTAGGTGGCAGTATTCATGTCAAATACTTTTACGCATGAATGTTCTAGGCATGCAACTTTTCCTCAGATCCGCTGATTTCCTTGTTATTTTACTTCTCATTCTGAATGCCATTAAGCCCAGTTCATACTCGGCGCGAAAGCGAATGCGAATTGGTGACATCATGGCAAGTATTCGCGCTGCGAATTCGAAAAGTTGAACACATTTTAACTCGGGCAAATTTCGCAGCGAATGTTTCTTGACGTCAAATTTGCTTCGCATTTGCATTCACACCAAGTATGAACCGGGCTTTACAAATGAAAAAAATACTGTACCGGTACAAAGTCTTGTGTGCCTTGGAATTTCCTCGTTTTTTTGGCTTACATATTTTCCATACTTATTCAATTAAATAAATTTATTCATGTGTACCGGGACATGAATCACAATTTATTTAATTATAAAAGCGTGGGAAATACGGATCTGTAAATGAAAAAAAAATGTTTTTGTAACATGAATCTTGTCAATTATCAGTCATGGTTGCCAGAATTGGTTCATGTTTTTGGTTTTTTTCCCCTGAGTTTTTGAGATACTTGTTCATGTAATTTCCACAAATCAATTATTAGCCTAATAGTAACGATACTAAACGATGCATGATTATCATCTTGGCATGGAGACTGTAATTGTAGTCTGGTGCAAGCTGCGTAATGAGAACCTCCGATGTACATACCGGGTACATGTACAGTCTGATGATAATCTCTTTAATTTTCCATTCTACTGCAGCTCACTTCAATTAATTCAGGGAACTAAGCCTAATAATAAAGGAGTACCAATGCAATTAAGGTGGTTGATGCATGGTTTAAACAAAATAACGGCTTTTGACGATTCGTTGTTTTTAACTACCATATCGCAGTTTATTTTGGGAACTACCGGTAGGCCTAATAATAAAGGAGTACCAATGCAATCAAGGTGGTTGATGCATGGTTTAAAGGGAAAATACAACATTTGCAAACATCAAAAAATAAAACTACCAAATCATTTTGAAATACCTTGCTGGACTGTTAGTGAATGACAGTGTAAAGCATCCTGTAAAATCATGGCACCTGGTATACTGTCATTTTCAAGAAAAGTGGTATTTTTGTATCAATTTCCAACGCTGGTCGGCCGACCAGCGTTGGAAAAACTGGCTTTTTGTCAAATACTGGCCCCAACTGACCATCGCACTTGTTTGCAATCGATTACAAACCTATGAACGGGTACAAGCCAGCTACCCGGTAGACTCCCTGACCTTACAATTCCCCAATGTATGTAAACTGCTCTGTTTCTTCTTATATGGAGTCAGGGAACCAGACTACAGGAAAATGATTGTTTTTCTTGGTTTTTATACCATTTTTGAACCCAAAACCTCAAAAAAGTCAGTGTAACTATATTTGCTATATATTTCCAATCCCCCAATTCCATCCATTTCTGAAAATTACAGCAAAAGCAAATGATGTATATTCCCTTACAAAATTATGGCTTTTGGCAATTCGGTGTTTTTAACTACCATATCGCAGTTTATTTTGGGAACTACCGGTAGGCCTAATAATAAAGGAGTACAATGCAATTAAGGTGGTTGATGCATGGTTTAAACAAAATTACGGCTTTTGACGATTCGTTTATTTTAATGACCATATCGTAGTACTGTATATTAGCAAAACGTTGTCCAAAAAGGTCAGGCAGGTAATATAGGGAGTCCTGAATGTGGGTGGTCGTTGCAGGGTTTAAATGTGCATTTTGACGTTTCATTGATTTTCATGACCATACGGTAGTTGTATAAATTTATATTTTGATAATAAGGTTTTCCAAACAGCAAACGATTAAGGAATTGGGGCGATTCGCAATGCAGTGCGCCACCAAGAGTTTGCCATGGAGAGTCCATTTTGCAAGTTTACGGTCAACAAAACACAGCCCATTTGAATGAGTGTCATTTAGACAAACTCGAGCTAAGTTGTTATAGATTGGGGCATAGCGTTCTGCCGCCTTACAAAAAGCACCATAATAATAAAAAGAAAAGAAAGGGCAAACATATACTCGAATGTACAAAAGTACTGACCGGAAAAACTAAGAATTTCAAATGTCCCGCGCTGCGAATTTGTCGACCATCTTCCACAATGCACTGGGAAAAATTAACTCTCCGTGGCAAACTCTTGGTGGCGCTCTGCATTGTGAATCGCCAGAATTGTCCAAGAAGTATTCTATGGACTCCGTAAATGCGCAGTAGATGACACTTTGTATGGTGTAAATCGAGGATTTTCTTTTGTTCCTTTTCCCTTTTCGTTTTTTCGCAACAGTTCTCATTGGTTTTGTACACGTTTTCTAATCGAGGACGTCCTCCATTTGGTTCCTGTCCTCGATTCACCGATGATATTGCACCTGTGTGTCCTCGATTCACACCATAAACAAACGCAATGTACACGTGTATGTCCATACTCGTTAACTCACAAATGGAGCGAAGTACCGCTATGCGCGGCAACTTTTTTTCCCTGTAGAATTTTCGCATGAGCATCAGACGTCATCGGCAGTGCGTTTGAATGTCCCTCCAGGTCTCCTCCAACTCTCTGTTACCATTTAGGGGGTACTACATGTAGGGCGCTGTGGTCCAATGGTTACGGTGTTCGACTCGTGTGCCGTGGTACATGGGTTCGAATCCTGACCGGGGAACATGGTGCTTGTGCTCTTTAGCAAGGCACTTTACCATTATTGCTTCGTCCTTCGGATGGGACGTAAAGCCATAGGTCCCGTGTGTTGTGTAATGCACGTTAAAGAACCCAGTAACACTTATCGCTAAGAGAAGGGGTTTGCCCCGGTGTTTCTCGCAGTGGCTGCAATGTGCGCCGCAGCACCTTTTAAACCATTATAAGGTGCTACATAACGGGTCTCATATTTCTCATAAACTTTATTTACCTTTCTTTAATAATTGACATATTTTCCAGCGCCTTGAGTACCTAATTGTTGGTAGATACATGCGCTATACATTTGTAAGACTCCATTATTATTATTATTATTATTAAGAAAGTCTTTTAGAAAGTATTGAATGTGGTTGGTTGTTGCAGGGTTTAAACATGTACATGTACTTGTTGATGACCTGATTGATTTAAATGACCACATGGTAGTATGATATATTATAAAAAAAGGTCAACCAAAAATAGCAAACTCGTTTGCATCAAATAAAGAGCTTAAGAAGATATTGAGTATGGGTGGTTGTTACGTGCCGGTTTACATGTTTGCATTTTGACGGCTTATTGATTTTAACGAACATCTGGTACTTGGTAGTACTTTATTTAGAAAAACGTCGTCCAAACACTGAACTTTTCAATTTGGATCAAAATTTCAAAGAGGTGTTCTTTTACTTCCGTACTTTTTTTCAGCGAAGCGGAAAATCATGGCACCTGCCCCGTACTTTTGCCAATTCTAAAGTTTGGTTGCACGCACATGTTGTACGGTATATGATGATCGTGCGATATCTTTTGTGCTTGGCCTGGTTCTGTCCTTGTCAGGTTTGTGGCTCAACATTTCTTGTCGAGGTGAAACCTTGTCTGTGGACCTGACTATAATATTTGCTCTGTAATGGACCTTACATGTACAATGTAGAAGTTATTGATGTATGTGTAAGTTTTGGTGAACTCTGTCACTGGCATGTATGGAGCCCTCACCCAACCCCTTTCTTTTGTATGATTTAATGTATCTCGGTAACAGTATAAGCAATGCAGGAATTGTGCTTGGTCTTCACACCACAAAATGCCAGGTTTTGAACAAAGACTAATAATAATTTATGTGGTGCTTATAGCGCTTTCAAAGCACTTTACAATTATTACATGTATACTGGCGAACCCAGGATTTGGTTTTTAGGGGGGGGGGGCTCAAAATTATTTTTTTTTTACAAATTTGCTAAAAGTTGAATTTTTTTCACAAAATTTTGCCCAAAATTAGGGCGGCCTATAATTTTGACGTTTGTGGCACCACTTACACCCCTATTATTCTACTCGAAAACAGGCCACATTCATATTACCAAGGCCAAATCGTGGGCCAAAAAAAAAAAAAAATACAAAAAAAATATTTGACAACCTCTGGTGCGCCACTGAATTATTATCCCTATTCATTAAATAGAATGGGAAAAGGTTGAACGGTCAGACTCTGAATTCCTCAGAACTGTGTTACTGTATCTTTCTTTGCTTGGAGCGATGAACCAGGGTTTGTATCAATTGGGAAGTCCATTATTGTTGAATCAGCTATCAGGCCACCATGACCTTGCTGTAACCTTTTAAAACTCTAGTATGAATAGCGATAAGAACGGAACAATTCCAAGATATTTGTGGCCGGGGTTCGTCAAAAGCACCTTGACCGCTTCATTTTATTCCATGGTATATTGCATCATTAGGGTGTAACACAAGTACTGGGGTATACAGTCTCTAACACTTTAGGCATTCTGTTTCTGCGAGTGGCCCATCACAAGGCCCTATTTAAGGTGTGGGCTACACAAAGAAAGGATTTAGGGAAATAAGAAAAAGAAAAAAGAACATTTCAAGTAGAAAGATACACGTACATATACATAACATGTATTGGCGTTGCACTTGTTAGTAGGGCTGAGCATGGGAACCAGGTACCCAAGTGTATGTACATGTACCTGACCGCTGATGTCAGGAACCGGTTCCAGATTATGGGATCAGGTACCCTGAACCATCTTTACAAATTATTTAGTACCTTCTCAATGACAATGAAAAGGAAAGGTTTTGAATGCCATTTGTGGGGAATTTTCAAAATGAAACCCATGCTACATGTGCAAACAAAACATATTTCACATTATGACGCTCACAAAAGTTGCCAGTTTATACATGTACAATGTAAAGCTGTAAAACCCACTGTACAGTGTACACACAAGATTGTTGTTTTTGTACTACATGTATGTATTCTTGAGAGGATTGCCGATATTTAATGATTTTTTTTCTCCTTTTCTGTCTCCCTTTCCTGTAGATGTACTGAATGATGCAATATTTGACGAGGATCACGATGAGATGGTCATTGTCAAGGATATTGAGATGTTCTCCCTGTGTGAACACCATCTTGTGCCTTTTATTGGAAAGGTAACACATCCCCCGTGCCTGTCCCCCCCCCCCCAAAAAAAAGAGAAAATATAAGACGCAAAATCTGAAAAGAGAGACAATTCTTGATTTTTGCTTTTGTACAGGGTGAGTCAAAAAGAAAATTACCAAATTAGAATTGAATTGTAAAATACATTTTTTAACGCTCCATTTCATAAAAATAACATGGGGATATAGTACATGTTATTGACTAGTAACTGTGAAAATTCCACGTAATTTGAATACTCTATTCCCAAGTTATCTGTTTTAATAAAAAGATCACAAAATTCAGCTGTCTAATACTGATTATTTACAGTCCTACCGGTAAAAACGGTTGAACACCCATTAAATACAACTTTTCCACCTCCATGAATGAACCAAATCTTGCAACAGTAAACAGACAGAAATTGCTATCCATATTTCAGAGAAAACAAGTTGATTTGTTCCTCATATTCAAAGCAAAAAATCTGACACTAAAAATATAGTTTCAGTCTTGTATTTGAATGCCTGTGTGTAATCTGTAATTCTCACTCAGCTCAATAGCTTCCAATGGCATTCCATGGACAGTTATAAAAGATAGATTCTTGTAGTGAAATATGCATAACTTGATGATGTTGATGATGACGATAACTTCTGATAGCATGGATAAATTGCAGTAATTCTTCCGTTTTTTTTTCTTCAGATGAGTGGAAGAACACGTTTGCTCTTTGAAGACATACTTCTTTGGTGTATCAAATTTGATTTTTTTTTTCCAAGAAAAGACATCATTAATCCAGGTTGCATTCATTTTGACTCACCTTGCGTAATCCACAGATTAAATCCCACTGTTGTTTTTGTGTGCAATTTTGCCCAAGAAAATTTCCCCACTTTTGTGTTTCCAAATAATTGTCTATCCAACCCCCCCCCCCCAAAAAAAAAACTCCATACAGTTTCAAGTTCATGTAAACTTTTAATCCAGCATAATTCATAACTCAATTCTCTTAATTGCCTCACACAAAAAATTCAAAACATTCTTTTTATGTTTAACCGTAACTCTCTCAAAAATTTGACAGGGATGTATCCCTTTTTATCAGATACTGTGTTGGCCCTATTTTGACATACGAACTCTGGGGTCTGTCAAATATACTGTACAAGTAGCAACTCAAATCAGACAAAGTATCTAAACACACCACTCCTTTTTATCATCAGATTTTGCTGTTAAAGTTCAAGTAACTTTGAATACATTGGTACAAGAGTGCAGGCTAGACATCTGTCCTTGGAATCAGTATGTGTTGATCAGCATGCACACACAAAAAATCACATTACATGGCATTTACTCCTCCACGAATAAAAAAAAAACATAGAGTGTTGGGGTGGTTTGAGGCAGCCTGGGGAGTAGCAGGCGGGCCGGTTTAGGCCGGATTAAGCCAGATTAGGGCGGTTCAAGGCCTGCTGAGTTAAAGGAATTCACGTGTTTGAATCATAGCACTTTGCAGATATTGTTTCCTGCCAAATGATTTTGTTTTGGGGAGGATGATGTAATAAATTCATCGATGAATCAAAAAGTTGGTCTTGATAGGACATCCTACATGTATGTGCTTGAACGATGCCCCTCTCCCTGCTTTGACCCTTTTGAATATGCACCCCTCCCCACCACCATCCCCCATTGGGGTTTCCCATTGGTACAGGCATGTTGGGACTGGTTCTGGGGTCAAAGGCCAAAGGTCAAGGTCACCATATTGAGTTAAAGGTTAATGGTTCCCGGATGATAACTTGACTCTGGCTGAGGGGTTTCAACAGCAACGCTGTTATTTTTTGTTCCTGCAGTTTTACCAATCAGCAATCAAAGAGCGATAGGCCTAACATGTCCTAAAGAGTCAAATTTGGCAGGTAAAATATTGAAGCATTTTCAGACCAATCTCACAGGGCTGGTCCACAGGGTGTCCAGGTATGGAATTCCTCCCAGGACTTTCTCCAAAGGCCAATGTTTGTTAAATATCAAGTCTCTATGGGCTCTGTTTGCGAACAAAGAGAGAGCGCTTATTTACCCCTTTCGAGAGACCTAGCTGTATAGGACCTACTGGTTCGTGCGCGTGTTGTGGGAAGTACCCACGACTAACTTTATTCTGAATGTACAAAGCCATAGCGTCTTCGCGTGAGCGTCTTCGCGTGAGCGTCAGATGCCGTTGACAATGCATTCGAATGCCACTCCAAGTGGTGTTTCCCAACTCTCTCCTCCTTACTGTTGAAGGGGTACTTGTGCATGGAGCCCATAATGAAAATATTTGAAATTGATTGTTTCTTTTGGAATTTTGTAGGTATCCATCGGATATCTACCCAACAAGCGCCTTCTAGGGCTCAGCAAAGTGGCAAGGTATGTGTGAATTCCCTTAGAAAATTTGGTTGAACTTACTCATGTCTCCAACACAAATCTACATCGTAAAGGGAAATACAATAAATAATTCTTTCACTTTCAATGAAAATAAATCATTGCGGTAGTGGTTTCGGGGAAATTTGTGATGTTAATAAACATTGTACATGTTTCCTTTTTGGCTTTTCGGCAAGTTTTAATGACCAGTGGCGTATCCAGTTTTAATGAAAGTTTGAATGAAACCGTGCTGTCATTGAAAATGACCGTTTCTCACTGAATTCATGAACACCAGGATCTGGAGTTGACAAAGTTGGGACTGTCCGTCCCTATTTCATGTAATGTTGTCACATTTAACGTCCTAATTAAACCGCTCATTTTAGTCTCATGGAACTCTTTTCTTATTCCATTGCATTTTGAGGAAATACATCTTTTAAGAATTGCCTTGGTAATATATGTCATCCCGGATGATTTTGCAAATTGGTAAATTGATATATGACTGTCATGTTTACACAAAATTTTTCCAATTTTTACGCAAATTTATACATTGTGCATATGTACATTATTTTACATCCACCCAAATATTCTAAAACTAGTCGTGTTGCTTGTTTTTTTTTTAAACATATGTTATCCTGGCAGGTGATTTTGCAGAATTGGTAAATTGATATACCATACGACTGTCATGTAACACAAACCACTCAGACCTTCGAAATGTTTACCCAAGTGCAATGTACATGTACATCCACCCAACTATTCAGCAACTATGTAGCTTTGTTGCTTGATTTTTCAAGCCATTATCAGTTTGACACATGAAGGGGACATATGAAGGAATCCAAGGGGACATATGAAGGTGCCAAATTGGCCAATAATTGACATAAATCAGCCCAGAGCATACATAGTGCGTGCTATTTGCCAGGTCTGTCAAACTCAGTGTTGATGGCCACAGAAGATATGATGAGAAACGTACATTGTTGATGTTAGCCAAACATCACATTAACCTGCATGCACTTGTACATGAGATACATTTGTAAACAACACACTCAACAAATAACATTTGTGCACATCACGTTGTGGTATTTTTTAATAAATTAGGGGTAAAGTGTGAATTTGCACAGATTTGGCAACAGACAACATTCTCTTCAGTACTACAACCACCTCTGGATTTTGTATTTAGCCTAAAATTTATCAAAAGTCTTATCATTATGACAGTTTCTCGGCCCCAAAGCTGAACAATTTTGAATACCGTTTTTGCCCTTTTGAAGTGGTGTGGTGTGATACATGTAGATAAAAATAACATTGAAAATGGGCGTCTCTGCCTACATGCCTAAATCACCCCGATCATGGGAATATCTACCCAAATTGATTTTTGAAATTTAATTTCAGCCAACTTTATAAGGTCAGTTTTCCTGACTTCTTTTGTACAATGTATTTCTTTGTATTTCAGGATCGTGGAGATATACAGCAGAAGATTACAAGGTATGCATATAAAGTCAAGTCATCCATTGCAGTTGCTCAACCATGGCCATATATCAATATGAATGGCGAATATGAATGCAAATATGAATGCTATATAAAATTATAATATACCGACAGAAAAGTCCGAATATCACCACCCTGCCCGCGTCGTAACAACCATTTTGTGCAATATTTTATGGGGTATGAGACAAGGCCAGTTATTGGATGAAAGTTTTGATTTTAAAATCGACGGAGGAACAGTACATCCAATCAAAACAACTGTCTGATCATGAAAATGCTTGTGAGGTCAAGTTTAATTTATCAAAACAACTTTTTAAGTAATTTAGAGGGTCTAAAGATGTTGCCAGTGAAATCCGCCAAGCTGTCAAGCAATTTACTAGCCTTTCCACACAAAAACGCACGGCTGACAAGAAAATGATTCTAAAAATGACGAGGGTGAATTAACTTCATTCTTTCCAAAAATATGCTGACATGAAAGAATAAAAGAGTCTTTTCCTTTATGGAAACAACAACTTTGTGCAGTGAGCGAGTCTCGAGTTGTGACGAGAGAAGTGAAATTATTGGGATACGGCAAAGACGAACGTACAGGAAGAAATTAATCATTAAATTCAGAAAGAAAACCCCATGAATTTGTGTCTAATTTTATCAACTGTTTTAAAGGGTTAAATTATTAGATCTGTTTATCAAAAACACTGACAAAATTGCCTCAGAATTGAGTCTGAAAATACGCCATTTTGTATTTGAGATAAGAAAAAAATGCGGGCTAGTGAAAATGCCCGCAGGCTAGTTAAAGAGTCCGTTTCAGTAGCCCGGCTGGCTAGTGAACAGAAAAGTTAAGGTCGAACCCTGGTTTAACCAACTGGTTCGTGTCAGAACCACGCATCTCACTAAGAGATATCATTCACATGGTGTTACCACAAACCTCTCATTCATTGATCATATCCACAATGCAAACCCTCGAGCCTTATTTATTCTTTATTGTATCTTTTCCACAGTGCAAGAACGACTGACAAAACAGATAGCATTAGCCATGGTTGAGGCCATATCGCCAATGGGGGTAGCCGTGATAGTCGAAGCAACGTAAGTCTGGAGTATCACACATTGCCAAAAACAGGTCACACAGAAGGTACCAGGTACCGTACCACGAACACGCCTCACAATGGCCCATTGTCTCCTACATGTAGCTCAATTCATAGAGTGTCACTCAGGCTTCAAATGCTGTGGGCCAACCTTTGGGGTAACAACAGCACCGGTGTCCAAGGTGAATGACGGAGGGTTTTCAAGTTCAGTAAAAAGAATGGAGGTGGAATTTCTCCCGTGGACATGTATACGGAACTGAAAGGGTGTTTTATAAGTATCTTCGGGGAAGCTATCGACACAGCAATGGGAGTTGGTAGGGGACTGTTGATACGGTGTATTATATCCTGCTGTTCAGTACAATTCAACTGTTGTGAAATGCTGATTGGGGATTAAAAAGGGGAATAACCCCGGATTGAGAGAAGTCTTCCTGCTGTGACAGGATTCCAGGCATTGTTGAGTTCTCAGATAAGATACTTGTGCCACATATGTAACTATACACATTTTTTGTTGATCTTAAAATTTCCTGCAAAAATGTCAGAGCCCACTTGTATACATGTACCAGCACATTCAAATCCAGTTAGTTACATATGAAAATGAAAAAAATAAATACTGTTTATTCAGATATTTTGAGATACACACATGCACTCCTGTATTCAATATTTTAAGGTGGTATTTTGTTCTTTAAATGTGTGGTCGACTTGGAAAGGATTTGGAGGTTAATACATTAGAAATAGACCTGAGGTGTATTAAATGACGCCATAGTTTTTATTTACATATTGCACTATCTGAGGGACACCAAGCTCCCATAAGAAAGCGCACATGTAAACAAAGCGTGACATCATTATGTTTCAGGCCTATTGAATGTGATTTTCTTGCCGAAATTTGTTAAAACAAAAAATGAAAATGACAAGATTTTTCAGGACTGTCACGCGCACATGTACATGTACATAATATCCCTTAACCCTCCTGCTGTTTGATCATTCACAGGCAGTCAAAAACTCAATCCTCTCCCCCTGCCAAGTCTTTTAGGCAGACTAGTCACCAACAGTCAGATCATATTCCTGTAGGCACTGTGACAGTCAAATTCAGTCAACAGACAAAAACAGGCAAGAAATTGGCACAGCTGGCTTACCGTATTTATAACCTACAGTCGAAGCATAGCTGTACCAAGTTACATAAACAGTCACAGCCAGTCAATCCTGCTTCACCGTTATGTAGGCTGGGAGCTCTTAACTGTTCACTTGATTGAGTTTGACTGAAATGACATCTTTGCACAGAATGTATGTTTGCATAGATATACATGTAGAAGGGTTTGGTACCGTGTTTCTATATTCGCCGATTGCGGAGGATGAGAAAATAAAAAGAAGAAGTTTCACTATCATAGTTGGGTTTTTTTTATTTCTGCTTACAGCCACATGTGTATGGTGATGCGAGGAGTCCAGAAGCTGAACAGTAAAACCATCACCAGCACGATGCTGGGAGTCTTCCGCGACGACCCCAAGACCAGAGAAGAATTCTTGTCTTTAGTTCGCTCCTGAACAAATGAAACCAACAACACATAATTTAAAAAAAATGCCTGGCCAAAGTATTCAAGGTGCTTATAATTACCACCTGTCTTCGTCAGCTGTTCTCAAATGTGGGCGGAGTCTTCCCTTAGTCTGTCCTTGCCTGTCTTTGTATTACCCTCTTGCCTCTATTGGGTCTGTGCACCAACTGTTGGTGGCGGTGTTTCATCTGTGGTCTCTGTACACAAGTGCCCTCCTCAGCAGGGAGAAACGGAGGAGAGTGGTTGATGTCTGCTGCCGTGGGCCCTGGCTCAACTACAGTCTCTGCAAAGGAAGGTGCACATTCGGACAAAAATTGGTCCTGCATACTGTGAAGCCCCACGTATTTATTCTGAATAGTGTACAGGACCAGTTTACTGTTTAAGCGTGCACTGTCCCCTATAGTCCAGCGGATATGTGACAAAATGTCGATGAATTGTGCACTTTTTTTCTTATATGGTTGCCACGCCCCTAAAAGGGTGTGTTCGAGATGGCTCCACATCTGGAATTTTTTTTCTCATGAATATAAATGTCTGTGGGACGTTTTATTCGTTCATGAAATATGGGCACAATGTTTTCCAAGGTGGGCATAATAAATACCCCCCCCCCTTTTCTTTTAATGGCTGCCACGCCCAAAAAGATACTATTGTGGTGGCTCCGAATCTTGAAAACACTGATAATCTATATAATTATGTCTTTGTGAAGTTTCCTGCTTTTGTAACAAGTGGGAAAAACCGTTTTCAATGCGGGCACGACAAGTCCCGCCCCCCTTTTTTTAAATGGATGCCACGCCCCTAAAAGGGTAAATTTGCGATGGCTCCACATCTAAAACATTTTCTCGCATGCATATAAACATCTGTGCCAAGTTTCACGCTTTTATGCAAAAGTGCACAATTTTTTCACATATCCGCTGGACTACTATGCATACTTGCAACCAAACGTTTTGTGCATTTTACAATAGAAGAATGATTGCCTCATACTTAGGGCTGTGCATTAAGGATAGTACAGGAATCGGATACCCGATTAAAATAACATGGGCACCCGGATACCCATTAAAGAAACCTAACCTCTAAATTCAAATCTCGGAAGTTGCTGTTCAGATTGTTCATTAAGGTCCATGTGATAATACTACCACATCGGTGCATTGATGCGGCAAGATACAGGTGTATACAGTGAGTTCAACTTATGTAGCTTTAAGGTGTAAATTGCATTTTCGCAAGCATCATGTAGGGACTGAAAGCCCAATTTGCCTGTGGACCAGGGCAGGAATCGAACCCGGGCCACAGCGGTGGAAGGCGAGGACAGTAACCACTGCGCCAACCTGACTCTCTTTTAAGTTGAAAAAAGTTAAACGCACTTGAGATATTTTTATGTGCTAGATTTCGAAATTTGCCTTGCGTGTTTGGAAATATCTCACAATTTTTGAAAGTGTCATTTTCACTTGTAACCAGTGCCAGTGAAAGTGCAATGATCATGTATGATAATTTACTGGATGTAAAGTGAGTGCGCCCTCTATAGTTATCTAGCCAATAACATTTCTAGAATCGGTGGAAGAATGGTTTGCCAGACAAGTTACATCAATGGTCCGTGTTTTATGCTTGCAGATAGACCATTATCATGTTGCGGCCATCTTGATTTTTTCCCATTCAAATCAACGTAACTAAAGCGAGGCTGGAAGGGATAATAGTCTGGTTCCTTTTTGCGTAAAAAACATCATCATTCAGTACTGTTATTGGATACAGGGAACATGACTGAAATGGTGGCAGCATGATAAAGGTCTATTGCATAACAGCTTGCTCCCCATGTACATGTACATGTACATGTACATGCTAAGACTTGTATCAGACTGGATTTATGCTGCGTTCTCCAAATATTTGAATTTTTTTCAAGGAGTATCATAGTGTACTGATTATATCTGAACCCCAGTCCCGAGTTGTTGTTATTTTTTTTTTAGTTTTCTTCAGGCAAAGATACAAATAATTCCACAAACACAAAAGCAATCCTGTAAAAAAAAATACAGTAAATAAGAACAAAACATTATTTTAAAACGTAAGTGATATTATTGTTTTTAATGTAATTATTAATGGTGTCCTCATTATATGTATACAGTGTACATTGTTAGTCTATTTTAAAGGGGTAACTATGTGGAGAGATTGTAAGTGTATTCACAGAAATTAGTGTAAACTCAAATCTTGTCATGATTTATATTTTAAATAACATTGCATGCGTGTAATTACATTTGTTTGAAGTTTTGAGCCGTTATCACCTCTAAAC
Source organism: Patiria miniata (assembly GCF_015706575.1). Lineage (NCBI taxonomy): Eukaryota > Metazoa > Echinodermata > Asteroidea > Valvatida > Asterinidae > Patiria > Patiria miniata. The sequence goes on from NW_024037072.1 coordinate 38,161,685, forward strand.
AGTGGCTGCGGGAAAAAAAGCGAAAACTTAAGTACTGTCACCGTCCGCCTAATCAAAAATCAAAAAGGTACTGTAAGTTGTCTTTTGTTGTGTCAAAAAAAACCCCTTTAATTCTCTGTTTTGCTTTTGATTGATGATTCGCATTTTATAAAATTGGGTTTGGAAAAATATCAAAATGTACCAAATGAATGTTACTTTTCCATGCATCTAATCGATAGTTCAACCAAATTCCAGAAAAATATACGATTCAGGGTCAAAAACAAATTGTGATATCCAAAGTCTTTCAACATAAGTACTCGTTTATAATCATTTCCGTGTTTAAAAATCGAGAAGACATCTTGGAAAAATCCGGCCACCTTATTTTTGAAAAGTATTAAGGGTCCAACTTTCATAAAAATTAAGAATCTGTGTTTTTCAATTGGTGATCACGTCGTGTTTACGGCAGTGTGTAAGATAAAAAAGTATTCTTTGGTTGTATTGTTGGTTTATGCTTTGTGGTTTTTAAAAGAATGATTTTATTCATCTTCAGGCCAATTTCTACTGCATGTAAGTTTGAAAGAGGGTACAAATTCATGACTTTTGAAAGTGACTTTTGAAACAAACCCCCATGGTGGTCTGATTATAGCTGGTTGACTTCAGAAACCTGAAAATAGGTCTGGTTTTTGTAAATTAATCTCTGCTGTGAAGAAGGTTTGGTTCTGAAAGTTATTATTTTGATGTTTCAGACAATGTGTGTTCTGCCAAGCTCCCTCTTTTAGAATCAGCCTTTACTTACAGGGAACTAGTGTTGAAGTTGAGTCCTTCACAAGTCCAGCCACAAGTCCAGTCACAAGTCCAGCCACAAGTCCATGACTAGTCCATGACTAGTCCTTTCACAAGTCCAGTCACAAGTCCAGTCACAAGTCCAGTCACAAGTCCAGTCACAAGTCCAGTCACAAGTCCAGTCACAAGTCCTTTCACATGCCCAGTCACATGCCCAGTCACAAGTCCAGTCACAAGTCCAGTCACACGTCCAGTCACACGTCCAGTCACACGTCCAGTCACACGTCCAGTCACACGTCCAGTCACAAGTCCAGTCACACGTCCAGTCACACGTCCATCACAAATCCATCACAAGTAAATCACAAGTCCAGTCACAAAACCAGTCACAAGTAAATCACAAGTCCAGTCACAAATCCATCACAAATCCATCACAAGTCCAGTCACAAGTCCAGCCACAAGTTCAGCCACAAGTCCGGCCACAAGTCCAGCCACAAGTCCGGCCACAAGTCCAGCCACAAGTCCAGTCACAAGTCCATCACAAGTCCATCACAAGTCCATCACAAGTCCAGTCACACGTCCAGTCACAAGTCCTTTCACATGCCCAGTCACAAGTCCGGCCACAAGTCCGGCCACAAGTCCGGCCACAAGTCCGGCCACAAGTCCGGCCACAAGTCCGGCCACAAGTCCGGCCACAAGTCCGGCCACAAGTCCGGCCACAAGTCCGGCCACAAGTCCTGCCACAAGTCCTGTCACAAGTCCTGTCACAAGTCCAGTCACAAGTCCAGTCACAAGTCCTTTCACAGTCCTGTCACAAGTCATTTCATAAGTCCAGTCACAAGTCATTTCATAAGTCCAGTCACAAGTAATGGGGTGAACAATGACAAAGAAATGCTTTTGTAACAGTTCATTTGAATAGCTAAATGATTTGACTTCAGACTTGTGATGGACTGCAGGGACATGGACTGGACTACAACACTGTTACAGGGGAGATTAGCCTAAATTTCCTGGACACTTTTTCCTTGGAATCTCGGTGTATATCCTCAAAAATCACCAACTTCACAGCTTTGCAATTGAAACTTTCAAGAAGTATCCAACCCCATTTGAAGGAAAAGTGGCTTGGCAGTACCGTCCTCAATCCTGCAAAAGCCTACAAAATAGAGGAGTAATTGTTACGATATTTATTTTCTATCTGCAAACTTCAAATTTTCTTTCTTGTATCCATTTCACAAGCTTCAAATCAAGTATTCTGGTTTTTAAAAGAGTATTACGTGCATACAAAGAGTGCTGCAGAAGGATACTGGACAAAAGTTCATGTCGTGGAAAATGTCACTCCAAGGATCCAAGTACTTTTGTATCAGCACGCGTTTCTTGTTTAGGCCAATTGACCCTTTTTGTCACACATCTCTGCATTAATAGAATGGCATATATTTATAGGCAGTGGTTCATCATCAATCATGTATGACATGTCATCTTTTTGGGAAGCGTTCCCACTTGGTTCTGTTATTAGCTTGTAGTGTTAGTAGTACTAGAGACGTACTCGACTAATTTGTTTGTCAGTCATTATATTTAATGTAAAGTTAAATTTAATAATACAATTACTTTAAGCTAATTTCTTGCATGCATGCATGCATTGACAGTCCCGAGACAAATCTAGAAAGTCACTAGTCTAAACTTGTTCTTCCGTGTGGCATGGTAGGCCTATGAATTCTCATTTCGCCGGTGACCACAGACAGATGTTTGCACATTAAAGCATGTTAAGTCTCCATTGTGGCTACTAGCGTACAGGAAATTAGCTTTGCCAAAACAGGTTAAGCCAAAAATGGCAAATACACGTACACTGTTACGACTCGCTCTCAGTGAATTTTTTTTTTTTGGTATAGGGGCTCCAAAACACCAATTTCGATAAAAGTTATCATTCAATGATTTTCTTAAGTAGTGTATCTGTATCTGTGTTCTTCTGTGCAACGCCTGGTGTGGCACTTTGAGTTCTTCTTTAGCGTTGTGCATTATGTTCTGGCAATTGCCTTACTGTGACAAAAAAAACGCGGCAAGGGCCCAATTTCAGCTCATAAGCCTCTATCAGCAAAGAAATTTGCCCAAGATCAGAAAGATATTTGTCAAGCAAATTTATAAGTTTAAGCAAGATTAAGATGATTTCTGTTTACCACAAAAAAACTGTTTAGCACAAAAAATTGACTAGACTCGTTCCCAGTCCCACCATCATTGATTTTGACTTCAAAATTATGTTGTGAGAGCAGGAACCAGTCTAAATACTTGACCCCGTAAAATTTTAGGTTTATATCGGCTTCCTGAAGTTGGGCTCTCTGCTCATTTTATTATGTATTTTCTCTTAAGGTACAATTACTTGTTTGGCATATGTAGGCTATTGAACCCCCTCCCTTTTAAAACGACTAGAAAAACTGTTGAACAGTAGTTGTTGACAAACGAAATGAGTTACTCGTTTCATTTTATTCTCTTAATTTTACTGTACATGTATTCTTCTCAATCATGCATGATATTCATTTTAAAACCCATCTTCATATTGTGATTTAATTTGTATATAAAAGAGTGGTGAAAAATATACTTTATGAAATAAAATATAGTACATTAAAATGTCAAGGCGTGCCATGTGAAGGAAGTTATTTGGTTTGACTTGAAATGTGTATTAGAAACTTGACAAATGAATTGCTCTGGTCTAATCCTTTCATCGAGAGGGCGTGCTCAAACCCTCCTTGGGTTTAGTAAGTAGCTTGAGTAACGCCAGCTCCAATGCTCATCAGGAAGTCGAAGTATAGAGCTGGAGCTAAAACTATGTTGTAGATACTAGATTCAAAAATGGTCCCTTTTCCCTCTAGTAGAATCCCAATCCAGATTCCATTAAACATACCTCGTTATATGAATCTGGGTTGGGATTAATAAGGGAAAAGGACCATTTTTGTGATACAGATACAGAGAGTCCCGTTTTTTAAAGGCCTCTTAGAATCTAGTATCTACAACATAGTTTTAGCTCCATGTCGAATTCCTGATGAGCAGTGGAGCTGGAGTTACTTAGGTAGGTATTAAGTAGGCCTGAAATTATATTCGCCGGACAAATCACAATTTGCATGCCCTCACGTTCTTTTCCCGAAAATTGACAAAAAGTATGGCGTCGCGCACATTTGTCGGCGGCGCATTTTTCCAGCTCTGGCATGAAGGAATCATTTTGATCATTTCAGTTTCGATACCAGACTTCTTGCAACACGTCCAGAGCTTAATGTGCACTCGCACTTGTTGTTGTTGTTTGTTTTTTGGGGGTTTTGGGGGTTTTGTTTCCTCCCCTCTGGGACCATATCTAATGTAACCCCCCCCCCCCCCCCCCCCCCCCCGCAACCAATTAGCAACAAAACCCCCAAGGCTTGGAAGCCACAAGTCTCAAATGCTTGATCTCCACAAATATTTCTACAATCAGTCCCAATTACATGGGCCGCAAGGACCTATCAAAATTATCTGTGGCCCTCGCGCGCAGGGATTTTACATTTTAGTTAGGCTAACTTTACAAGACCTTACGCGGTTAATTGTGAGTTTAGACATAATAGAGGGCGCTATTCAACAAATCTAAAAACGTTTGTCCCGCGGTACAAAACCATACGTGTCAGTATCGTCTGCTCTTCCGGAATTGAGCATTTGTAACATTAACGTAGATGTCAGCAATCAATGATTCTACATATTTACGTTGCATTATTTTCTTTGCAAAATAATGTCGAGTGGGCATCGGTTGTTTCCGAGTGCAAATGCAGTGCAAAAAAATGAACACAACACTGTCGTCGCTGTCAGTGTCAGTGTCATTGATGACTGCACTCCAACTGCGCAAAGTAAGAATAACGCAGTGGCTATTGTTACGGCAGCCGTATCGTAACGCATTTCCCATTTTCTATCGTTACGGTAGACTGCAACTTTTATAAAAACATGACAAGAAAATATTGGTAATCCTTACTTTTAGGACACCTCTATTTTTTACGAGTTCTGTTCAAAACTGACTTTTGCAGATGTCTGTCCAGTACCAAAGTGACTTTTGCAGGCTAAAGCAGTCCTTAGAAGTCAAGAAGGTGTCATTGCCAATTGTTCAGATGTGCCAAGAAGTATCAGAATGTCAATTTTGAGTCATTTAGTCAACTGTTTTGGCGAGTCTTTCCCTTCCTATATAGGAACGGGGTCCTAAAAGTAAGGATTACCAAAATATTAATTAGAAGGAAAATCTTTTGAACGTTATGAAATTCGGACTTTATTTCCCTTTTAAAAAAAATCCTCCAAAGCCTCAGGTTAGAAAAGGAAAAAAATTCGAGTGCAAAACTGAGATTCGAACCCGCAACCTCGCAGTGCAAAATCCTACCCTCTATCGACTGAGCTGTCGCACTGCTCGCTAAAATGTGGGGAAACAAATAATTATATACCTGCGTGTGTATCAAAAAAGTATCGTACATGTAGAGGGCGCTAAACAACGACTGCCGTAACGATAGCCACTTCGTAAGAATAAACCAGTATTTTTCCTCTTCAGATAAGTTAGTTGGGAGTTTAATTTATTTTAAGCATTTGAGGGAAAAGAAGGAAAGAATTACTGGGCCACCAACTCGGACCTCCTGCACAAAGTCTATGGGCCATAGCAGAACAATTTAAAAGATTATTTTTAAAGAATTTTTCCACTCCTTTCCTTAATTTATAGGCCTATTAAATCATTTGTTTCTTCATCAGATTTACAACTTACGGTATTTTTCAGATTATATTAAGGAATATGAGCAGTGGCCCAGTATGAAATTCTTTCTGAAAAGAAGGAAAAAAATTCATCAGCCATCAGAAAGCGATAACATGTCCTAAAATAAGTTAAAAAAAGACACATAGCAAGGAAAATATTGAAGCATTTGAGAAAACATTTGACAATTTTCCAGACCAGTCCCATAGGGTTTGTACACAGGGTGTCAAGTAACGTCCGTATATGGAATTCTTTCCAAAAGAAGAGTCTGAGAATCTAAGTGTCTTGCAGTGGTTCCATTGAAACTACTGACATGGGTTCTCAGATGAGCGCACTGACGGCAAGTTGATAGTCATATAGTAATAAGGCCAATGGAAAGTAATCTGACGCTGCTTTTTCTTCTTATATTAGCTCAATGAGGGTTTTTGCAAAAGTGACAATAAAACATGAACCTGGGACTGAAAAACATTTCCAATTTTGTAAGGAAATACTTTGTACTCAACCGCTGAAGTAGCGTCAGGCTGCTACATTCTTTCCTTTCGTTTCACCTACATGTGTGACCTTGTACTATTTACGGAAATGATAATTTTCAATTAAGTAGGGGCCTATCAGGCAAAGTAAAAGAAAAAACATGTTTAGCGTCCCCGCCCACTTCCTTTTTAGAGGCCGCCTCCTTTTTTTTGCTTTTTTTTTTTTTTTTTTTTAAGGCAGTGTATATTTTGCCGGAGACGGCAAACCTTTAGTAAACGTTAGTTTGCCGGATATGCACTGAACATGCGCAGTTACTGTTTTTTTGTACTTAAACATTTTCCGGTGACAAGTTTTAGTCTGGCTCCATGCCAAAATTATCGTTGTTACCTCGTATTCACAAGATAGGATTCAGACCATTTTATAATTTCGGACTTTATTTCCCTTTTAAAGGGAATATACATCATTTGCATTTGCTGTAATTTTCAGAAATGGATGGAATTGGGGGGTTGGAAATATATAGCAAATATAGTTGCACTGACTTTTTTGAGGTTTTGGGTTCGAAAATGCTATAAAAACCAAGAAAAACTATCATTTTCCTGTAGTCTGGTTCCCTGACTCCATATAAGAAGAAACAGAGCAGTTTACATACATTGGGGAATTGTAAGGTCAGGGAACCAGTCTAGCTGGCTCGTACCCGTTCATAGGTTTGTAATCGATTGCAAACAAGTGCGATGGTCAATTGGGGCCAGTATTTGAAAAAAAAAGCCAGTTGTTTCCAACGCTGATCGGCCGATCAGCGTTGGAAATTGATACAAAAATACCACTTTTCTTGAAAATGACAGAATACCAGGTGCCATGATTTTACAGGATGCTTTACACTGTCATTCACTAACAGTCCAGCAAGGTATTTCAAAATGATTTGGTAGTTTTATTTTTTGATGTTTGCAAATGTTGTATTTTCCCTTTAAAAAAATCCTCCAGAGCCACAAATCTGAAAAAGAAAATGTAATACTCTGCAAAAAATGTTTGAGAGACATGTTAAAATAATAAAAGAAGAATATTCTTATTTATTTGGGGATGAGAAAAAAAACTTAAAAATGTGGTGCGGTCGGATTCGAACGCGAGTCATCCCGCTTACTAGAGCCTTTGCTTAACCACTACACCAAACGTGCTACACAACTTTTGGTGGGAATTTAATACATCTTATAATTCAGCCCTATTTTAAAGAGTACAGCGCCCTCTGTTGATATGGATTGCCGCCGGCAAACCTTTAGTAATCGTTAGTTTGCCGTCATTACCTCCGGCAAAATATCCACTATCTTTTTTTAAAGACAAAAATTGATAATTTTAACGCAGAAGAGATGTTCGGTTCTGCATAGTTACATCATTTTGGTCTCATTTTCTGTTGCATCTTGCCCATAAGAAGCCAATATGTCATTTCCTGAGTCCAAGTGGCGGCCATTTTGAAAAAAGCTGGTAACCATCTTGAAAAATAGCCCGGCCGCGTTGTCTTGAAAAATGTGTCGGGCGGCCATTTTGAAAAAAAAGAAGAAAAAAAAGGGCCTCCTCCTTCCTTTTTGTCAAAGAGGCAGGACGCTAAACATGTTTTTTTTTTATTTTGCCTCACTATCGGTGAAACATAACTAATTTTAACCCAACATGCTCTATATTGCAATACATTGTATTTAATTTAACCCACCTTTGCTATTTGTTTTTTAGAAAATGGCAACTTGGACTGGCTGACCAATAAGAGCTTCCGAAGCGACAATGCGATCGCAATCGCCAAGCAACATCTGAGAACAGAGGACAGTGAAAGACATCGGCAGCGACTTAGAATCACTACTCCCCATCCAACAACATCCGAGAGCTCTGACTCGAGCTCTGACTCCAGCAGCTCTAGCAGCGACAGCTCAAGGTCTAGACATTCTTACAGCAAACGGAGCAGAGAACACAGACACAAGCGAGGCTACAGAGCAGAGTCTATTGATAGGTACAGAAGAAAAAGTACAACATCCGAGAGCTCTGACTCGAGCAGCTCTAGCAGCGGCAGTTCAAGGTCTAGACGTTCTTACAGCAAACGGAGCAGAAAACACAGACACAGGCGAGACGACAGAGCAGAGTCTAGTGATAGGTACAGAAGAAAAAGAACAACATCCAAGAGCTCTGACTCCAGCTCAGACTCGAGCAGCTCTAGCAGTGACAGTTCAAGGTCTAGACGTTCTTACAGCAAACGGAGCAGAAAACACAGACACAGGCGAGACGACGGAGCAGAGTCTAGTGATAGGTACAGAAGAAAGAGAACAACATCTGAGAGCTCTGACTCGAGCAGCTCTAGCAGCGACAGCTCAAGGTCTGGACATGCTTACAGCAAACGGAGCAGAAAACACAGACACAAGCGAGACTACCGTGCAGAGTCTAGTGATAGGTACAGAAGAAAAAGTACAACATCTGAGAGCTCTGACTCGAGCAGCTCTAGCCGCAACAGCTCAAGGTCTAGACATGCTTACGGCAAACGGAAGAGAAAATACAGAAACAAGCGAGACTACAGAGCGGAGTCCAGTGATAGACACGGGAGGAAAAGCCATGGTCGTGACAGGCATCACAGGGACAAGAAGAGAAAGAGGAGGGAACGTGATTCAAGCTACTCCAGTGATGAAAGCAACACTCGCAGAGATCCCTTGAGATCAGAGAAGTAAGTTGCTGGGTTTACCTCCTGAAGATCATTGACAGGAATGTCATGAATCTTTTAATTTGCATAATTTTGGTAGTTGATTGCCTATCCTGGGCCAGACTGGGACCTCAAGTCCTGAAAAAAAATACATAACTTATAACTTTCCCATCAAAACAGCCAATCCCTGACGTCAAAACAGCGTTGGGAGGTATAGGTGATAGCAAAATATTCACTGTCTACATGTACAATGTAAAGTGCACAATTCATATCAAAAGGGACACTTGTGGGCATATTATAAAACAAAGAATAAACCTTATTCCAATGATGCCAATTTAACTTGATCTCAGTTGGTGTTGATACATGAATGTAAGTAGAAATAGACTTCATTGTAATTTCATCTGCAAAACATAGTAAGTAAAAAAATGAGAAACATTCTCTCTTTCTGAATTTCTCAAACAGGAGGACGGCCGGTGTAGGTGAGGGCTTTCGCATCGATGTGAAATCGGACAAGAACAACCTGTGCTTTGACAGTCTCCATTTCACAGACACTGTCATCTACCGTCGCGTCGGGCACTCCTGCCTTGGTTTGAACCGACGACGTCAGTCGGTGATTTGGAAAGAAGCTTCAAAGGCAAAGAAATACAAGACAGAATCGAGTACACTGAGATATTTCACTCCAAATATTGTCGACTTAGAGAGTGAAAATGTGGAAGAAGGTACTGTACTTGCAGACCGCAGTCGGGCAGACATACCTCAAGAAAGGAAGCAGAGAACCATTTCTTACATCCCGATAGATGCCTCTGCCACCAACCTACCCAGGCCTGACTTTGATCCTCTCGGTGTCTACGATCCATCCACCCAAGCCTACCTTGGATCAGACCCCAAACCAAGCCACATTAACACTGCAAAACCCCAGCACCAATCAGCACCAACCAGCAATAGACTCTCGGCATTCACAAAGACCACCGCGTCCTACAACCGGCACTTGCACGACAATCCCCAAGACATTCCCAAGTGGCTGGAGTTCATCCGCTTCCAAGACACCGCCGAGTTTGACACACTGGTTTCCACCAGCGACATCAGTGGTTCAAACGCAAAGCAAAGCGGCCGAAAGAGGACAGCTAAGATGATTGCCGAGAAGAAGCTTGCCATTCTGGAAAAGGCCCTCCTGAAAAACCCTGACAGCGTCCCCTTGCAACTTGAGCAGCTGGAGATTGGTAAAGAATTCTGGGACATGTCGCAGCAGACAAGACAATGGGAAAAGCTCCTGAAATCAAACCCGGACAACATCCCGTTATGGAGGGAGTACCTCCTCTTCAAGCAGGCATACTTCTCCGCGTTCTCTGTTTCCAAGGTTGCGGGACTGTACGGGAGGTGTTTTAGGAAGTTGGTTGCTAGACAGAAGGATCTGGATGGATGCGAGGCTGTGGAATTGGAGAATCAATTACTTGGTGAGAAATAGTTCTGTTTGTCGGTCACAGGTTTGATTGGCAATTGCAAAGCATGGGTAGAAATTGATGTACCCAAAGGTTAACCCATGTTTGTCTAAAAGCCCCAACACTGTGGGACTAAAGCCAGTCCACATTTTACGCGAATGTGAGTGCCAAGCAAATTTGAGGTCCGAATAATTGGCCAAAGAAGACATTAGTTCAGAGTTTTTGTGAATTTGCAACTTCGTGAATGTACATGTATTAATCTTCCTGCAATTGCGTGATTTCGTCTTCCTGCAACATGTTGCATGCCTGCAGATTGTGTGGTTGCCGTGATGTTAAAGGTTTCATACAATGTCAAAACATATACAAAAGAATGTTTACCAAATATTAAACAATTTTGTCTACATGTACAAGCCCTAACACTCTGAGACTTGACAAAGGAAACTTCAAATTTCATGCAAATAATTTGCCAGTGATGACATTTTAGTGAATTTTTGTGAATTTTGTTTGCAGCTGCAGTGATGTACATGAAAGTCTTCCTGCCATTTGCAAGATCTCAGGCTTTTTTTAGCCCTCATTTAAACAGTCACAGACAGTCAAAATTCTCATTCACTTGCCCTGCTTTACTTTTAACATGGGCTAGTCACCGGCAATCAGATCATACATGTAGTCAAGCAAGAACTGCGACTAGTCAAAGTCAGTCAACAGACCATGAACAAAGCAGGCAAGTTGCGGGCACAGCTGGCTTATCAATCACCCCCAGTCAAAGCAAAGCTGTATCAAGTTACATAAACAGTCACGGCCAGTCAATACTGCTTTATTCTTAGGCAGTGGGAATTCTTAACTGTTGAAAACAGTCACTTGATTGATTTTGACTGAAAGGACTACTAGTACCTGGCACAGAATGTATGTTTGCATAGGAGGGTTAATTTGCAGGGAACATATTAATGCCATACATGTATTTACATTTACTTGTTTAACAAGATACCTGTTTAACCCTTGCAGATTTGTTTGTTAGCTTGTGTCATTTCTGGCGGCAGGCCGGTCATACAGAGAAAGCAGTGGCAGCCTACCAGGCCATGATAGAGCTCAACTGCTTCTGTCCTCAGCAATTCCAGCAAGACACACACGCACAGGGCCAGGTAATGATAACAAACACAGGTCACTCTCGCAAAATACAAACTCTGTTATAACCAAATTTAGGTAATCCGGTTCGTTAGTGACTTCGTCATACACCCACACTGATTACTAGCGCCCATTGGATAAACACTCAAGTTGCGTTAGCTTCTGGTTCCAATGGTTCCAATGCTACTTAACCCTATCCCTGCTGAATCCAACAGGATCCAACTATGTCACATACCCGATGGAGCCTGTTGGATTGAGCAGTTAACCCCTTGTGTACATTCCTCATGCAAAATGTTGGATTCAGCAGGCAACTGAACCGCATTATAACGCATTGTTGGACTCCGTTGGATTCAGCAGACAACTGAAAATGAGGCACAGTGGATTGAACAGGAAAGTCCGGTTGGACTCTGTTGGATTTAGCAGGGTAGTCCTGAGGAAGTACAAGGGGTCTTAGGGTTAATGGCCAGTGGGCGTGGTTTAAACTGAAGTAACGTCACACTAAATAACGAACCAGATACTCAACATAAAGCCTGGGTCCGGACTGTGCATTTACATGCACAATAAATGGGACCGAGGCCTTATGTTCACTATAACCATTGACAACAGCCAATTAACAGCTGGATCTAGCCAAAATGTTTTGTTATATCTGAATTGTGTAGTTTGTACCTATGTATTAACGAGAGATTCTACTGTATATTCCAAAGATGCATTCTTAGCAGTAGTATATGTACATGCATGTCTGCTCCTCTGACACATTTAATGCATCCTCCTTCAAACGAATTGTGAGAGAACATTTTTTTCTTCATTTGCTGTGTTGAAATTTTACTACTTCTGAATTATACCTTAAGTGAATCCTCCTGAATGTGCAAGGAACATTTTTTGGTACTTTGAATTTCGTAGGAATGGCATCAAGCCCAATGTAAATAAAGAGTGGCATGCGAAATCCTCTCTGGTGGATTTTTGAATATTGGGGTGACGTAGTGTTGAACACAAAGACAAAAATTTGGCCCAACCCAACACAATAAGTCTCTAGTTGCCAGAACTACATGTACTTGGGATAATTGGCCTTTTCACAGAATCTTTCACTGTGAACATTTATCAGAATAATATCAAAATACATATAAAACTGAGTGATATGGGCTCCGTGCGCGAACAGAGAGGGCGTTTTTTTAACCAAGTTGAGGGGACAAACCTTTTGCGCATACTGGTTTGTGCTCGTATAGCGTAAAGTACGCACACGCTTATTTTATCCGTTTTAGCGTCGGGCGTTGTTGGTATGTCCCTTCCGGTGGTTTTCCCGAATGCCCCTTTCATACCATTGAGGGCGGCTTGTGCACTGAACCCACATCAACATGAAAACCAAATATATCTGCTGCCTACGTTGTGTTAAAAAGTAAGAAGTGATCATTGTCCTTAGGCTGCCAATATATAACTTTCACCCGGTTTTAAAAATTCCACTTTCAGATTGCATTTTTGGAGACGTTTTGGGATAGCGCCGAGCCTCGATTTGGAGAGAGAGGAGCCAAAGGTTGGGCCAGCTGGATGCAGAAGAAGCAGAGAGGAGGCTGGGCACAAATCCAAGAGCCTCGTAAGTCTTGTCCTTTGTACTTGACTGTCTCCCCAGGATTTTTCATTCAGGGTGGGGTTATTCAAAGTGGCAACTTCAAATAAAGTTTTAGGGTGAGAACAGCTTTATGTAATGGTACGACGAGTTAACATGGTTAAAGGGCGAGTCCAAGAATTTGATGGATTTAAGTGTTTTTTATTCTACTATTGGGCATCTGCAAGGAGAATACCCACGAGAATTTTTTTACGGGGGGTGTTAGTCTTTGCAATGAGTTTGTAATTACAGAAAACATGGTGTTACGAACGGGACCATAAGGGGACCTTTTCTTGGACTAGCCCTAAAATGATTCTGTGAGTGTTCCTGTGCAGTGCAGCACAGAATGTCATGCATGCAGTGCATTGTTCAGTTTTAAAAACACGGCCAATTACTGTGGTTCTCTTTTTCACTAAGTTTACTGGCCGTCTTTTCCTGAGTGTTTTGTACCAATCTGCCAGTAAAAAAAATGGGGGAAATTGTTTGAATTTGAAAGTTTGAAAGTACAGAATTTTGAAAGTTTGGAACATTTACTTGATATTTTTTGCGGGTATTTGGAAAATTATGAACATTTTTATTCTTTCAGAATCTGACGATCGAGCTCTAGAGGAATCTTCCAACCCTTCCATGAATTCATCCGACCAGCCTCTGTGGCAAGCCTGGATGCGGGAAGAGGTCTTTAGAGAGCAGAGTCATTTCGCTCCCTGGCGTCCTGACGAAGCCAAGGGTGAAACAGAAGAGGACTGTGAGGATCCGGAGCGGATGGTTCTCTTCGACGACATCGGTCAAGCTCTCTTCAGGCTCAGTTCTCAGCAGAACCAGTTTCGTCTCGTCCTCTTCTTCCTGGACTTTCTTGGCGTATCGGTTCCCAGATGTTTGTTGGAGGGTCCTGGTGAAGTTGCCAACACGACAGGGATTTACCTAGAGCAGCCAAGCCAGATATTGCCTCCCGTCTGTAAGCCGACTTTGACACTCTCAGGAGTTGCAGGTAATTGTAGGACCCTGGAGCAGTTTGAGAGGAACGTGGACTCCGCTAAGAGGAGTCGCATCAGAGATACCAACACACAGAATAAAGCTCTTGAAGACTTTGTGGAGGAAGTGTTCGTCCGAATCATACCAGTTTTTCCCGAGCAAGCACAGACCAAGCTTCTGTTGATGAGGTTAGACTTCCACATAAAAAAAGCTCTAATGTCGACAGATGATAAGCGTGGGCAGAAGAAGCGACTTAAGGATGCCAAGAGATTTGCCAAGAAGCTACTTAGCCAGGAGGAGAATCGTAACAACTTGGATCTCTGGGCTGCCTTAGCAAGATGGGAACACTCTCTGAATAACACGGATGAAGCTAAACGTGTGCTGCAAACAGCCCTGATCTTTCTTGGGCAGCCTAAGACCGAAACAGACAGGCATGCTGCCACAAGACTTGTGTGGACATTCGCAGACATGTTTGTCCAGTATGACTCAACACCTGCGAGTTCTGTTGGAGCTGTTAATGGAAGCAACACGGAGGTGCTGCATTTACTGACTGCCGTTGCAGAGGGGGGAGTGTTCACTCCCCTCCAAGAGGTACCGGGACAATGTGTGTCTGCAACAAGAATCCTAAAAGCTAGGAGAAACTATCAAGAGATGATGACACAAGCCTTGGCCTCTTACTCAAAGGAATGTGATGAAAACACTGAGCTCTCAGAGTGGTGTCGGCCTTCTGGAAGCTACATCGTACATCTCGCCAAGTGCTTTGCCATCTTCCAGTACCTGACCGTGGGCATGAAGGCAGCATCAGTCGTCTATGAGTCCAGCCTCTCGGCCCTCAAAAGAAGTGGTTCAAGAGGCTCCGACTTTACAAGTCCACGGCAGGTCCGAGTGGACCAGGAGTTACTGACAACAGCCCACGTCAGGCTCTTCTCGGCCCACGCATACAGCAACCCCGGCCCGCTTGGAACCCTGAGGAACCTAATCAAGACCTCCCTGGCGGATTACCCATCCAGCCCGGAGTTGCTGGATGCTTTCATCCACTCAGAAGCCAAGTCCCACATTGCCGGGCGAGTCCGTCGGTATTTTGATCAGGTGACGAGACGAAGCAACCATCCCATCCAGTGGTTGTTTGCTATCAGGGCAGAGCTGCTTAGGCAGGAAGCTGTACTTGCTGCTACTACTGCTGCAGAAGTCAAGGACCTACTAGCACAACAAATTGGAGGTATGGCTATCTGTAAAGACAGTTTTTCTAAATTTGTCATTGTTAGTAAAGCCACGGTTTGCATTTGTGGCAGTGATATGAAAATAGTCTGCACTTGATTACTTGTGCAGTGTACATGTACAGTACCGCTCAGCGTTAATAATTCCTGATAAACGGTAAACACGTTCTTCGTCAATGGGGTTTCAGCTCTGCCCACTACGGAAGGCTGATTATCGGGGATTAAAAAACCACAAACGATCCTGCGGTCAAGCGCCCAGTTGACATCGTTATATTGCTGCAATACACGTTGTTTTGTTTACCAATCAACCACAGGCAGATCTCGTGGCGGTAGTTCGTTTTTATGAGGTTGGCGAACGCTTCTTATCTGCGCTTAATCCTTAGCAAACACTGCGAGATAATAACATTGTTACCTGGAGTAATTCTGCACTCATACATGTACCAACAGGCCGCTACACTACAGTAACCGCACTGGACTTTTTTTGGTCAAACTAACCGAGACTATGGGTACTTTTCCCATTTTAAGTCCAGTGCGGACAGCCTAGGACGTTTTCCTCTCGGTTACTTTTCCTGAGTCCAGCGGTTACTTTTACTGGCCGACTGCTGCCCAGGAAAACTTCCCACGCGCCCAGGAAAACTGACCAGGTCACTTTTCCCAAGACGATAAGTCCAGTGCGGACAGTGCGAGTCGGTAAAAGCGGCTCAGGAAAGCGTACATCCGGCCCGAGCGCCCTGTTATGCATACAGAGACTGCACGAACCTGCACGTGCAGTGGCCGAACATTTTGTAGAAACACGCTGCGGTGTATCATCAAGTCCGAGCGGTAAAATCTCGTTAAAATATATTTCAACGGACAAATACATACACAGAGAAGAGAGATCACGTTCTGAGAATTAATTTGCGGAAATTCTCTTTCTCCACCGATGTATGTTATTTTCTACGATCCAAATTCGTCCTGATACGCTACTGTAGTCATGCACGGAACATCATGGTCCGGTACCGTACGTAGGCCGTAGTCACTGGTTCCTGGCCCACATCATAGCTTCGATTCTGTAAGCATGCGATGGGAACCAACGAATACTGATGGCACTGCTGCCGCACGGAACATCGTACAGCGGCATGGCTTCGACGACGTGCATCACAAATGCGTCAGAATTATAGGCCTTTTCGTCAAGATTTAGCGTGTCAAGATGAAATAATATCGTGTAAACGATTATGTTATGCATGCAAATGGCGTGTGTAATATTACTGAGCGTATCGGTGGCTGAAAATGTGATCGGCAATTTGTTTTCTGTGTACGGTGAGTCATTATACTGACACTGTGACAGCTCCGTTACTTCTCCCACGCGGTCTGGGTAAATTTTCCCGTGTCGAAAGTCCAAGTGCGGACAGTGGTCACATTTGACCATTTCTCATGATGAGTGGATACCGGTTTTCAGAACATTTCACGAAAACGTTCTACAGTATAGACTGTATAGTACGTACGTATCCATAGAGCGGTCTAAAAAACGACCAATATAGTATCATGCCGGGGGGGGGGGGGGGGGGGGAATCAGGCTTCTTTCTTTGAGAGGCCGCCTGGGTATTTTGGGGGGGGGGGGAATACGAAAATGTTAGGAAAAAAAAATTTCCAGAGGCGAAATACAAATAAAGAAGAACTCAATCTTCTGCTAGTGTTGTCAAATATAGTGTCACTGTCACTTCAAAAATGTCACTTCAAGAAAGACATTTTCCAGGCCTGAGGAAGATCGTTTATTTGTATTTTGTTCGTAACATTCAAGCTCAGATTATCTATAAACAAATTATTAAACGAAATAGAAGCCGCATCTTAGGCCAAAAGAAAGTTCTGCTTCCGGTTCCCTACCTACCCTATTTTTTTATGGGAAAATGAGAACAAAACAACCGATACCATCAATGTCTACCTTGTGACGCATACGTCTCCATAATGATCCTACCAAAAAAAAATGTCAAAAAAAATTAAAAATACATTCCCTACCTACCATACCTACCATATTTTTGAACGCCATGAAAAAATAATCGGAAGCAGAACTTTTTTGTTTGTTGCCTTCACAAATGTCCCCAAAGCGTCAGCATTCGAGAAAATAGTCACACCCTCTCTCACATGCAAGATTTTCTGGCTACGCAACCGGCAGTCTGGGACATCACAGGGGAGCCTCCCTAGCAACAGTATCTCTAGGCAACCAGGTTGGAGCGTGACAGTGGGCATGCTGCACCTGCGGCTCAGCCTAGCAAAGAATTCCAGCCATTGGCCATCAATATCCGTTTGAGTGCGGAAGGCGCGTCATATTCATGAAAGCATTAATAGTCCGTGAAGAAAGCAACCAATGGCGTATTTATTTGCCATGACCGGCTCATTTAATTGGCTGAGGCTGTTCATGGGACACCGTCCTCAAAGTTCGGCGGCGCCTTTAGCTGATGCCAAACTGATCCTTTGTATATAACGAGCAACAGATGTATTGTATCAATTTGAACAATGCGGCCATCAATCATTCTGCTGGGAAGGGTTTTTTTAAGATTTTATTTGGGCATTTTTTTCAAAGACCATAAAAACTTCAAACAGAAAATGAGGTAAACTGAAATTTCACACGGGCCCCTTTTGTGAATATGCACATGAAAAAATAACGAGTCGGGTAAGGATATTCCAAGTCCCAAAATAATTCATTAAATGCAGGGCCCTCCATGTGTTTATTTCGGGGCAAGACTTTATTCTTCATTTAAACCCCCCATCGCCTCCCCCCCCCCCAAAAAAAAACCCCACCCCACCCCACTATGCCTACATTATTCCGTGAAGGCTAGATGTTACTCTAGAATGTATTTTGACGTTCAATATAAAAGTCCAAGGGCTGTTGATAATCTTGATCTTATTCCTTTAAAATAAAATAAAAAATAAGCATAATTCGTATTTACGTTTCCCCAGGTGTTCACAGAAGATTTAACTGAGAGTTCATAATTTAATGGGCTAGGATGTTGGAAATCGTTTTATTTTAAAATCAAGCGAATCAGACAAATGGTATTAAATTAACCACTTGGTTGTATTCGGCGTCTCTCTCTAAAATAAAATGGCATGGCCTTTTAATAGTTTTATTGTGTAAATATACTTTGACGTTCAGTATAAAAGTCCAAGGGCTGCTGATAATAATCGTGATGTTATTCCTGAAAATAACAAAATCTAAGTATCATAATTCGTATTAAATTTTCTACAGGAATCAACAGGAGATTTAGCGAAGAGTTCGGAATTTAATGGGCTAGGACTTTTGAGTTATTCTGGAAATCGCATTTTTATTGTAACAATCAAGAAATTTAGAACCAGACAAATTATATTAAATTAACCCCTTAAATGTATTCGGTGTCTAGCTCTCTCTCGCTCTCTCCGAGGCTATAGAAAATAAGACAAAAAAGTGCGGTATAAACCAGTCTGTGCATATACACGTACGGTAGCTATTCGCTATAGCGCAGAGCGCTAGCATGGCAGGCCCACGCGGTGCACTGTTTACTGGTCAGTCGGATTCGACGTCGTAAAAATGCCAAGAAAACACCAATGGAGAAGGAACATTTTTGCAAGTTTATTCACAGAGCTTGATCTCTCTTGTCTGTGTATGTATTTTCCGTGTTCAAGCGTTCATTTTGAGATGGCACTACTCGTACTTGGAGTGATACGATCCAGCGTGTTTCCCCAAAATTGTCCACAGTAAAAACGAGGTCTGTCGCCCGCTGGCCACACATGCATTCACTCATGAATTACGGAGTTTTGGCCAGTTTCCAGTCTTGACTAGCGTTAACTTTTTGTGGCATTTTTTGTATAGCTTTCGTAGTGCAATGGAAAAAGTTCAGTCTAAAACTCCGCATATAATTGAATACCCCATTCAATCAGCATTAAAAAAAATGGCAAAAAAAATATTCCGACCGACCGACCCTATTTTGGAAAAGCATGTAATCAGAAGCAGAAGTATTTTTTGGCCTAAATGGGAATGACGATTTTCTTCGTTTATTAAAAAACAACATTACAACAACAACAGCGCACTGCCTATTATTTTGTTTTAATGATACTCTAGAATGTACTTTAGAATATATTTGATTGTTCGATTAAAAGACCAAGGGCTGTTGGTAATCTTGACCCTTATTCCTTTAAAAATAAGAAAAACTTTAGAACAATTCATATTAAATAAAATCACGAATTCGCAGGATTTAACGAGGAGTTTAGAATTTAATGGGCTGGGATGTAGGGAATTGTTTTGTTTCAAAAATCGAGAGGACCAGACAAATTTGTCTAGAATATATATTAAAAATATTCTTTGACGTTCAGTTAATGGTCCAAGGGATGCTGGTTACCTTGATATTATTTGTTAAGAAACTAAGCATAGTTCGTATTAAATGTTTCCCAGAAATCCACAGGATATTTAACGGAGAGTTCGTGTAGGTGTTTGTCGTTGTTTTACTTTAAAAAACGACCAAGCACATTTTTATACATGTTCCCCAATTACAGCCGGGGAATAAAATAGGGTCCTATATATTCTTGTCTGGAAAGCCATTTCGAGACGATGATTGACAGGCGAACTTCAAAACTTATACATTGTATAATCTTTGATGATAAGCGGCCTTGGAGGTATACTTGCACCATACATCGGTCAGCATGCCTTCTTGTAGCTGGAAAGATCGTGGTCAAAAGTTGATACACGATAGCAGATAATTGACCCAAGGATTTTACGACTGCATTATCTAACCACAAGTGCGTGTACTGGAACAATAAAACGATGTGTAGGCTGCTGCAGGAGGGAACGTTGTTTATAGAATCCATGAACGAAGGCAGGAAGTTTACAACCTTAGCCTGACCGCAGACTGTTTACCAATCGGATAAGCATGCCGTTTTGCGGCCTTTCGTCCAAACGCAACGAGATTATCGGGAGGATTATAGGTAA
Organism: Patiria miniata; assembly: GCF_015706575.1. Lineage (NCBI taxonomy): Eukaryota > Metazoa > Echinodermata > Asteroidea > Valvatida > Asterinidae > Patiria > Patiria miniata. Next base: position 38,181,598 of record NW_024037072.1, read on the forward strand.
CCATTGGTTACCGTTAACCGGTGGTAGGTTTACAATAATCGGTACTGTATTTTATCATTCATTCATAAATACATGTACCTAAGACAGTTTACCCATTCCTGTTGGTCGAGAGCCCATCATGTGGGTGGTTTTAAACAGCTGATAAAATAACGGCTGACTGGTTTTAAACCTTTTTCTGGTGTCCCATGAATTTTGACTCCTATGAAATCTTGTCCCTTTTAGTACCCTTTTATTGGATGAACGTTCACAATCTTGACTTAGGCAGTGCTACCAATGAGTCGGTACATCGAGAGTCCTAAATTCACACTACACCAGCACCACTGTGTTCTGCGCCACATCACGCAGTGCGTGCCTGCGTGTGCCAATCTCCATATAAGGAGATGTTTACGACTACTCACGAGAGGCACATATCAAAACATAGCTACATGCAGAGGGGTGTAAAAAAAACATGAAGTAAAGTTGTTGAACAAAATCGTTGAAAACTTATAAATGCTCAAAGGTATTTATGAATGGGAATAAATGTGCTTTGCCGGCATTACAACAAGTACCAGTACATGTGTGTTTAAACCAGCTCAGTCCCCTGAGCCTTTTTTAAACGTACATACTTGTTTAAAATCGGCCAAGTACACATTTATTCACTTAATAAAATCATCTTTTACCCTCTTGGATCTTCACAATCCACCATGATGTTTTCAAGGATTGTGCAGGACTGTGGACAATGAAATATGACGCACAACAAATGTGCCAATGGGTTTCTGCACCTGTTTTGCAGATACGGCTGGAGGTAGACGTAGGATTAATCATTTCCAAAACTAAAGAGGCTTGCAAAGCTCAGTTGTGTCAAAATGTGTATTTTGAATCCTTGATGTTGATCGGTTGTTCTCTTGCAACAGCAAAGTGAATATTATGTATTCCATATTGCATGATTCATACTACACATTGCCTACCATTCTTTCTCACCTCCCCTGTGTGCAGGAAACCAATGACACCACAGCAAGGGCACGCCAGTCTTTCTCCAGATGCATAGCCAGGGTTTTGTTTGCCCATTGCAAAATATAATTTTTTCGTCCCGTTAACCCATTTTTGCCATCCTGATTTTGCTTCTATCAGCGTCCCGATTTTGCTTTTAAAATCTCTAGCCCGTTGCACTCTGCCACTCCTCTGGTTACACTACTGTCTCTCTCGTATTTGCACAGTCGAGAGGCGATCTGTACATGGAACCATAATAGCTGATTCTTTGTTGTCATTTTTTTTCCATTTCTCCCGTCCCAATTTTGCTTCTATCAGCGTCCTGATTTTGCATTTAAAATCTCTAGCCCGTTGCACTCTGCCACTCTGCAACCCCCCTGGTTACACTACTGTACATGTATCTCTCTCATTTGCACAGTCGAGAGGCTATCTCTACATGGAACAAAAAAATCTGATTCTTTGTTTTCATTATTTCTTCCATTTTTTTCTCTCCCATTTCTTGTTAGTGTCCTTGCCAGAGTCAGGGATAAGCAACCGTATCCGTGCCTTGTTTGACAGGGCGTGTGAGAGTCAGCACTCCCGCCACTGTGTACTGCTGTGGAGGATGTACATGCAATTTGAGGTAATGGAAAAAAAAACGTATTCATCAACTTGCTCTGTCTAGTAACTGTACAATCTTTGTACGCTTATCATAAAAACTGGGCTTCAAGCCTAGTCTTTCTTTTAGCCTTCGCCCTGCTAATGAGTCAAGAAAGAAAACTGTATGTTCGAACGAAAATAACCCAGAAGTGTTTACATGTAGTTTGATTTTGAGGTCCTCTTATGGTTTTCTGTTCTTTACATTCATCAGGTCCAGCAAGGCAACTTGAAACGAGCCGAGTCCATATTCTACAGCGCATTGCAACACTGTCCATGGGCTAAGGTTGGTACCAAACGTGTAGCATTCATTGAAAACCCTAACAATCCCCATCCAGTCAAACTCCAACACCAGGGTTTGTTAGAATCTGTTTTATAATAAACTGATTATGCTTTACATGGGGTTAGGAATGCGACCAATATCAGTCCAACAATGTTTGTGTGCAGTTCACCATTTGGTGTTGGAATATGCAGGAGTGAGGAAGGTTCCTAGTAAATCACTCAAGGGGGTTAGGGTCAAAGAAACTTATCCTCCTGGTGCAGTTCTTGCCCCCCCCCCCAAAAAAAAATTACATGTATACCTTTTGAAGGGTAACTGATTCTCTAGGAACTAATTTAAGAAATCAAGGAGCTTTAAAAAGAAATTTCAAAAATGTTGAAAAAGATTGCTAAAGTTGAAGCGCCTTTGCCAATATGATAACCAAAACCTAAAATCGGACAGTATGTTCTATAGGCCATTGTCAGATCTAGACACTGACATGTGTTTCAGTGAAAAACAATATAAAATGACAGATGAAATAAAACTACTTGAACCAAACTCTGTTAACTTGGTCTTTACAGTCTTGTAAGAATCAGGAGCGGGGGTGGTGTACATATCAATATTTATGTCCATTCCTACCAGTGTCTAGGAGGGGCTTGGGTTCATCTGTTCTTTGTAACCTTGAGTGATCACTGAAAAACGTTTTTGGGAGGTGTTCATATAAAAAAAGTTACAAAGTCAAAATTGGGGTTATATACTTCGATTAATAACACCCGTGACTGTTACGTTTAAAGCTATAGTCCATCATTTGTAATTAGTGCATTTTGTTCGTTTGAAGCAACAAAAGTGTTCAAAATCTATTGAAGGATACTGAGCAACTAACCCGATGAAGTTTCAGCTAAGCTTCAGCTGTACATTCCGAGAAAAAATAGCATTCTAAGATCTCAATTTCAAATCAAAAGTTGCTGAATCATGTTTTGAATTGTTTTGAATTGCAGCTATACGCGGCGTCGCGCACTGATCCGACGAATTATAACAACCGCGTGTGCGTGTGCGTCGTTCCAATGCTTGTGCGCGCTGCGCTGAATAACAAAACGAACTACTAATTTAAATTTTCCTACGGTGCTTCTTAAGAATCACCGTTGGAAATGCCTTCTTTCGTTGATTACTTCAAAATGACAGCTTCCCAGAAAGAATAATTTCACAGGGAGTTTAGTTCCCTTACAATCTTTCAAAAAAGTTTGTTTTTCAACAGTTATTATGCCAGTTACTTCTCGGATGGCTGCAAATGATGGACTATAGCTTTAAACAAGCGTATATCCTCTTGTATTTTTTGTTTTGTTTCCTGGTTTCAGGTCCTGTACATGGATGCGGTCAGATACTTCCCCACCAAGTTGCAGGATTGTCAGGATCTGCTGATGGAGAAAGAGCTTCGCATCCGAGCACCCCTGGAGGAAGTGGAGCTCCTCATCAAGACCTGAGCTCAATTCCTTGGTGCTAAGCAGAAAATGATGCTTAGCAGATGCATGTGTTAAGCCAAAATCAGAGGGCAACCAGTCACAAACAGTGTGCATTGCATAGCATTTTGGCTGGTAACTTGTTTTTACCAAATTTTTGATTTTGCAAAAAAACAAGATTTTTGAAAAAGACAAAATATATCGGCCAAAGTTTAAGATCAAGTCAAACACCACAAATATACTGACTCTTGAGAATCATTTGTACCATATTTGTATGATACTTCTCACCGTTACTTCATATTTTGCAACAATATGTTGATATTTGCAAAGAAGACAGACCATGTACAACGACAGTTCAAGTTCATTACACGGTGTGTAAAAAAGAATGGGAACCACTGATGACACCCCCGGAGATTCAAGGAAAGCTTTACGATTGAACCTGTCACCCGCCCCTGCGAATATATGGTGGTGTACCCTAACGTGGCGCACTTCGACAACTCACTGGACATCCGTTCAAATTGCTTCAAAATCCAAGAGCCGATTCTGTTCAGACTTACACACGTTAGTGCCGGATTGAACACCCTCCAGAAAAACTGTCATTCATTTTGGTTTAGTACAAATGACAAAAAAAATCAGAGAGTACGACAGAATTGTCGAGAAGTTACTTACGCAAAACTGTCGAACTGTCCCCTAACGTGGTGCACGCCGCTGATTGGCTGAAATGGTTTGGTACCATGCTACGGTGGCCTATGACGATCATTTGCCCTAACGACAATTTGCCGTGAAAAAAAGTTTCATTTTATTGCATTTTATGTTATGCAGGAAACAATATGGATCTTTAGGTGTTTACAAGTTTACAAACGGCTACAACATTAAAAACAGTTGAAAAGTAAAGCAAATCTCTTGAACCTCGAAATCAGAAAATATAGCAATGCAAAAAGACATGACCCTTAAATAAAAAATAAACATGGTCATTTCTGTTTTAGCCTCTGAAAAAGAACTTGCAACGTCAGGCCACATTGATTTTTAGAAAAAAATAAACAGTTACAAAAACGTACGCTCGTCCAATATTGTAAAAAAAATAAAAATAAAAATATCCAGTAACTTGAATAAATGTTTTTTAAAAAGAAGTAGGGCCTACGATACCAACAAATGACAATACAGACAAACAATACACTTTTGCCAGCTACATGTACCAAAATCGAATAAAGAAAAACAGTTACGAAAGTTGACAGGTTAAAAAACAGTTAGGCCTATGAAAGTTAACAGGTTAACTCTGCCACCGATACTGGAAAGTAAAAAAAATAATACATATCCCCACGTACACTGAAGTTATTAAAACATATTGTTCATATATTTGTGACCGTGTGCATGTTATTTATAGTTCCCTTTTCCTCGTTCCAACGCTGCAAATGGGACACAGAAATTCTTCTTCGAGCGTTGGTTCCGTCACTCTGTTGCAACAGTACTTCAGGTGAACCCAGCTGTAGCACTTGTCGCATCGGGCCCAAAGTATTATCTTTGGACCTCCAGTTTTCTTGACATTTTTCGGCCATCTTCTGTTGCAAACAACACAGTTGTCGTCCTCATCGCTCACATCATCTGATGATGGGTCGGGAGAAGAAGCCTTTCGGCAGCATCTGCTGGTAGATGGCTCTTGCGACTGCGGCAGTGACGCCGTGCACGTGGCCCGCAGCGGTGGGGACTTGGGTGCTTCCGTGGCGGATGACGCTATAGTCGGTATGGGCATTGACGGTGTGATTAGCGGCGACAATGGCGGAGGCATGGGGGACATCGGTGGTGACTCGTCGTACGATGCTGCCAAGTGGTCTGCTGCTGGTGCCAAGTGGTCTGCTGCTGGTGCCAAGAGGTCTGCTGCTAGTGCTAGGTCTGCTGCTTGCGGAGTCGGCTCCTTCGATTTGCGGCCTCCTTGTTTACTTTTAACCTTGAGGTATTCGTCTTCCTCCGTCAGCATTCGGGCACTTCTGATTGCTTTTGGTCGCCTGGCGAACACTTCTGGAGATGATGGAAACTTCTCGATAGGGGCGAATAGACCATGGATGGAAGAACTTCCCCTCTCCGGTTGCTCAGGGAGCTTGCTCAGCACGACGTCAGGGTTGAATGGGCAAATTCCAGTGCATCTGAAGGATGATACTAAACTGTCACTGCTAATTCCCATCATGTAAGCTTTGCATGCCAGCGAGGCGATGTCTTCTTCGACCAGAATGCGACCTGTGTTCTTGTACTTGTGGAGCCAATTGTGAACTGCTCTGTTGTAGGTGGCCTTGAAAGGAGCAAAGCAGCCCACGTCAAGGGGTTGTAGGATGTGGGACGTGTGTGGAGGTATGACAAATAAATGCACTCCTTCCAACCGGGCCTCTTCGATAATCTGCACGCTGATGTGGGTAGAATGGCCATCATACAGCAGAAGAAGCGGCCTAACTGACCCAACTTGTGGTAGGAAGTGACCCTTGAACCATTGGAGAAAGGTAGCACTGTTGCTCCAGCCGGTCTTTGTGGCATTATTACCTGTCCCTGACAAAGTCCCCTCCGTCCACTCTTGTCGAACCCTTGCCCCCTTGAAGATGATGTATGGCGTGAGCCGATTTCCCATGGCATTCCCACAGGCAATGATGGTGTGTATTGGACCCCGTCCACACGAGACAGCATTGAATGCTCCTTGGCTCGGCCCCAGAGATTTCGGTGGCTTGTGATCTCTCGTGATTCCTGTTTCATCGACGTTGTATATCTGGGCAGGACAATCACGCAGGTTGTACTTCTCGAGAACCTCTAGAAGTTTCCCAAAGTACGCCTCTAAAATTGATCTCCTGGACATTTCTGCCCTCAAGTGATCCAGTCTGCTTGGCCTCCTCGGTCTTATGATATTCTTCCGTCTTGTGAGGAAGCCGTAGTACCAGTTTGGTCCTGGTACGAAGTCGGTGAATCGGCACTTGCGCTCTTGATCCTCGCTGCACAAGATCCGGGCCATTTCGCCGGCGATCTCACGGATTTGACTTCCAAGATAGGAGTACCCCATTTGCCCCACATATGAAATGTGTTCTGCCAGCTTCTTTTCTTCATATTCTTTGAAGAATGTTGTACGTCCACCTTGTGGTTTCCCGGCAGGTACTCCATTTGTTGCCCATCGTCTCAGCGTGGACTCGGGCAAATTGAATTTTTTTGCCGTCAGTCTTTGACTTCCAAAGAATGAACGGCAGCAAGCATGGAATTCTGCCGAAGATCTCTCTACAAAAATGAATAAATAAACAAACAAACGATATACTACAAGTTTATTTATTTTAAAATTTAATACATGATTAAATATACAACTCTAGCTCAAGTTAAGAGAATAGAAAAATCAGCAGTTATGTTTCAATAATACATTTATTTCTGACACGATATTTAAAGGCATCCTAGACGTTTTAAATACTGTGGCGGGCACGACAATTGGATCTGGGGGACGCACCAACCAGGGGATAGGAAATAAAGAGGATAGGACCTCAATTAGGGGAGGGGAGGTGCAGTCACAAAGTCGTTTAAGTAGTGGTCAGGCGGCGCGGGGAGGCGCCAATAATTGCCACGATTATTATTTATTATAACAAATTACACTTGAGCGGCTAAGTATAATCTGCGGGGACATTCGTTTTAGGAAAATATATCCTAATTTATGGGCCGATTGGACGGACAAAAGTGAATAAACAATTGGACACAAGATGTGAATGAACAACAAAACAAGGAATAAATTTATTCCGGTCCGCAACAATTAATAAAAGGGAAACAATAACAATGAACAGAATGCAGTTAAATTAATTTGATCACTCAGTTTCTGAGTTAATTAACTCAGGTTATATACCAGAGCAATACGATTACTGGTAAAATACTAGCGCTCTCCCTCAGGAGGTGCAAGTGAAAATGACCAATCGGACCTCCAGGAGGTGTCCAATTAGGCCTATTTGCAATTAAAATCAGTCACAAAAGCAGGACAAATTATTGCCTAGAATCCTTCCTTGACTGACAGCTAAAGATAAAAGTTCGTTCCTAGAAATAAATGTTCTTACCGGTTAAGATGAATTCCTGGTGATAGACTAAAATTATAACACTGGTACTATACTGGACCCGGGCTGACACAATAGAAAGATGATTTGATATGTGGCACTGTCGGCAGCAACCTGGCAAGTGACCCTAAACTAGACTGTACTTAGCAACCAACTTAAACTTCGCGCCACAGCGCAGCTATAAAAATCGCCCAAACATGCGCCATGTACACATAAGGAAATATGGACGCGCCCAAAGTACAGATAAGCGGCGCCCAATAATACTCGCGCCCAATAGCGCACAATTCCGCGCTGCATGCACAAGTGAAATGGCAATGCGCCCAACAAGGCGCTTCACGCTCTTGCTAATACGCGCGCGCGGCAGAAGTAAACACTTAAGTACAAAAATTACAAGGCGATCTTCAAGAAAATCTTCAACGTGAGTAAACTAATTTCCGTTACACAGCCCCATTCGAGGCCTGAACGGTCCCTGTTCAATAAGGCCGAAAACAGTTTACTAAATTAGTTTACGAGCATAGCAATATTCGATACAACAATTATTTTACATGTATGTATGCATGAAAATACACACATTTTTTTTTTTTGTGTGTGTGAAAACTTCCAAAGACCTTCATATAACGCAGTTAAACACTCGCTAATCAAAACTGTCCAATTAAAATTAACTGTCCACAATTCATTGGGTGGTGAAGAAGACGTCTCTGCTCTCTACTTGGTGATCTCATAAACCCGGACCCTACAGACTTGTTTAAGATCTCCGCTTCTGTAGTATTTGTTCAATGTTTCTGTCACCTTGGTTACCCTCCCTTCCAGGGCAGTTTCCAAGAAGGTCTTCTTGACGGTAGCGACAGCCTTCGAAGACACTGGAATTGGTGCATCGGTGTCTGCAGCATCCTCAGCAGTGCTATCGTCGCTGTCATCGGAGGACTCGGGTTGATGAACCTGCTGGGACTTCAACAAGGCCAAAGGCTTGCCACCGAGGGTGGCTGGAGGCGCAGTGGCAGCAGTGGGCACTGGGGATGCTGTGTAGGCTGGCACGGGAGGTGCTGTGTAGGTTGCCACGGGAGGTGCTGTGGCAGCAGCTGGCATAGGGGATGCTGTGTAGGCTGGCACGGGAGGTGCTGTGTAGGTTGCCACGGGAGGTGCTGTGGCAGCAGCTGGCATAGGGGATGCTGTGTAGGCTGGCTCGGGAGGTGCTGTGATCATAGCCCCGATGTCAAGCTCGTCAATGAAAAGACTCATGGACGGTGATGGTGATAAGCTCAGGGCTTCATCATTGATTGGTAGCAGATCGTTGAGGGGCAGGGAGGGCTGCGTTGCCATCGCACAGGGGACAGGCTCCACTGCCATGGGTTGCTCCTTACCATGGCTCGCCCTCATCCTTGGAGAGGCAGATGGAGGAACCATCCGGGGTTGGCCCAATGGCGGCTCAGCACCCCAGCGCCTTATGCCACTGCTGTGTAGGTTGGGGGCTAATGGTGACGGCTCGGAGTTGTCCTCACCAAGGCTCATCAGGATGCCTCCGAGGTCGTCAAGGTGAGTGGGATGCACTCGGCGGTAGTGGCGCCTGAGGTTGTCCCTCCTTTTGCTCTTAAAAGAGCAGCGGAGGCAGGAGGCTATCAAGGGTGGCCCATGGGCTGCCTGTATGTGTCTGTACAGGCTGCGCCTCTGTAAGAATACCTTGGTGCACCTTCGGCACTTCAAAAGCCTGCTAGGATCCAGGTCATCTGGCGCTTGTTGGGCCATTCTAAAATGAGTAACATAAACAGAAATATGTACAATTATTACACTTATCGATACCTTACGGGTACCTTGTGGGTTCTCTTGGGGTTTCTCCTGCTTTGGGATGGCATTTCCACCCTATGAGGCCCAATTAACCCGTCCACTTCGGCAGGGGTTTCATTTTCCCCAGTAACCCGGATAATTTCCGGTTGCTCTACCCCATTATCAGGGTCAATAACATTGGTTATTCCTTGATCTGACTCAGAGTTACCGCACTGAGCTGCACGGGGAGGGTTGTCGGTAAACCGCTCGCCAGTGTCTTTCAATGTGCATTGGGTCCAGTTCCACGCCTTCATAGGCTCCCCTTCATACATTTTGAGACGGTCATAATGAACGACCTTTGGTCTTGCTTGTTTATTCTTCTGCACTCGATAAACAGCATCTGACAATTTGGAAAGGATCAAGTAGGGACCCTCCCAATGGCTTACGAGTTTTGGGCAAACGCCCTTCTTTTTGGCGGGATTAAATAGCCAAACAAAATCACCTTCCTGTAGGCACTCACCACCGACCCGACGGTCATATCCTTTCTTCTGTCGTCTTGCACTAGCCCCGAGGTGCTCGGACGCTCGCTCGTGGGCACATTGCATTCTGTGTCGGAGCTCCTCTACATAATCTGCCTCATTATTGGCCTCTCGTGGGGCATTTTCTGTGGTGAGGTCTATGGGTAGGGACGTTTCTCGGCCCATCATCATCATGAATGGCGTTTCTCCCGTACTCTCCTGGGGAGTAGAGCGGTATGCAAAGGTGGCGTACGGCAGTTGTACGTCCCAATCTCGTTGGCGCTTGTTTGGTTCAATCATGGTGGCGACCATATTTATTAGTGTCCGGTTGAAGCGTTCGATAAATCCATCCGATTTGGGATTGTACGGGGTGGTTCTGGTTTTATGTATGCCCAAGATTTTACATACACTTGAGAACACAGCCGCTTCAAAATTTCGCCCTTGGTCAGAATGTAATTCTGTCGGGACCCCTAGTCTACAAATAAACTGTGTGACTAGCGTCTTGGCAACAGTTTCAGCCGTAGTATCAACCAGTGGGTAAGCCTCAACCCATTTGGTGAAATAATCACCAACTACTAGTATCCATCGATTGCCATCTGCCGTTTCAGGCAAGGGGCCTACAATATCCAAGGCAACCCTCTCCATTGGATAACCCACATGCATTTGCTGCAAAGGAGCCCTACTTTTCTTTGGTGGCGACTTCCTCCTCGAACACCGGTCACATTTCCGAATATGTGAGCGGAGATCGGCCCTCATCCCATACCAAAAATAACGGGGAGTCAATCGGGCAAATGTTCTCCGAAATCCCAGGTGGCCACTTGTGGCGCCTCCGTGCAATTCAGACATAACACTTTCTCGTAGTCCTTTTGGCAACACTGTTTGCCATTGCACACCTTTACCGTCACCAGCTTCCCATCTGCGAAAGAGTGCCCCATTCAAGACTCTCAATTGGTCCCAACGGTACCAGTACGTCTTTGCCACTACTGATTTCAGGGCAATGGCATCCCATTCCGGTCTACCGGTAGCTTTTTCTTTGGCTTCTATAATCCATGCCATGGATTGATCTTCTAACTGTGCCTTTCTGACAACCTCACAAGTCACACCTGGCTGTGCTCTCACAACTCTAACCTGTGACTCAGTAGCTTCAGTAGGCGTTGCAGAATCTACATCTTCCAGCGAATTGTCTGGTCCCATACCGCATTGGCGGCAGGGTAGTCTGGAGAGACTGTCAGCATTAGCATGTTTCAGACCCGGCCTGTGGATAATCGAGTAGTCATATTCGCCGATAACCTCAAGCCACCTAGCGAGTTGACCTTCTGGATTCCGGAAATTAGTCAACCAACGTAAGGAGCCGTGGTCAGTTCGGACGATAATTTTGTTTCCATACAGGTACTGCTTAAAGTTCTTTAAGAAACACACTACTGCAAGGAGTTCTCTGCGAGTTACGCAATAATTGCGCTCTGGCTTTGATAGACTTCGGCTGGCATAAGCAATTACCCGTTCTGTCCCATCTTGAATCTGGGAAAGCACCCCACCTATACCAACCCCACTTGCGTCTGTATCAAGTATATACTGCCCCGTAGGTTGGGGGTAAGCAAGAATGGGCGCCTCTTGCAAGCGCCTCCGGAGGGTCTGAAAGGACCTCTCGCAATCTTCGTCCCATTCAAATTCTCGGGACTTTTCAGTAAGTCGGTGAAGGGGTTTCGCTATGTCAGCAAAACCTCTTATGTATCGCCTGTAGTAGGAGGCAAGACCTACAAAACTTCTCACTTCTTTAACGTTGGTAGGGGTCGGCCAATCTCTGATCGCCGCTATTTTGTCGGGATCGGTTGCGATGCCATTCTCTGATACCAGGTGGCCGAGATACTTTACACACCTCTTAAACATGTGACATTTGGCAGGTTTCAACTTAAGGTTTGCACATCGCAATCTGTGGAAAACTTCCCTCAATCGGGTCAGTTCCTCTTCAACCGTTTTCCCATAGACGATAACATCGTCCAAGTACACTAATAGTGTTTGCCACTGAAGGCCGGCGACCACTCGCTCCATGAGTCTTTCAAAAGTGGCGGGGGCATTACATAAGCCGAAAGGCATAACCTTCCAACTATACAACCCCCCTCTCACAACAAACGCAGATTTTTGCTTAGCTTCGTCGTCTAATTCAACTTGCCAGTACCCAGAAGAAAGGTCTAAGGTTGTGAACCACTTTGCCCCGGATAAGGCATCAAGGGTGTCATCAATTCTAGGAACTGGGTACGCATCCTTTATGGTTACAGAGTTGAGACCCCGGTAGTCAATACAAAACCGTTTGGAACCATCTTTCTTTGCCACAAGAACAACGTTAGATGCCCAAGGACTGTCCGACTTTTCAATTATTTCCCGGTCAAGAAGGTCATTGACCTGCCTTGAGATTTCTTCCTGGTTACATGGTGGCTGTCTACGCAGCCTCTGTTTTATCGGTCGGGTGTTCCCCGTGTCTATTTGATGTTTCACAAGCCCAGTGCGGCCAATATCATTGTCTCCTTTGGAGAAAATGTCTTGAAACTCACACAGTAGCTTCTCAACTTCACCATGATAATGCGGTGATAGATTACTAACTGTCCGTTCAAGGAGGTCTTGGAGGTGCGACGGAACCTCCCCTTCATCTTCTGAAGACACCTCCTGGAGGTGGCCTTCTTCTACGTCACATTCATCTACTTCTGTAAGCATACCAGCTGTCGTACCACAGCGGAGCACACACTTACTTGTCCCGGGATTAAACACCCTCAAACCCACTACATCTTGTCCGGCACGGACAAGTGTTCTAGCGAGCACTAATCCTCGTTCTGATAATTCACCTCCAGTGTCCGCTGGCTCAATCATGCCCAGCGCTACTTCTTTTCCGTTTGTCTTTACGCAGCCTGGCACTATTACTTCGTGTCCAGCTGGTACCGATGTAGTTTCCTCAACTACTACTCGGAAACAGAATGAGGAACCATCTTGGTCCATACATTTTATTTTCTCTCCATCAACACTAAGTACAAGTGAACGGAGGTTTAACTCTGCTTTGGCCGGCAACAGGAAATCCATGCCCAATATTGCAGGGACTGGTAGGTCGGCAAATATTGCACACACCGGTACAATAGTTCGACCAATTTGTATCTCCAGTTCCGCCTTGCCTAGTATGTTACCCATAAGGCTTCCATTTGCCTGTCGAACATTGATTTCATTTTTCTCAAGTATCGGACGCTTGTCCTTCGGGATTTGATAATACACGGAACCCGAAATAAGTGTGTCTGTTGAACCCGTGTCAACCAAAAATTGAACATCAATCGTTTGTACTGAGCCTTTCACATAAAGGCCTTGTTTTGATACACAATCTTGCATCATGCGCTCTTTAACATGTTTCGATGCTGGCTGAACTATCTCAGCATGGGGAAATTCCCCCTTTGACCCTCGGTTTTGCTTTGCGGTCTTCCCTCGGGGCCCAGGGTCGACCGGCGTTCGTTTCCCGCCTGCTTTCTTGAGGGACACTCTTTGGCAAAGTGACCTTTCCCCCCGCATCTGTAGCATATCAGCATCTCTACCTGCTGATTCCCCCTATTGTTCATCTCCCTTGTGGGAATCCCTGTCGCCCCCTTGTTAGAGTCGTGAAACTCCCTGAGTTGTGCCGCCACAACTCGTTTAATCTGGTTAGAAAGTTGATCTTCGTTCTTCTCACTCGCCCGGCAATGCTTTAATTTCTTAGTGTCTTCTCGAAGTGACTCCATCCTCTCGAAGTTTTCGGTGGCCAGGGCGGCTCTAATTGCTTCATCGAGGGTTCTCGGTCTAGTTCTGAAAATTCCCTCTCTGATCGACTGACGCGCAATGGCATCAGTAAAATGGGCTCGCGCTAGGCGATCTCTGCCCTCTTCATCAAATTCTGGATAGGCAAGAACTACAAGTTCTCTAATCGCCTGACCGAGATCACGCAGGGACTCGTCCATCGCCTGCCTTCGTGACCTAAGCTCCATTAGGTAATTCTCGGCCATCTGACCCGGCCCAAACTGGGCCTCGAGCAATTCTAGCAACTCCCTGTACTGGAGTGCCGGTTGCCCCTCATCTTTATTCCGATTTCCAAGCACCTTCAGTGCTATGCCTTTTAAACTCGCGGCCAAAAACACGGCCGCCTGATTATCGTTCCAACCATTAGCTATCCTACAAGCCTCAAAATGGCGACGATAATCCCTCCATGGAGACTAACCCTCGAACCGGTCGGGTGTAATATTGGGACGTCCTCTGATCGCCCCGTTTGTACCCATAATGACCGGTTCATTAAACCCTTGTCCACCCCTTACCAAAGGCAATGGGCATCCACCCATTTTTGTGGACTCGTCAAGAGTGGCGTTCTCTGACCACAGAGGACTGGGCCCTTGAGTCCTCTGCTTTGCACCCCCCGGAAGCGTCTTTCCGTGGTGCACCAACTGTTCACGTCCGGTACCCTCTGGTCCGGGAACAACAGGAGCCGACGTGTCATAAGACAACACGTTGCCCGACGTCTGATGGGTGCCGGTACCTGCCCCACCAACACGCCCAAATAATATCTCCGGATCTTCTTCATCCGGTTGTATAAACGTACCGAGCGGGGTTTCTATATATTCCGCTCGGGACTTGCCAGCTTGCTGCCGTCTCCTTGATAACTCATCAAGGGAGCGTTGCAGTTCAGTTTCTTGCAGTTTTATCTGCTGCATAAGATTGCTCAATTCCACATCAGCCTTATCGGGCTCACCTGTAACTTCGGTGGCCACATCTTGTTGCGCCTCACCTTCCAAAGGAGGGGATAGCAACACTATTCCATTACTTAGCTGTTTAGCCATAGTTTACTACTTGCCGTAACCACAGCGACAATAGCGCCTCCAGTGGAGGTGCAATTGCAAATTCAACAAAGAAATAATTTACACCAAACAATAAATGATTGTTCTGCACAGATTTTATTTACGATACACACAACGCAATGCGAATCACACGCTAACAAACAGCGCCTCCAGCTAGTGTGCACTATAGCGGAGGTGCAATTTGGAGGTGTTAATCTTCGCAAACTCACGCTCACAAGAGGAGGTGAAAATGTTACAAATCACTTTTATTTTCGTCCGATTTTTATGCCCATAAATATCCCACTTCTGACACCATTTGTGGCGGGCACGACAATTGGATCTGGGGGACGCACCAACCAGGGGATAGGAAATAAAGAGGATAGGACCTCAATTAGGGGAGGGGAGGTGCAGTCACAAAGTCGTTTAAGTAGTGGTCAGGCGGCGCGGGGAGGCGCCAATAATTGCCACGATTATTATTTATTATAACAAATTACACTTGAGCGGCTAAGTATAATCTGCGGGGACATTCGTTTTAGGAAAATATATCCTAATTTATGGGCCGATTGGACGGACAAAAGTGAATAAACAATTGGACACAAGATGTGAATGAACAACAAAACAAGGAATAAATTTATTCCGGTCCGCAACAATTAATAAAAGGGAAACAATAACAATGAACAGAATGCAGTTAAATTAATTTGATCACTCAGTTTCTGAGTTAATTAACTCAGGTTATATACCAGAGCAATACGATTACTGGTAAAATACTAGCGCTCTCCCTCAGGAGGTGCAAGTGAAAATGACCAATCGGACCTCCAGGAGGTGTCCAATTAGGCCTATTTGCAATTAAAATCAGTCACAAAAGCAGGACAAATTATTGCCTAGAATCCTTCCTTGACTGACAGCTAAAGATAAAAGTTCGTTCCTAGAAATAAATGTTCTTACCGGTTAAGATGAATTCCTGGTGATAGACTAAAATTATAACACTGGTACTATACTGGACCCGGGCTGACACAATAGAAAGATGATTTGATATGTGGCACTGTCGGCAGCAACCTGGCAAGTGACCCTAAACTAGACTGTACTTAGCAACCAACTTAAACTTCGCGCCACAGCGCAGCTATAAAAATCGCCCAAACATGCGCCATGTACACATAAGGAAATATGGACGCGCCCAAAGTACAGATAAGCGGCGCCCAATAATACTCGCGCCCAATAGCGCACAATTCCGCGCTGCATGCACAAGTGAAATGGCAATGCGCCCAACAAGGCGCTTCACGCTCTTGCTAATACGCGCGCGCGGCAGAAGTAAACACTTAAGTACAAAAATTACAAGGCGATCTTCAAGAAAATCTTCAACGTGAGTAAACTAATTTCCGTTACAATACATAACAATTTCAACAATATTCATATAATGTCAATTACCTCTACGTTTTGCATATCCGCTACATTTACTCGATTATAATATCTAAAGGCATCCAAGACGTTTTAAATACATAACAATTTCAACAATATTCATATAATGTCAATTACCTCTACGTTTTGCATATCCGCTACATTTACTCGATTATAATATCTAATCAAAAGTGCACCCGCACGGTACCGGTGATGCCAAGCCACATAAAAACTAGGCCTAGTTGTATTCACTTTATATGTCTATTACAGGCTACCGTACATGACGTCATGACAACCTAGAGCAGACGACACTATTTTTACGATCCGGTAAATTTCCAGTAAACTTTGGATTATTCTGCTTACTTTTCATTAATACTGATAACGTTGACTAATAATATTACTTTCTAATTAGTTTAATTGTTTTGGAATCTTGAATTAAAAGAAAACGTCTGCTTGTTACCTTTTTTTGGCCATTGTTTCTGGACGTCGACGGCATCTTGATACTTTTTGCTATGGGATCGTCTGGCTTTCTGTGTAACCTTTGACCTTCTACGCGCAATCGTGACGTCAGAAATTTGAATCTAGTATGTATATTTGCGAAGGATTGTGTGACCTTTATTAAGTGTTAATTGTAAGAAAAATGGATTGTTCATTTCGTCAAGAGAGGAGAAAAATCAAAGTGCGCCACGTTAGGGGGCGCGCCACGTTAGGGTACACCAACAATACATTGCCAGACCATGTTTACACGTCTTCCGGCATTAACCCTAACTCCCTATGCCTTTTCGTTAGGATGTAGCCTCAATCCCGCAAAATCTTCCAATTGGCCTCATGGAAAAAATAGCATATAGCCTCAATCCTGCAAATTCCTCCATTATTTCTTGAATATGGTCCGTGGAGGGGTGACCACTGCCTGAATCCTGCAAAATCCTGTGGCAGTGAATGTCAATATGTTGAGGCTTGGCCAGTGACATCCTGGAGCAGTACAGAGGATTTCAAGCATAATCCAGGCCTATATTTATGCATGGCTGAGCAAAAGCACCACAAGGTCCAGCCCAAGACCTTGACAAAGTGCATCCTACGAATCAGTAATGCAATTTTGCCATGTAACCTCAATCCTCCAAATTCCTCCACTTTTGCAAAGAGGATTTTGAAGGTTTCAGGGCGGTTAGGGTCAACCGGTTAATTTCTGTGCTCAGCATCCCATTTGAATTTGGTCCCCTAAGACTTTCCGTCGGTTACACCGCTAACTGGGTCTCTGCAGGAGGCTGTCTGGCATTAATGGAGCAATTCACTACAAGCAATGTCCCATAATAGTCATCCCAAGAAGGGGTCCGGGGAAGACAAGGGGTTAACACAACACCCCCCCCCCCACCCACGCCCACGCCCCCAAAAATAAAGCAATTCAGTGAAATCTTCATAAGTCAAACCTCAAGGGAACAGGTTCGAAATTTGACTTAAGTAGAGTTTTGAGTTAAGCAGGGTTGTATATCATTGTTATACTACTAAAGGCAATGGATTCTTTGTTTGACTTAAAAGTTGTTTTGAGTTATCAGAGTTTGACTTATCGAGATTCCAATGTAGAAGAAACCTTGCAGTTTAGTTATCTTCTTGATTTTTCATTCAATTGAGGGCGCTGTTTCCATTGTTGTTCATGTAATTTTGTCGCACACAAGCAAAAGCTATCACAACTTTTCTTGAATTCACTGTCTTAACGTGATGCGTGCCTGGTGAGATAATCGCATCAAAAAGTGGTATTTAAGAGCATGCATTGCTGAAAACCTAGAAGGGTGTTATATCTTACACCTAACAGCTAGGGTATGTTGTAGAAATTCTTGTTTGTACAGTTATTCAAAAAAGGAGAAAATTACGTAGGAATTTTGAGACATAATATTCTCCTTAATATTCTCCTTGTTTTCAGAAGGAGAGAACTCCTGATGTAATACACAAGTACAATGACGCAATGATCTAAAAATGTGTGCGTAATTGTCAGGAAATCTAGACTAGGTTTCACCCTGTTTATATTTCAATGATGCTATGCAGCAATAAAGCCAGTTAACCCAACCGTGAGGAATTGGAATTGCTATTATTTTATACTTGGTGCTTTTGTGAGATCCCCAAGTCGAAATGAAATATTCTATACATCTCAATTTAGTCTCGTTTCAGAACTAAAGATTCCAACTAAGTTAGGTGGTATTGTGCCCTTTTCCAAAAGTGGCAGAAGTCTTCCCAACAAGATCAGATATGCATGGGCATCGTGGGGGGGGGGGCGTTTGCCCCCCCCCCCCCTCGGAAAAGCAACCAAAAAAAGGAAGGAAAAAAAAGAGAAAAAAGAAAAGAAAAAGAGGCGCCAAGTCACAATTGGTGTAAATTTAATGGGTTGGGGGGGGGGGGAATGTCCCTACCCCCCTCTAAAACTGATAAATCGAGAATATGTTGAGAAATACAGGATTTTTTTCGGAAAAATATGTTTTGTCCCCCTCTTGAAAAATCCTGGCGACGCCCATGCGGATATGTTCGTGAAAGCTCGGGTGTGACATCGATGTAGAAACGAAATGCCTGCCATGCTTGTCATATCCGCACAATTTTGAATTCATTAAACTGAAGCTTGTATTAGAAAAACAATTTTATGTCCATTGCCTATAGTATATTTTTTAAAATACTTTTTAATCCACCCTAAAGAACCCCTTTGTGTGCCAGATTTGCTTCAAAGAAATGACGTTCCAGCTCTATTAGACTCTTTTCTAATTTTAACGGGGGAAAAAAAATCGATTTTAAGGACAAAATTGTACTTTTTTTATCATTACCCGTTTAAAAAACGTACTTCCTCCTGCATAAAGCGAAATACAATGTGAAATTTTGCTTTCTAATTCACTGCTTAGACAGCTAAGGCCAAATTCAGAAGAAAAAAAAATTGGAATAAGTTTGGATTAATGTAATATCTTGTAATGTCTTGTTTTCCCGCCCCCAAATTATGAAAGGTGTCCCCGCCCCTTACAGAGAAAGTTTGTCCAAAATTGTGTCACAACATGTAATTCTCATCTAGAGTTTTTCATCTACTGCAACAGTCTTGATAACGACTCTCCGATTTTCATATGAGTTTGATTTTCATATGACACCGGCATCAAAATGCTGAAATATATGCACGCACCGACGCGCGGCCGTATTTGCTTGATTATGACGTAAAGTCATCCACTAGGCCTACACGATACGGGCGGACAGTAGCGGCGCGCTGCCGTGACTTACGTCACAAAGACAATAGCTGAACATCAAACAACGCGCGGGCCATGGTAACTAATTAGCACGAAGAAACAGTGTCGCGAGTAAATGACCACCGATACACCGTCAAAATGGACCGAATGAAACAGTCAGGAATGTGTGCAGTTCATGGAAAAACTTGCTAATAAGAAGCACAAAATCTGCGATCTATTAGTCATGATAAATAGAGCGGCCCTGCATACACCACAATCCGGACGTAACACGCCTAACGAAGGCTTCTTCGACTCCAAACATTTCGCCGAGCTTGACCACATCCAGCGTCGAGAGCAGCAGCTGAGCAGAGAAGCTACCGAACGAGAAGAGCATCTCAAGGCGGAACGCCGGCGCGCTGAGGAGGAGAAACGACGAGCTCAAGACAAGAGCCGAGACGGAGGGTCGGAGGTGAGGACACCGTGTGAGTATTGTCTCAAAGCGGAAACTCGACCTGCACGAAGATATGACGGGTCAGCTTTCAAGGCCCTCCGCCGACCACTGGCTCCCAGATGCACCTGTATGGATCCTACTAACGGTGCACTCCCGGTTCTTCCCATCGAGTACCCGGTGGATATCGACGATTGGGCTTACAAACCCTTCAGCACCATCGCCGGCGGGGGCGCCGTAGGCTACCGTGACCTCTTCCCACTGCTGATGCAGAGATGTACGGAGGCCGAGGAGAAGGATAACACGCAGGTGCAGACGGAGACTCGACGACATTCCATCGTGACTACCGACTACCTGACCGGTAGGATCAAGCTGCTAGGTACGGGAGGGGAACACCTGCATATGAAGGTCTTCCCTGTTCTCCACGCGGTCGTGAGTAGCGATGAAGAAGATGACGAGGAGGAGGAGGCATCATCGGGTGAAGATCAAGATGAGCAAGCAACCCACGACGAAGCACTGCGGTCACTGAGAACAGATCATGCCATGGCAGTACCGCGAAGGAAGTCTATTCAATCCCCTCCATTCCAGCAGAGAAGACGCTCGTCTCTGATTCTGGGTGGCTCACCGGTCGGTCGTGGACCACCAGGCGCGGCTGCTAAGGTAATCCGCCGGCGATCCATCGACCAAAGCTCGCTGGCTCTGTCTTTCGCCCGGGCTTTGGAAGCTGCCTCGGACGCCATGGCACCCATATCCGAGGACCAGGAGGCACGGAGTGAGACACTAGACACTGACTTCGATGTCCAGCACGCAGAGGAGACCATGATTCACTTGGCACAGAATCTACAAACGTTGGAGGAATTCTTAGAGGGCGCCAGTTCGACCAGTTCTATCTCTGATGCCAACAGCGATGACGATGTCTTTTAACCTCTCTATGATCGTACTGAATTCCCTGTTAATATTCCGGTAACCAGGAGGTCGTGGATCAGACTCTCACTCGGCCTTGCTTGTGAACTTTTGTATTCCCCTCCCCCCTGTATAAAGCTATCAGCCTAGTGCAGAAACTCTACATCACACCCGACTCTGAGGCCACATAAAGCTTATTCTCGACCATAACCCAATCTAAAAGCACGTTTAAATTGTGCAGCAGCAGGATTCCAGTCAAACCAGTGAGTTTGGCGGTTTTGAGACATCATCTTTCATTGAAAAAAAAACTGTTTCATTTTGCCGACGCGCATGGCTACGGCGACGCGCGCGCATACCAGAAACCGGAGACTTTTTTTTTGGCCTTGTGGAACGAATTTGCCCAAAGGTGTAGGCAACGTTGAGTATGAACTTGAACAATTTTTGTTTCAGTCAATTTTTTGTTTCAGTTAATTTAGGATGTTGCTTGCATCCGGATAGCGGTAACCAAACGGCAGGAAATAAAAGGTCCACGAACTCTATAGCGCTGTATTACGCAACACGTTACAATGAGAACACTGAGAAATCCCACTTCACTTTTATTTGGCAAGATTAATCTTGCGGACTACAATAAATTGTCCTTGTTATTCAGCGACAGTGGTGACAATGTAGCCTTTGTTTTTTCAGTGGGAAGGATTGTAGTTTGGGGGGGGGGGGGAACACTAAAGTATACCTACAAACTAACCCAATCGGGCCCACAATGTTGCTCTATAGCTGTTAACAGAAAACGAAGAAGTCCCCGTTACACCATCGTGGAGAATCCATTTTAGCAATGAATCAAATAACTTTAAGTACCGGTACTTTTGGACTTCTTGTGTTCGTGCCTTTGGAATTGTGACAGCAGATTTCCGTGGTTAGCAGAGACATGATCTTGCAGTGGCGTATCCAGCTTTTGATGTGGGGGGGGGGGGGGGGGCAACCGCACTCGCACATCCGCGCAGAAATACAGACATGCTTTTTCCCCGGACACTCGGCCACCGTATAAATCAAAAGCGGGGGGGGGGGGGGGGGGGGGGGGGCTGGTAACGCCACTGTGAACTTTGGCCTATATCCTACCATGTACGTAGGACTATAATCTACGACAGATGCCAGTTCAAACAATATTCGAGGACTTTTCCCCCAAAATCTTAACTGCACGCGAAATATTGCCATTTGGCGTAGGGTCAAGAAATGTCAAATATTTACACGCAAACACAAAATGCGTGTCCGTGTACTTGAGAACTGTGTAAATCAAATAACAGGTCAGGGCGCCATAGCAACCAATTAGAAGCTCTGAGGGTGCTATTTGTCTTCATTTGAGGTCTATATGGAGAAAGCTAGGATAGGATTAGCCTAAAGCTGATGCACCGTGCTTTTCAAACTTTGAAGTTTGCAAAGAAATAATTCAATAACTGGTCGTCCGTGGGTTATTTCGTTGGATGTCTCATTCAAAAGTGAATAACTTTCATACTGCTATGGGAAAATAGCAATTGAGAAAAGCAAATTTATTTTCGGGGTAAATCTCGAAATAGCAGGGTGAATGCATCTTCAATGCGAACTGGCCTGTGTTTCATTAGTTTCAGTTCATAGTGTGGAGCTGTAAAAGGGTTTGAAGAAACATCCATGCGCAGAGGAAGTATTTGAAATGGCGGATGTTAACATTGCTCACGATTCGGTAAATAAGAGTAGAAAAATTGCAAGCGCGCACAGAGTATATCTTTACTTGCGAGATGTGTAAACATCTCCGCCCGACAACAATAATATGTTGACTGAAATCACACAGGGGTGTATTAATATTTAAAAAAAAAAAAAAAAAGGGAGAAAGCCGAATAAGTTTTATATAATACTTTCGTGAGGTCTCAGTCTCACTAAGCGCGTGAAACTGCATATTGCAAGAATGCCCGCTTGAACAGGTTTGTTAACGAATGCACAACATACAATGACAGAGCACAAAAACTTTTTTTATCAAAGTTAAATCGGTATGGACTTATAATAAAGCCCTTATATTTCTAATTAAGTGTAATTCTAATTAATATATACAGAAAATGCATCCATAGCACGAAATTATCTCAGATTACATTTTTAGCAAGTGATACCAATTATATCTAAAAGAATAAAAGTATCAGGTCCTTCAAGACTTCTTGAGGAGCTTCAAGGATTAATACCAATGATATCAGCAGTAAATATTTGCAAATAACAATCAGTTACAGTTTTATATATGAAATGAACTTCGTCACTAAGTTAAAGTCATTTAAGATTATTTGCATTTATCCCAAAAGTATATGCTATCAAATTATATATTATCAAAAACTTACTTGGATTAAACATCGTAGTGGTACTAAACTCCCCGTGAAATTATTCCATCTGGCTTGCTGTCATTTAGAATAAATCAAGAAATGTGTTTTCCAACGATCAGTCAATTGACTGATTTGTTTTTATATATAAAGAGTGCTAAAGATGAAAATCGTATAATTCGTAATCAAAAGGTTTTCATTGTTTCTTTTTCATCGAAAGCGTAATATCGACTGAGCTGAAACTTCAGCAGGTTCGGTTTTGAACATTCTTCACTGGATTTTGAATGGGGTTATTATTGGAAACGAATAAAGTACAATCTACAGCAAAATCGTATGTCTATCTTCAGAATAAGTATTATATATTAAATGAAAAATTTAAAATAAAGCAGTATGCCGTACCATAACGTGGTACATGTACAGGTAAAAAAAGTTTATATAAAAACATCACCTGTACTGAGCGTAGCTATTTAGATTTTAACAACTAATATGTCTAAAAAATATATAGTGTTCTTACAAACATATGAAATAGAGCTTCACCAGTATCAGCCTTATCTCATTAGATTACATTCATTTTTGAGTAAATTGGGAAATGCTTCACGATAACTGATCGATAAACAACAAAATGTGTTTTTACAGTTCGTTTTTACAGAAATTATGCATGGAGTTTAATAGAGCCTATTTTCACAGCTGGCCATGGAATAGAGGGCCTACTAAAGGCTTTGAAGCTATTCAGCCGAGTGAGAACCAGGGATTTCACACTGACTTTCAAATACAAATGGAATTGTCACTCATGGAGGTAGGAAACACTCTGGTTCACTGTATTCAAAAGGTATTCATCTATGAATGTTGGTAAATGATCAGTGGTGGACAGCTGGATGTTGTTGTACATGTTTCTATTAAAATGGGATTTTATCATGCTGCCACCATTTCAGTCATGTTCCCTGTATCCAATAACAGTACTGAATGTTTTTGCGCAAAAAGGAACCAGACTATTTTTCCTTCCAGTACGGTTTTGGTTACGTTGATTTAATTGGGTAAAATCCATTCAACAGCGCAACATGGTAATGGTCTACAGAGATTACTTGTGATTATAGTATTTCAAATTACGTGAGATTTTCACAGCTAAATGTAGCCAATAACATATACTATATTCCCATGATATTTCTTGAGTGAGCCACATTGTTTTCAAACTCGGTTACTTTCTCTTTGACTCACCCTGTGGAATTAGAAGTGCATAAATTAGGCCTACCTAGCGCCGAACAGTCATACTGAGATAGTACAGTGCATCCTCAGAGGGCGGCAAAATCTCGGCGAGGCAGAACTCCAGGGAATCTGTCAGAGAGTCCAGATAGCCAGCCAGTTTACCAAGTTCATCATTGACTGTCCGGTAGATATCCAAGCCTTTGTCAAGCTGGTCGTTATCGGTGTAAACTTCTTGCTCTTTCAGGTAGTTGACCGTGTTGGTAATTTCCTCATCAAGCATGGTCTGGTTCATGGCCCACTCTTTCAACATTGCAATGACGTTCCTCTGAAATGGTTTGACGACCGCTTTCTTGGCTCCCACGCGGAATTGATAGGTGACCACGGATTTCATGAGACTCTTTTTGGTAAGCGTCCCGACCTTGTGCTCGAGTTTGACGGCGTTGTAAAGTTTCGCCATGTCGCCAGCGTTGAACAGGACCGCCTTCCCCACTGCTTTGCCCGTCCATGGTCCGAACACAAAGTCCAACGCGCTGACGCAGAGGTTTTCCGCAAGGAACCCAAACCAGGAATTCTCCTGGAAGATGTTTCTGCCCTCGACCACGACTGAGTAATTCAGCTGGATGTAGTCTGCTGCCCCGCTGTCCAGTGTCGTTCTCATGCTATCCATCTGACTTCTAGGAATCTCGACCACCTGCGAGAGATCATCCGCTCCCTCGAACCCACCGTCCGACTCCTCCAGCCAGAAAGAGACGCCATAGTTGAAGAAAGAATTGATGGACAACGACTCTCCGAACCTGAGAGTCTCACCCTCGAAAATCTCTTGTGCTTTTGTCGCATGGCCACAGAGGACGGCCGAGTGGATATTGACGGAGATTTCGTCGGCGGGCTTCCCAAACAGAGACTCCCAGCCCAAGAAGACATTGTCAGTAGGGGGGCTAAGTAAGGTGACTTGATCCACTTGGATATTCAAGGAATCACCGTGACCAAGTTGACACTGGTCCATCCACAGCCCAAACACTGCAATGCCTCCAAGAACAACGAAAATTATACCTACTATGCCACAAACTCCAGTGGCCTTATCCGACATTTTGGCGACATTCGAATCAGCGTTTCGGTCCGAGACGAAATGGATGAATGCGGTGGTTGGTCAGAGCTATAATGCAAAAGATACGGAAAGTTCAGTTCAGTTCGGTTGGAATGGCAAACAATCAGAAATGAACGCATATATATGCACAATGGTCATATGAGGCCAGTGCTTTTGTTCAGCTAGCTTATGGCATGTTTAAACCTTTAGAGTGAACGTGACCTTAAAAATATTGGGTTTGGGGTGACGACTGAATACAGAACGTCCGGCCACCTCTAGTCTTGATTCAAGACGGTTTCAGACCGTATACGCCATCACACGGTAGTTAAAAGTGCGGAGAATGCACCTGCGTCTTTATCAAATAAAAACATCTAAACCCCACTATTATCATATTTATATTTGATACTCAAACTACATTTTGTATATAACAACACCAAACAGCCTAACGTTTTATAGCAGAAAGAGCTATAGCTAATGACAACTGTCCAATCAATCAATTGAGTAGGCCAACAAGTTTTCTGCAGACAAGGCAAACATATCGGTCAAAAGACATTTTCGATACCAAATCCAAAAGTTCATTAAGCTATATGAAAGGCTTTTCTTTTTCCGAGCCTGACTAAACAAAACATAATATAGTAGACGGCCAGCGCGAAAAGGAGGATTTAAGAGGGGGAAGCTTCGTACTCCATTTCAACAACAAAAAAATAATCGGCAGCAGCTTTTTTTTCCTCCTCAATTTGTTTCAGGTTTTCCTGAAATAACCTGTCAGAGAATTGTATCTCCTTAATTGTTTTAGGCACTTGAACTCTTTAACATAGATTCTCTATTGCGAGAAGACTTCAAGACCTCAGCTACCCCCTGAGAAATATGCTCGGAAATTATCTGGGTAGCGCTGCCAAAGTTCCCAAGACTCACCTTGATGATAGCGACCTCTACCGCCGCGGCTGCCTGACCGGCTTTGCCAGAGACAGAGTGTATAATAGGGGAATACAAAAAAACCCAGACTTGTGGACCAAGACTACAGCCATCAGCACCCCGTCACTGACGCATGCACATATGTAAATTGACAAATTAAGGCCGATATTTTCTCAGGTTCAACGCACACAGCAGAGAACTTTTATCAGTGTTTCCTGTTACAGGCAAATCGACCTGACCATTTCCTTTACAGCAAGGACACAATGGACTTTTCCTCAATTGTAAAATTAGGTTCAAAGAAAAAGAGTGTGACGCACCTACAATAATTAAGGGTAATCTTTCAAAGAGGTAACCTTGAATGGCATTGCGTAGGCTACATCGTGATTGTGCTTGTGTCATCAGCAAATAAACCGAGAAAATTACGGATTTGTTTACAAATACTACTACGAGGGGCCTTGAAAGCATCCGTGCGGAATTCATCAGAATCGAAACTGTATTCTATCGCGGGATTTGACTGCTGAACGAGGCTAAGGTCATCCCTTTCACACCGAAACGCTAAAAAGGTCTTTGACAGAGTGCCCACAACCATGGCAAGGTTCCTATGATATGGGGCACCATAAATGACAAAGTTATGACTTTGAAATAGTTAATACCAAACTTATACGTTGAAGGGAAAAAAACAATACATCCCACGCATATACTTAATTCATAACATGTACGGTATCGGAGGGCAACCTCTATAAGTGATATGTTTAATTTCCTTTTTGATACGGCGCTTCATATGTCCTGCTCTCTTATTTACAACGAGAGACAAATAATTCACTGTATTCGACTGAACATTCACTTCCACCGTCTGAAACTATTCGGACAAGACGATTTAGAATGAAATACATAATGTTTTCACTCACGTTTCACTGGATTTGTTCTTTTTCCCCGAGACTTTCAATCTAAATTGAGAGTGATTTCACTCTAAATCGTCTAGTCCGAGTTTAACTCTTTGGAAATTAGAGAGTGGGATTCGATATAAACCTTCTCGCTATCGAAGAAGATTTTGTTCCCCTAAAAGTATTGCAAGGTTGGCCCGTCGATTTATTACTCGTTATTAACCCATAACAGTCCTGAATCTTCCACTTTTAATGTGACGTTTCACACACCATTGGGGGTTAACTAATTGTAAAACTGACTTCGTTCAACAGCCCGTGCTTTTTAGTGAAACAAATCCACAGGAGACTGAAAAAAGGAATAAAAATACAGGTACAGGAGTGAAAAATCTCTTGCACCGTCGGCCATCATTGACTATCAATGGCGATGGGAGTCATGCCTATCGCAAACGAACAAAGACACGCCCTCAAGGTTATATGTGACGTCAGAGGCAACTTAAGGCCGGTGCGGGAGTTGCCGACTCCAAATGAAATTGTTTTGTTTGGAGCAAAGTGGTATTTAATAGCAGAAATAATTCCAATTGCGATAAGGGGACACCATTTGCAAACACTCCAAAATGAAACTTACAAAATACTATGAAACATCCTACTTGATTGTTAGTAAATAATAGGATCAGGCATTCTGTGAAATTATTGCATCTAGTGTGCTGTCATTTTCAAGACAATGCACCTTTTTCTCGCGATTGTTAGGTCCGAACCATCTCTAGAAAAAAAACCGTTTTTTTTTCAAATACTGCTCTCAATCGACCGAATTGTGTTAAGTTTGCAATCGGTTACAAATGTGTGCGTGGATGCGAGTTATATTACCGCTGCCGAGCGATAAACTGGGGTAATGCCACACAAGGATGCAAGTCAAAACGTTTCACTGAACTTTCGAAGCTTTCGCACCTGCTTCAGAATTATTGTATTCCAATCTTTGCAAATGGTATGTGAGGAGTGATATAAATGAACATGGGAGACTTTATTTGTGTTCATGGGCGTCGCTAGGATGTTTCTAGAGAGGGCAAAGCACATTGTGTCCCCCACATCCTTGTACTTTCTCTATCTTCTCAATTTATCATTTTTCGAGGGTTGGCGGGGGAAATGTGCCCACCAGCCCCCATTGACACGTACCCCTGTGGACGCCCATTTTGTTAAATCTGTATTAAATTAATAGCAATATGACTTCACATCTCTTGCTTTTCTTGAGGGGAGGGATGGTTTTTTTTTGGGGGGGGGCGGCGGGCAAGCGCCCCCTTGCTCCCACTCGCGACGCCTATGTTTGTATTGCATGCTGGTGCCAATTTTCAAGATGTTATCAGTGACAGTGATCGACGTGTTTCACTTGCAACCCTATGTTTTGGTAAAATCCGATTGATTTGATCTATATAAATAAATTATACGATAACTGAGTCTGAACACCAGCCAAAGTTTAAGACTGACATCCAGAGACGGCGAACCAAATTATTCGGAAGATTAGAAATAAGGTGACGTTTGAAACAAGTAATAATATACGCGCGAAAGGTCAACTGTTTTCAGTTATTCGAAACGTCTCTAGAGTCCATGCAATGAAAGATCATTCGTAAGGAAGGTTCGCCTGTCTGGAACTAGATTCTGTTTGGGTCGATTGTAGTCACCTTAATTTAAGGTGATTGAGAATCGACCCAAATATAATTTGGTTGCACTATACATTTTTGGCTTGTACAAGACACGGAACGCTAGTCTGAATTGAAAAAAAGTACTTACCAAGTTACCTGGGGTCTTTGCACTGAGTAGCAGGATGGCGAACGGTCAGTTGTGGTGGTCATAAACTGATTTTATAGGCAGATGCCGGACATTGACACAGGAACGCAGGCTATACGTATACTTCTGGTTTCGTTTTCTTTGAACTGCATATTGTTCGAGTTCATGACTCAGAATACACGATGTATACGCGTAACTTGTGAATTGTTTTGAACGATGACGTGCACCGTCCACAATAAGGGCCGCGTGGTGTGGGGACCTTTTTTGGTTCAAGTTGTACGGTCTCGCAATCTTACCTCACCAGTGTAAGCGAAATCACACGGAGAAAAATAGGTCTGACTGAGGCTTTGCGATATGGGGCACAACTAGGGAGATATGTGAATGCAAAATGGGTCTGAAAAGGGGAGAGAAGTTACAGTTTTCACAGAGGGAATGGAGGGGGGAGCAGAACTGACTATGTACAGGATGGGATGGCGTAAAGTGGAATTTGCGACAAATTCATGGTTGAGGATTCGTGCCTGGTTGGGGACAGAGAATTTGGGTTGTGGATTGGAAATTGTACGAGATTTTACATGGGGAGGGGTATAGCTGCATGGAGCCTGTGCCCCCCCCCCCCCCCCCCCCCCCGGATGTGTGGGTGGAGTATACGAGGCGATTTGGGTCCGATTTGGTGTGTGTGTGGGTGTTGATGGAGTTTTGATGGAAAAGTTGGTTTGGGGTATACGGGATCTGCCTCAGAAAAGGGTGTTGGTGTAAAAGAAAGAGTACGGTGTACATGGTGCGATTAAAGACGGTGTGGATGAGGAAGAGGCGGGTTGCAATCGGGCGGATGTTGTTGGGCTGATGGGATGGGCGAAGATCAATGGTTATTGGTGCCCCACCCAAACCTCGACTTTGTAAAATTGGGAATTTGCTAGGAAAAAAATTATTTAGCAAACTTTAAAATGTGCCCAAAAAATCCGGTGGAAACCAGTCACGGACAATAATACATTGCATACCGATTCGGCTGGTAACCGGCTGTTGCTACGAACAAAGGTTTACCTCCCTTAAATTTTCTTTTTGGTAAACAGCTCTACGAAATTTGTCCCCGGTCTATTTCAAGAGTAAACATATAATATTGACGCATGCGTGTAGGCCCTACATCTCGCTATGAGTAAAGTGGTTGTAAACACAGAATACAGTGAACTTAAAACAAATCAGAGGAAAGCATAGTCAGAGACGGCTCAAGTTTACAACTGACACACAAACACGAAATGGTATTAGAACATCATGGTTTTTTTCTCCCGCCACATATTACATATTTTCTTAATTACTGAACTCGATATATAGGTAAAACATAAAGCCATTTAACTTGTAAACCAATAGTATACGTTCGGGTATATCTGCTAAATTATGCTCAGAGCAAACAGTTGTAGGACTTCACATAAGTATAGCTTATGCTTTTGTTGTGTTCATTAACAAGATAAGAGGTAATTTACAACATTTGCCAAACATCAAGAAACAAAATTAACAGTATTACGAAATACCTTACTTGACTGTAATGTCTAAGGCATCGTGTGAAATCATGGCACCTGGTGTGCTCTGATTTGCAATAAAGGTGGGATTTTGTATCAATTTCCAATACAAATATGTTCAGCTGCATTATCGTTGGGGGGAAAAATGACTGTTTCAAAGACTGCACCCGAATTTACCTACTGTAGTTAGTCCACATTTTGTTGCAATCGGTTACACATCCGTGATGAACGGGTGCAAACCAGCTATAGTCTGGTTCCCTAACCTGACAATTTCCTGACGTCTATAAATTGCTTGTTTTTTTCCAGCATCTATGAACACAAAACTTCAAACAGGTCAGTACATTACAATATTTGCTAAAAAATTACTTACCCCCAAATCCATTTCTGAAAATTACAGCAAAAGCAAATGTTGTATATTTCCTTTAAAGACGTGTGTTTTTTTTCTGGCAGTAACAGACGTAATGGCGTCACGTTTTATTTACACATAATTATGCTTCTTATGGGTTGAAAAAAGGGACATCTGTAATCAAGCACTGACGTCATCATATGTCTCAGGTCTATCCCGGTGTATGTGTGGGTGTTTTTTTTTCAAGTGAAGACCAAAACCACACACAATTTAGGAAAACAAAGGTATAGGACCATTTGCTTTTTACCCTTTTTTTTCGTCTGAAGCAAAACTTGCTCAAAAATCTGAAGAAGGGAGCATAATAAACAACTTATTGAAGTTTCATCTCAGCTCAGTCGATACATTTACTTTATACATTTTGAGAAAACAGAGAAGATGTACGCACAATTTGTGGGTCTCGTAACTGATTTGCATTGCTATGGCACGTACAAAACTGTGGCCGTAGGTCATCAATGACCACCTTCAATGACTGTTTTCTTCTCAATGATACCATTTCAGGCGGATTAATGTCACAGGGTATTTGGTACCAGACCTATATTCACTTTGAGCAAGGACTTTCTCTTTAAATCGATATAGGTATTCGTTTCCGGGTAATTTCAAATGTTCCTATACTTGCCTTTAATTAATAACTAATGCGTGTAACAATAGCTGTCATTTTTCTAATACATTCACAGTACATATTACAAAATAATATTCGCTATAACTATAAACTTTTATAAAGCATATATTCAATGGTTAAAATACGCTGTTCCGATATATGAAATAATAGGCCCTTCACCGCTTGATACAAATGATATGAAACTAAAATTACATTATCCTTCTAAGATATGACATGACATCATTATATTCTGCGTTCGGCGACAATTAGATCACGGTATGAATAATGTACAACATAACAATACCAAACAAAATATCAATAGGTTTGCAAAAAGTAGCGCGAAGTGTTATAAAAAGGTTTACATGCGCAATTTCATGCTGTATCTCTCCCAGAAGTACTTCGTTTAAAAGAACACCTAAAAAGTAAAATTTTGATGTGATATGCACTCGAAACGAAATAATTCGAGATTCACATGCTAATGCTTTCAGGTACAATTGTTAAGATTACATTAGATCAACTGGGTTTTTTTGTATAGTGAAATTTAGAAATGCATAATGTCTATATATTATAGTGCCTTTGCATGGCAACCATTTTGATGGTGAATTTGTTTTGTCACACTGGAAACATTTATACATTTATTTTTACTGATTAATAATAATATATAATAACAAAATATTAAAAATAACAAAAGTATACCTCTCGAAAATGATCTGTGTGTGAAAAAGGTCCATCATGGTTATTGATTACACAAATTTTATAACTGGTATAAACTTATATCTGTCTGTCCACTGATGCATCTGAAGTAGGGGCCTAATCTCATATTTGAATTTAATCAAGCATCATGATAATCCAAGGCAAAGTATCGATACCTAAATGAGATAATATATAATAATCATGCACTTTTAACAGTAAACAAATTTCGTCACCGTTTTCACGAAGAGCCACAATTATGTCGATTTTGAAGAAAAAGTGTTTTCGAGATAATCGCAAAAGAAGTTTCTCATATTTTAAAACTGCAAAAAAATACCACTTTGCAACAACTTTGTGAAGCAAGGAAACCATCACACTATTCTGTGTGAGCTGAAGTTTTACATGAACCCAGTAATAAGACTTAATTCAGCAGTTAATTAGTGAAATTTAATTAGTAAAGATATGTGGCTCTTCGTGAAAACGCAAATTCAGGTTTTCGACATATTGGCCCTTTCTGTTCAATGTGTATTTCCATAGGCGCGCGTGAGTACGCGCGCGCAGCTGAAAATGTAACAAAGATGGGGCTCTTCGTGAAAACGCAAATCTCATTTGACCTACTTTTACGTATTTCCGTGCAATGGGTTTTGTACGCGTTCAAAGGGCCAAAATGTATGTGGCTCTTCGTGAAAACGCAAAATTCATTTATCGAGATTTTGGCCCCTTGCAACATTAATGTAACTTGGAAATTAATGATGTTTCGCTTACAAAAACATGTCAAAATGGTTAAGTACATTGTTTTAAAGCAAAATATTGAAAAAAATCAAAATCGAAAAAAATGGTAATTTTTGACATATGTGGCTCTTCGTGAAAACGGTGACGATTTGCACATTCTAATTTAGAAATCTCACAAACCAAAAACATTCAATTTAGAATGCACATTCAGCAAGCTCTCCCGGTTGTGTTTTAGTCTCATTCCTTTACTTTTCAGTGTAAATGTCTTTTAAAACTTGATAAACATGATAAATTTGAGTAAAAAGTTCCCGATTAACATTAAAGGGAATATACAACATTTGCAAACATCGAAAAACAAAACTACCAAGTTTTTGCGAAATACCTTAATAGGATGTTGGTAAATGACAGTCTAAAGCATCCTGTAAAATTATGGCACCTGGTATACTGTCATTTTCAAGAAAAGTGGTTTTTTTGTATCAATTTCCAACGCTGATCGGCCGATCAGCGTTGGAAACAACTGGCTTT
The DNA here is from genome assembly GCF_015706575.1 of Patiria miniata. Lineage (NCBI taxonomy): Eukaryota > Metazoa > Echinodermata > Asteroidea > Valvatida > Asterinidae > Patiria > Patiria miniata. The sequence goes on from NW_024037072.1 coordinate 38,214,679, forward strand.
TTTTCAAATACCGGCCCCAATTGACCATTGCACTTGTTTGCAATCGATTACAAACCTATGAACGGGTACGAGCCAGCTAGACTGGTTCCCTGACCTTACAATTCCCCAATGTATGTAAACTGCTCTGTTTCTTCTTATATGGAGTCAGGGAACCAGACTACAGGAAAATGATCGTTTTTCTTGGTTTTTATAGCATTTTCAAACCCAAAACCTTCAAAAAGTCAGTGCATCTATATTTGCTTTATATTTCCAACCCCCCAATTCCATCCATTTATGAAAATTACAGCAAAAGCAAATGATGTATATTCCCTTTAAGACCAATGACATTGCTATAAATCTAGGCCTACTTCTAGATAATATTCACTAATAAGTTTTATATATGAAATTAGCTTCAACTCTGAGTACAGTTAATGTTCGTCTTCATTATGATTGGATGGATATAGATTCTAATACCAATACTAAAATGGCGAAAGAAAAATAATCTGAACGGACAAGATCGAACTGAATGGCCCGCTTGTATGCGCTTGATGTAATGCTGAAAAATATGATACCGTATTCATTTAGCTTTTTTGAGATAAGGTAGCCACAAAAGGAGAAGGCTATGTGGTTCAAGTTGGATTCAAACCAAATAGCGTACACTTACTGTGGCCACAATGACAGCAGTACATTTGTAAAATTTGACACAGGGCCGGCCGGCCATACCTAGCGCGTGACGGTGAGACTGACGTGGTACAGTGCATCCTGGGAGGGCGGCAAAACTTCTGCGAGGCAGAACTCCAGGGAATCCGTGAGAGTGTCGAGATAGCCGGCCCATTTATCTATTTCTTCATTGACTGCGCGGTAGATGTCCAACCCTTCCTGGCCAGTCGCGGTGAAAACAGCTGTTTCCTTCAGGTATGTGACGGTGTCCCTGATCTGCTCGTCAAGCATGGTCTGGTCCATGGCCCACTCCTTCACCATTTCATTGCCGTTACTGATGGCGGGATTTATAACTGCACTCTTAGCTCCCGCGCGGAATTGATAGGTGATCAAAGCTTTGTACAGGCTCTTTTTGGTAAGCGTTCCAGCCTTGTGCTCGAGTTTAACGGTCTTATAAAGTTTTGCCATGTCACCAGACTTGAGTATGGCTGCCCTCCCCACCGCTTTGCTCGTCCAGGGCCCGAACACAAAGTCCAACGCGCTGACGCAGAGGTTTTCCGCAAGGAACCCAAACCAGGAATTCTCCTGGAAGATGTTTCTGCCCTCGACCACAACTGCGTAATCCAGTTGGACGTAGTCTGCGGCCCCGTTGTCCAGGGTTTCCCTCATGCTATCCATCTGGCTGCTAGGAATCTCGATCTTTTGCGAAAGATCATTTGCTCCTTCAAACCCACCGTCGTCCTCATCCAGCCAGAATGTGACGCCAAAGGTGTAGAAGGAATTTACGGACAACGACTCCCCGAACCTGAGAGTCTGACCCTCGTAAATTTCTTGTGGTTCGGTTCTGGCGCCACAGAGAACTGCCGAGTGGATATTGACGGAGATTTCATCGGCAGGCTTCCCAAACAGAGACTCCCAGCCCAAGAAGACATTATCTGTGGGATGGGTGGTCAAGGTGACGTTATTCACTCGGACGTTCAGGGAATAACCATGGCCAAGTTGGCACTGATCAACCCACAGTCCAAACACAACACCAAAGATCAAAACGCCGACAATGAAAGCAATCACGCCGCCAACTGAACACTTTTCCGACGACATTTTGAGCGATAAGACAGCCTTCAAAGACGAAATGGACCAATGTAGTCGTTTGTCAACAAACTGTAAGTAAAGAACAAAAAGGGAAACAAACAATCAGATAGAATTGCAATCACTTCCAACTGTACAAATTGTCCAAAAACAGACGGCCTGACGTTTCGATATACTAGCAGTGTCTTACAAAGGCCTTTGAGAAAGACACTGCCAGTGTTGAAATGACAGGCCCTGTATATTGCTGGTCAATACATCGGTCAATAACCAATTTGCAGTAGGTTTATTTATTTCTCAAGTATAAATTGTGGTTATAATTTCCAATTGCGGATTTGTTCCGAATGTCTGTGTATTAAATCACTGGGAACAGCAAATTAAATTGTACCAACATTGGTCGATGATTTTCAATAAACCACGAGGAGAGGTCTGGCGACTCACGACCATCGCAGGAGAGGACTGGCGAGGTGAGGTAAAGACTGGCTCAAGATTTTGTGTCGAAGAGTTTAATATATGTATAGTAGTGTTTCTGTTTTGTGTTTGTCCGTCCAAGGCATCTCGCCACAAGCCAAGGCTTCCAGAAGTTGCCTCCAATCCATACCTTTTTATATTTTCACCTTTTTTGACAAACTGTATTTATTGATTTATATACTTAATCGTGTATTATATGCTTGTTTTTATCATTTTGGTCTGGAAATAAATGTGAGTTTTGAATTGAATTGAACTGAATACAGGGCCTATGGGGAAAAATAAACTTACGCATTTGGAATTGAACATACAAAATTCAATTCAACCAGGCTAGTATTTTCAAGATGCATGGGCGTCAATCGGTGGGGGACGGGGAGAGGGACAAGTCTCCCCCCCCCCCCCCCCACTTTTTAAAGTGTGGGGATATCATATCGTTTGTCCCCCAACTTTTTCTTTGTCCCTGATTTAATTTTGTAGCATACATAATGATTTTATAGCTTAGAATATCTGATTTAATGACTCCAAACTCGAAAATGATGTTTAAAAGATGATTTTTTTGGCCAAATACGTGCAAGTGGTCAGAAATTGCCTCAGATCGCACCACAGAGCGTCTATAATCCAAACGTTTTTGTCCCCCCACTTTTGAGAATCGATTGACGCCCTTGTCAAGGTGTGATGCATGCCTAAGATTTATTGTTCCATAACGACATACATGTAGTTCAGATATATTAATGAATTAATTTGTCATGATTCGAAACAATACAGTGTAGGTTTATTTTAAAGAAGGTCAAAAACTTTAGTCTATATAAGGCGTTCTCATCAAACACCCCAACCCCCCCCCCCAAAAAAAAATCCACACACACAAACAAGTAAATCAATGAAAAATACATATAAAAAAAATAAAGCAAAAACATGCTGAACATGGAGTTGGGTATGAATGATTGCTTTAGTCGAGATTTGGGATTTTTGGATATTCTCTAGAATTGTATAATGTCCTCTAGATAATCTGCCATAATTCAAGACACAAATCGGTGTCGTTTGCTAATTACGTGGCGAAACTGCGGCAACTCAGATTTTGGTTTCGACCAAAAAGTGACAAATCCACAAATTCATCACCTCGTGTGTATATAGCCTCTGAGATTTGCATACTGACAAATTTGCGTTCTACATGGTTAGTCAAAAAGAAAGTGACCGAATTAGAAAGAAAATATTTTTTAAAAATGTGGCTCGCTCTATTTCACAGAAATAACATAGAGATAAAGTACATGTTACTGACTATATTGTAAAAATTTCACGAAATAATTTGCATGCTCTATTCTCAATTTTGATTTAAAAAAATGAACGAAATTTTGCTGTCCACCACTGATCAATTACCGATCTACGAACTGATTAATACCATTAAATACAATGAAACATGGACGTTTTGCCATCTCCATGAATTAATGAAAACTTGTAAAGGAAAACAGACAAAAATCGCCATCAATATTTCAGGGAAAAAAACAGTTGGCTTGCTCCTCGTCTTCAAAACACACAAAAATAACGGTAAAAATAATGTTTCAGTCTTAAATGAAATGATTAAAATCTCGTTTGTATTTGAATACCTGTGTGCAATCTGTAATTCTCACTTAGTTCAATAGCTTCGAATGGCATTCCATGAACAGCTATAAAAATGGGTTCGTTTAGTAAAACATGCATAACTTCTGATTGCATGGATCAATTTCAGTAATTTTTTTTCAAATGAGTTGAAGAACATGCTTTTTTAAGACATATTTCATTGGTGTCTCAAATTTAATTGCTTTTTAAGAAAAAAAATGAATCTAGATCACTTTCTTTTTGACTCACCCTGTATATGCAGCACAATGTATAATCGCGCGAATACCATTTTTGACGAGGTGACAAGTCTGAGTATGCTATATGCCCGTGACAAAGTATTTTCCGTTTTGATGACGGACGGAGGAAAACAAACTATTTTAATTAATTGACGTCTCCTTAATTATAAATGCTTTGACAAAAAAGTAGGCACATTAGGGTTATTGAACATCTGGGCTATCGCATCATTTATACGTTTTCTAATTTTTTTTGAAGCAATGTACTAGGCCTATGCGAAATCGCTATTTGAAAAATCGACCAACTCCAAACGCGATTTTCTCAAAACTTGGTGTTGCACAAACCTAAAATGTGTGAGCAGTCAAAACGGTGATGGTATATTCAAAACTTTCATTCAGGTGTAAATTACACACAAGATTCAAAATCAAATCAATTTGCATAAAAGATTGATAAAAAACCTACAAATTCATTGTGAGCTTCTAGATCCTGAACTCAAGGCCAACCATTTCAGTACCGTGGTATAACAACAATAAATTCATCTGTACATTTCGTCAAAACCTCTGGAATGTTTTGCTAGTATAAAACACCAACATAATTAGATTGTAGTGCCTGTGCTAGTTTCGGGTTTCATCAGGGGAAAAAAGAACCTTTTGTAATTTGTTTTTTTTCCCCTAAGGAATGCAACTTTATTCACTTTTAAATGAAGCATCGACCGAAAAACAAAATCGGCTCACAATATTATTATTTACAACATTCTAATCATAATATGCGGCTCGACAAAATTTAGTTCCCGCGATGTATATAGTTCCTGTCCCCTATTAGAATCGATTATGCAGACATGTGCAAAATAAACCCAAAATAAAATTCCTCGATTACAGGGTGTAGATGCCCCCCCCCCAAAAAAAAGTGATCAGGAAAAAAGATCGGAATTCGTTATAGGAAAAAGAATATCCATTTTTACATGAGCATGAACAAAACATCTTCATTGTGATCAAACGTCTTCAAGGAAATGTTCAGATCAGTCAGGCAGAAATTTGCTCTGTCGGTGCCAAGTCGAAGAAATAAATCATTGTTAATCAATCAGTGTTTCATAAAGTCGATCAAACATTCCCCCCCCCCCCAACTCCATCGTGTTGACACACAGTGCAGGGTCAAACTCCATCCCAATGTAAATGGAAGTGCTATACTGGAAACACATTTCTGAATAAGTCAATGAGTCTGAAAAATAAAAACTTACCAATTAGCTCACTTGTGGTCTTTCTTGACATCAAGATCCTGAGGTTGCGAATGGTCACTGGAGGGACTTGCCGGCCGTTTTTATAGACGGTTGCCTTCGAACACCTATTGTGAAGTTCTAGTGCATTGGTCAAAGGTGCGTGTACCAAAGTCCGCGATATAGAAAGTGAAGTGAAAGCAGATCGGAAATCCCCCTGGAATGCGGATACAAATGAAATGCTTTAAATAATTCAGTTGAAGCTTGACCGGATATCAAACTTGTATACACTCCCGCTTGGCACTTTTCCAAAAAAATATATAAAAAATAAAAATAACAATAATAATAATAAGTATTACCCTGGATTGGACATTTAGGGAGACATCCCCATAGACTTGTGCACACAAGTTTTCAAACTTAAATGTGCCCTAACCCAATATTCCCTTTTCCCACGAATTTCGGTATGTTTACTAATGAAACCATGCACGAGCAACTAATATAATCTAATTGCGACAATAAAATGTTGCCTCTAAAGGGGGGGGGGGGCTGTGACATTAGGCAAACATGAAAATGTCTCCCTAATTTCGAGAATTTGTTTTCCTATCATTTTGACACGCCCCCGGTTTCTCCTATAGTCTGAGTATCACTAGCCTTTAGTCAAGTCCCACGCGCTTACCCGGACACGTGACGCACCCCGGATGCTGACACGTAAAAAGACTAGCACGAGCGGCGAAGCCGCGAGGGCCTTAGCCTTGGTCAATGCTCTCGTCGTTATTCGTCCCGTACGCGGTCAATCGTCGGCATATATCCTCACGCGCTATGCACATGCATGTAAAAATACAGCACGAACAGCGACCTCACGCGGCCACTATTTTTATGCAAATCAGTTGGAGACGATGTCGAGCCTTGGTTCAATCGTCCATGTGAGGTTTTGGGGGTGGTGCTCATTATGTTAATAGCCTTAGCTGACCTTAAATGTCGTTTTCTTATTGGTCGATCGTTGCGTGGAAACTTGCATAGTGAAACGTGGCACCGTACATAATCCATACACGTACAATGCACAAAATCTGTGGTTCCTGTCACGTCCGCAAAAGCCGGAATAGCTGCAAATAATTTGATGACGTCCGGATTTACCAAGGTGTGATTGGACACTCCACATATTAGCCCCGCCTACATTATCTGTATTCGCATACGAGGTCGTGCGCTGGAAATCTAGCGCAAAGTAAAGAAAAACATAAGCTTTGGCCGACGATTGAACCAAGGCTCGACATCGTCTCCAACTGATTTGCATAAAAACAGTGGCCGCGTGAGGTCGCTGTTCGCGCTGTATTTTTACATGCATGTGCATAGCGCGTGAGGATATATGCCGACGATTGACCACGTACGGGACGAATAACGACGAGAGCATTGACCAAGGCTACGAGGGCCTTTACCATGCATCTCGTGGAGAACGCTTATGTTTTTCTTTACATTTGTCTACCGATTTGGTAGACATGCATAATGCATTACCCGTTGTGAATTGACCAAATTCACTGGTAACCGCAAACCACCGTTAGATGATTGGTTTATATTGCTTGATTTATATTACGTGAATAAATGAATTAGTGATTAGTTCCACGAGATAGTAAAGGCCCTCGCGGCTTCGCCGCTCGTCCTAGTCTTTTTACGTGCCAGCATCCGGGGTGCGTTACGTGTCCGGATGGTCCGGGTATAGGCGCGTGGGACTTGACTAAAGGCTAGAGTATCACCCGTTCTCCACGGAGCCCTGTCTATCTCCGGTCGAACGTCTGACATCTCCTGACATGCAAATTTATGCAAGCCGCGCGCCAGCCAATCGGAGTCGACTTTACTAAATCGTGACGTCATTTCATTCCCAAATCAGGACTAACGCTGTGATGGTCAATTCGAATGCAGTGTTTTGTAATACAACAACAGCCGGGAGCGTATTCACGTAAGTAACATGATACCGAGCGCCCCGCGCCGTGACAGTTTTTTTTTTAATCCATATTGATATGACGCGCAACGGGTGAATGACCGAAGACCCGATAGGCCTATAGAAAGCGCCCGCTGATTAGTCAAAATCTAGGAAGTCAAGAGGCGGGGTCTTGCTTAATTAATCAGCAAATCTGTTCGTGCATAATAGACCACTTTCGCCGTGGTCTGCTACATAGACTAGGTATCTCCAACACTAAGTTAAAAAAAATTGGTTACGTGCATGGATGGTCCAATTCCTACTTTTTAATTGATGATTAGAATATCAAACTGATCATGATGTAACAATCGAGTTCACAGCTGTATCATTTTCTCGTAGGTGATCCAAGTGTACAGAATAAAATAATGCTCGTTTTTATTTTCAAAGTATATGTTTGTCAGGTGGTGTTCAGGCCTCCTCCCCCCACATCCCAGGGATGTGGTCGAGTACAGTCCATTACAACTCCATCACAAATCCAGTCACAAGTCCAGTCACAAGTCCAGTCACAAGTAACAGTGGAAGAACAATAGCAAAGGAATGTCCTTGTCAAAACTCATGTGAATAGCTTGCGATATTCTGGAGGACTTGTGATGGACTTGCAGGGACTTGTGATGGGATAGACTATACATATCCCTGCCCCTCCCCACCTCAGGCCATGCTATACCCCAAGCCCTGCTTCCGAATGCCAATCGTCCGGTAAATTGTAATCATCCCCAAGAACTCCGTTCTTGATTTTTTTTTTCTCTTCAAGGGTATCACAGAATCCCAACCCTCCAAAGCGTTTGCAGCATTCAGTGATATTAGTGGCGGGGGTGGCTTTTGGATATCACGCTTACCGTACACTCTAAAAACTGCATTTAAACACAATCTTGCTATCACTTTGTAAACCATGTTTAGAAGCTAAACATTACATGTCCAATTCCTAAATATCATTGTTCAATCATTGCTAAACATTATACATCATTACGCTAAACATGTTCAGTATTTGTAGTTTAAAAAATGATTGCAAGATAGTGTGTAGAAAAGTGTTTTTAAAATTGCATGCTTAACACAGTTTTTGCGTATATGTTTTATTCTGTAACTTTTCTCAACAATTAGACAATTATGGCTAATATCTAAGTGATCACTTAAGTTGGTTCCTAATCTAGACAGGTTTTTTTTGTCAAAATATAAAGTCCGAGACTTTGAAAGTCCGAGACTTAGAGAGGCACTATTACTAGCAGCAGTTCTTGACTTTGTACTGAGGGCGGAAGATGGCGGTGATTGGCCAACTTCGGATTTAAAGTTGACAAATTTTAAGCCGTGTCCCCCTCGTAAACTTGGCAGCTGTTGTTGTGCATCATCCTATTTGGAGCTACACTGTTAAAATTTCTATTTTTTTTTCAAGTTCCTGATGGCATTTCTTTACCCTGATAAACTTTGTGGGAAATACTTCAAGACCTTTTTTTCCTTGATTCAATGCGTGATGATCAGTTGCTCCGAATCGTAGGAATGTTGGCTTTGAATTTTCTGCGCATGAAAGTGAAAGTGAAAGTCAGATTTGACACGCGGGAACGCGGATTACCTTAGAAACCAAGTTATTATTAAAATAATTCACTGTACTTTAGCTTGAATAGAAAAATAAAAAGCTTTTGTGACAATCAAATTCAGCAGAGCGAAGACCGTTCCTGCACTTTTGCACGTACGCTGTAATATTGTAACCGCGCATGCGCGAATCTTATAAAAACCAATGCAAACTTTGCCGTTTAGCATTTTCTAGATATTTTGTTCTCTACTGCAATTTGTAGGTTTAATGTCAAGATAAAATATAAATATCAATTTGAAAAAAAAAATCTTCAAGAATGAATGTTTTTTCACCAATTTAAGCAAATCTATCTGAAAACGTTTCTCGGCATAGATTTCAGATGATTTTTTGTGTTTAAGTTCAACACTCGATTTTGACACGTACATTTTGATTGTTGAGCTAATCGAACACTTCTTGTTGGATGATTCAAGGGACAGAAGATTTTGAAGTCCCGTATTGTTTAACCAAAATAACTAAATCTTTGTTATTCTATACACGACCGCGTTTAATTATTGCCTGAAGGATGTATGTTTTTTCCCTTAAAACAACAAAAGAGGTTCGCAGATGTGTACACCATGTAAATATGAACCTTTCTTATACAAATGCGTTGGTTCCGATTTCTGAGAGAACAGGTGTAGCTGCCTAGGTTTAGAGTGAAATTTATTCAAACGGAAAAATCGAGTTTTAACTCGAGTATCCACTGGATTTAATATTTTCCAGAGCATTTCACTCTAAATTTACAGTGATTTTCACTCTAAATCGTCCGCTCCTTAGTTTCGCTCTTTGGATAGAGAGTTGTACTTTCTTGGCGACCTTGACAAAAAACTTTGAATTTAGAAAAAAAATGATGAAGGGGCAGATCCAGGAATTTTCGTGGGGGGGGGGGGGGTCAGGCACGTCAGATTTTCTCATGTCCGTTTGTTGCGGACAGGCAGACATATAGGTATTTCTATATTGCTGTCTAAATTCCGAAGAGTGAAATTAGGGACTCGACGTTTTAGAGTGAAAATCACTTTCATTTTAGATTGAGAAAGTCTGAAAAAAGAACCACTTCAGTCGAAGCTCGAGTGAAAACTCGCTCTTAACGATTGAAGGAATTTCACTCGAAAACGTCTAGTCCCTAGTTTCCGACTGTGAGAGTGAATTTGCACTCGAATGGAGTGAATTTTCACTCTTTGAAATTTAGAGAGCCGATATAATTTTGTGTGTGTCAGAGCGGGGGGGGGGGTCCCGGAGTTCGCGCCTGTGATGATATGAGGAAATTGGCAAAACACTTTGAAACCAAGTGGGTGTGTATGTGTTGAGATATCCTACTGCACAAAATGAAATTTAGGAGGCGTACAATCTGTGTTGACGTTTTGGAAATAACGCTGGAAATTCGCTGGAACCTTGCAAATTCGAAAAGCAAGCGGGAAAGGGGTGGACACCATTTATTACGGTAATAGGTGGCGCTGCTCCTAAAAGAATCTTATTTTGCTTTATAAAGGAAAGTAAACCCTCAAGTTACTTTTGTCAAAGATTTCTGGCTAGTTAAATTTCAACAGTGATGTACGTTTAACTGAAGCGTTTATAGCGAAACACGTTGATACAGCCATTCTGCAAACGATATTCTATTGGTGACGTCAAGATTCTAGTAAGCCTTAGCACCAAGGGCCTTTTATGTGGGTGGTATATAACTGTACTTATCAGTGTCAAATTTCTTTGAAACTGACAAACTGACAAACTATGAGAATAAAAAAGTCAACCAAAATAATACGACAGACTATCTTGTCCTATAACTCCTGCTGTCAAGACGTGAGTCGTCTCTATTGCTCTTCAGTCTCCATCTGTCCCTGGTTGTTGGTTTTCCCTGATACAGTTTTGTCGAAACCCAGGAAGATTTAATTTTAGAATTGCGCTTTGCACTTCGTCGACACGGTTTTCCAGCGTTGTATGCCGAGAAAGGCCAACTCATTGCTGTATTAGGCCAAAAAAAATAATAAGTCGGTCTCTGGTCAGCGCGCGCGTCGATTTTAATCATGCGTGTCAATCTTTTTTCCCCAAAATGTTCCGCTGTAGCTCCAACAGCGCCCTCTGTTGCCTCACCTCCTCATTTTTTTTTTATCAAAGAGCACCAAAGAATGGGAAATTGCACCAAGGCAAATGATCGAGAGCACCAAGGAAAATTATGGAGGACACCATTGTACATGAGGACACCAAACAATCAAAATAGTACCCCACCTTGTCTGTACAATCCAAGCTTGAAGAAAAATAAAAAGCCGCGTCCCCGCGTCAATTCTCCGCGGTCTGACCAGAGACCGAATATTTTTTTGGGGCCTACAGAGCGTGTGAGAAAGCTTGCTCGGTTGGGACTTGAACCCACGACCTGCTGCTTAATGGTACAGGGGTCTTATCTAAAAATCAGTTTAATAAAGTCTCAATAATTAACGTTTACATCTCATCTGAATTTCATCGAAAGTCATTGACTGTGGTACCTATTATCGGATTCGAACCAGTCAAGCGATCCAAGCAAGCTTGGTGGACGCGTGGTTAAGATGTCTGATTTATACGCACGGCACGAGGTCATGGGTTCGAACCCCACCCGACCAAATAACCTCAAGAATATTTCTCACAGCATATTGAACCTCTTGGACAGCAATGTGGTTGGGGCAAAACCCAAAACCCAAATACCGGTGCCATATGAAATAAGGCTTTCTGTAAAATCTGGTCTCTTTAACCTTACATGGATTCTAACCCCCACGTGACCTGTCACTGTCCTAATTATATTCACGTACGCATGCGTAATACACAAGAAACAAATGAGTCCGTATTTCATAATTTGTATAGTCGGAATTTCACACTACACCGGCACATCAGTGTGACGCGAATTGCACGGGTCCAGAGAGCCTTCATAACTATTAGAAGTTTTCCGAGAACTCAAAAATACCTGCCAGGCTGCAATAAAGAAACGAAACTTTGAACCAGGGGATTTCAATCGGTTGCGCTTCAGTTGATGATCCTGGTTTTTGTTTTGGCGATAAAAAGTTTGAAGTGCAGCGCCCCCGCCTCGCCCTCCCACACAAAGTGAACTTTTTTTGGCCGAATGAGGAGCGGGTCCAGTTATATTTTACTTTATGGGGTGAATTTTATACTGACGATAAAATCCCATCAGCGTTTTATTCTCACTTTAAAGGTACACATTTTTGCTAGGATTGCCAATAGTTAGCTTTTGAAACCATAATAGGTCGGGGACTCTGGGTCATAGGAAAGCCACGCAGTCACGGTGCTTGGAAGTTACGGAGGAAATCTTTCAATTATAATTTGTTTACATCTGACACGACAGCTATGTTTCTAGCAGTTATTCAATAAGGTGAAATCGAGTACCATTTTAGTCCAAGAATTATGGAGATCCGACCCATCTGGAGGTAGCGTAATGGCGAATCCAACATGCTTGAAAGGGGGAGGTTGAGTGTTAAATGCCAAAGTTTTTCAAGGTTTGGGGAGGGATGAAGCGTTGCAGTCAACACATAAAAAGACCCAAGGCTTGAAGCATAAGGTTTGTATTAAAAGAATAAGTGATGACGTTGTTCAGGAAGCTTCAAGAAATTTAAGATTTGTCCAGTCATATAAAAACATTAACAATTAACATTATTGGTCAGCCTTTTGGTGGGGGAACCAGCCCCCTCCCCCTGTTTAATTAAATTCAACAACCGGTTTAGAAATACAAAATACTACCAACATGTTTTGTTAAAAGCTCAAAACAATGAGATCAAACGCATTGGAAGTAATGTTAACCCTAAAAGGGCCGGGGGCGGAATCCGCCCCCCTCAACATTTTCCGTGATAGCCTCTAAAAAATTTTTTTTTCGTGACCCGAGCTGTTATAACTTTTTAGCCTCGAGCTTTGCGCATCTTTTGATACCAAAAACATAAAAATCGGACCACGGGTTGCCGCGTAGCGAAAAATTTTCCGGCGCTACGCGCCGTGAAAACTGAATTTTCGCATATACGTCATGTACACAGAGCAGAATTGCCATTCGTACTTATGAATAATTAATTAGCCATAATTCCAAAACCCTTTGACCTATAGTCATGAAATTTCTTGGGTATGCCAAGGAAGAGTTGCTCTATGCATGTATCGAGTTTCAAACTTTTTCGTCACTCGATGGCCGAGATCTTAGGGGGGGGGGGCCGAATCCGCCCCCCCCCCCCGGCTGAGAGATGGTCAAAATAACCCGGCCCCTTTAGGGTTAAGGAAAAGAAACTAATTTTATTCGACAAAAGCGCTAAAACAGCCGAATTTGGGACCAAAAAACTGGGAATCCGAAATAATTCCTTAGCAGGATAAGTTCCACAAAAACAGCAAATTTTGCAAGTATGCGAGTACTATTAAATTTACCTTGAGTGTTCTTTCAAAGTACTAAAAAGGCGCTACCAAGAGGGACGTATCCCTCTAAACGAAATTCAAATGGCAATTTATTTGCATCTAATTAATAATAAATAATTAAATCATATTGTGAAACTGTTGTCAGGCGCGTGCGTAATGACTGATTTCCTTCAAGCCTTTTCAAGGTGTTTGATAATTATTTCATGGCATTTGCCTTTTTGTTAACATTAAGCCTACTAAAGATAATTATACTTTGGGGGGGGGGGGGGGTTGAAGCAACAAACCCGTACCGTTCACACCAGCTCAAAACAACGCGTCTGCAGATTTTGTATCGGAAACGTCTGCTGCAGGTCCCGATTCGTTGCTTATTCGCAACACCGCCCTCCTGTGAACCAAAAAGTTAATAAATTTTTTTGTGGTTAGACTTGTTATCAGTCAAAATATGTATTGTCCATAAACAAGTCGGTCAGAGAACAATTACCAACCAAAATGTTCCAAAATGTACGACAACAACTACATTTTTTTTCATTTAAGTAAGTATGCTGAAAAAATATTTTGCTTTACCTGCTTAAAGTGAGGTTTGCATTCGTGAAAGAAAGCGTGGAATATTTATTGACTTGTGTAAGTCTATTATTTTTCACGTTTAGATGCTGATACAAAATATTATGATCTGAAGACATGCACACCACTGCGCTAGCGCTGCATGCACTGCATTGCACTACTTATTGAAAACAGCTGACGTAGGCTAGAGATGTGTTGAAGAAGTTAAGTTCCACGTCAGTTTCTTACTGGATGCCGTTCTGTGTAGACGCATAGAATTAGAAGAGTAAGGCTAGCCAACAAGGTAAAACTTTTAAAGTTTAGTTTACTTTAGCTGAGCAGCTAAATTCAAAGAGATAATTTCTTCCTCTTTTGAGTCTTTGTTTTGCTGTCTTGTGACTTGTGTTACTGTTATGGATTGACGATTCGCGTAAGCCAGGATTTCAGTCTGAGGTTTTTGCGCCTACGTTTTTGTACGTACATGTACACTGTGAGTGTGACTGTACAATGAAATTCTACATCCATCGGGACAAGGCCTAACCATGCTAACGATGTCGAGCGCAAAGTGAGTCCCCCGCGCAAGTTTAAACTTGCGCGCGCAAGTTTAAACCTGCGCGCACGCAAGTTTCAACTTGCGCGCACGCAAGTTTCAACTTGCGCGCGCATTCATTTCCTGCTACAAATTGCGCACGCAAGTTTAAACTTGCGCACTGCATAGATTTTCCCGGCCACGCATACAGAGCTAGAGCCGCTAAACTATTTTCCCCTGGTAAACTCATGCAGATAAAAAAAGCAGATTTTTTTTCTCCGATTTAATAGCATCACTGAGCTTCGGGAGACAATGCCTTAATGCCTTTTTTTGGAAACATTTTTTTAAATTCATTAATTAAATCATTTGCAAATTTATTTACTTTTTAAAATAATTACCATTTTTATATGCATAGCGTTTTTAAGTTGTAAAATTTTTTTAATATGAATTATTGAGCCTGCAATAAAAAATATTTGTTAAAGTAATAAATTCAATTAAATAATTAAATTAGTAATGCATTCATTAATTTTTTTTTCAAATTATGCGTTTTTGAAGTGTATACAGCGCTCGAAATGTTATGCAAGTATTCTAAAAACAATATGAATTATTGTACCGTCCAATTTATTAATTGTTAAATTAATTAGTATTTTTTTTAAGAATAAGTACTTTTTTAATTGTAGAATACATAAGCATTTAAAAAATAATGTAAATGATTACTATAATGTCAAAACTTGAACAATTGAAGGGGATCATAATCATTCTTTTTACGTTAACAGCGGGTTACACCAGCCCTAGGAAATTATGATTTATTTACATTCAATAATATAAATAAAATGCCAATTAGGTTTACAAAGCAAAAAACTTGAAGCTCAGGTCTCCATTATTGAACAACTTCAGTACACTTTCCAAGCAATCGCCGCTAGTGTGCTTAAGTTTATTGCTTGCCCGGTCCCCTCCCCGGCCCCGCCCCCACATACCCTTAAACAACTTCTCTGATATTGATAAGCACTGCTACATTTGTAAATCTCAATGTTTCTTTTCATTGACGCTAATTGAATTCTCCTTTTTTATTTATTTCTTTATTCATTCATATATTCCATTATTTCTCCATGTATTCGTGTTTTGAAAAAAAATTCTTCATAAATGAAAATCCCGCCCGCAAAAGAAGGTTGCAATCGCCTTTGCGCAAGTTTAAATTTGCGCACGCAAATTAAAATGGCGCGGTGTAATTTGCGTGCTTCAGGAGTCCCTCGCGCAAGTTTAAACTTGCGTGGGGGACTCAAATTGCGCTCGACACCGATATTATTAAAGGGGCGATCGTGTAGTGTAGGGCCCCTATTTTGTTTCGATGATCAAATTAAAATCAAGAGGTTTTCTTATTACTCAAAAATTACATTTTCAACCTAAAAGAAAACTTAGGCTAAAGCAGACTTCTCTCAAAATAAAGACACCTTTTTGTAATTTTTGAACTGTTTCTTGGGGTAGAACTAGAAATTACGATTTTCCTACGCAGTTTACGATTGGTGTCGTGCAATTCAGTGCACCTTGCGCACTCGAGCATGTGTCGAGTGACATCCCGCGGTGATCGCCATCTTTATTTTCGTGTTGCATTTTGTCGTCATCGTTTTGTCCTTGTCATCGTCAAATTCAAAACCCTGCCCTTTATCTATTCTATGACATACCTGTATGTTCTTAACCCTAACCCACCTCACTCCTTCAAAATCCTCCTGGCGGTTTTGGAGGATTCTAGAGGATTGAGGATGAATGGTGATTGAATCAAATGAGGATTCTGGAGGATTGAGGATGAATGGTGATTGAAGCACATGAGGATTTTGGAGGATTGAGGATGAATGGTGATTGAAGCACAAGAGGATTTTGGAGGATTGAGGATGAATGCATTTTGAGGCAGGACTGTCTGATGATTTTGAAGGATTTGGCGTTGGTTATCCTTCATTTAAACACGAGTGCAAAGTTTTGGGATGAGTAGGATTTTGGAGGATTGAGGATGAATGCATTTTGAGGCAGGACTGTCTGACAATTTTGAAAAATTTAGGCGGAGTTGCAAAATTTTGGAAAATTTTGGAGGATTTTGGAGGATTGAGGATGGTTGTAAGCAACAAGGGCCTAGGGGGTTAGGGTTAATGGTTGCCAACTACATGTAGTTTCGTAGGTCAAATAATTTAAAAGTGGATTTTTATGGGTTCTTCAGTTTTCTGTACACTTTTGATGACGTGCCAAAGGAGCGGCTACCCTTTCCACCACATTTTGAACTTGCATACTACAATTTGTTAAAAACAAAGAAAAAGACTTAATTGCAATCCATTTATAATTGATAGTGGATATTTTGCCGGAGGTAATGACGGCAAACTAACGATTACTAAAGGTTTGCCGGCGGCAATCCATTTCAACAGAGGGCGCTGTACTCTTTAAAATAGGGCTGAATTATAAGATGTTTTAAATTCCCACCAAAAGTTGTGTAGCACGTTTGGTGTAATGGTTAAGCAAAGGCTCTAGCAAGCGGGATGACTCGCGTTCGATTCCGACCGCACCACATTTTAAGTTTTTTTTTCTCATCCCCAAATAAATAAGAATATTCTTCTTTTATTATTTTAACATGTCTCAAACATTTTTTGCAGAGTATTACATTTTCTTTTTCAGATTTGTGGCTCTGGAGGATTTTTTTAAAAAGGGAATTAAAGCCCGAAATTATAAAATGTTCTGAATCCCATCTTGTGAATACAAGGTAACAACGACAATTTTGGCATGGAGCCAGACTAAAACTTGTCACCGGAAAATGTTCAAGTACAAAAAAACAGTAACTGCGCATGTTCAGTGCATATCCGGCAAACTAATGTTTACTAAAGGTTTGCCGTCTCCGGCAAAATATACACTGCCTTTATTTATAATTTAAAAAAAAGAAGAAAAAAACGGACAACGAAAAAAGGAAGCAGGTGTTGACAAACAAACAGGTTTATTTTCTTTTACTTGGTCTAAGACTCGTGACTCCTCAAAACTCTGTACACTACCCAACAAGTACATAATTATCTAAATTCTATAATATTCTTATAGTTATACATATTTCACCAATATTTTGTTTATTTCCAGGGTAGAATTTTGGAGACTTGCCGTGCTGCTTTTGGCAGCGTCGTTGGGGCCTGAGAATGGCAGGCGGAAGACCAGTTCTGCTGCTCTGTCTGGTCTTGGCTTTGCTCTGCTGTCAAGTGTCTGGACGGAGAAGGGGAAATGGAAGAAGGAACAAGCTGGAGAAAATGAAGGCAAGTACAAATGTTCTTTTTATTTGAAACTTTCCTGTATTCATGTCATCTTTCATGAATTGTTCTAGTGACGTGTAAATTGGTGTTTTTATTCCTATCGTAATAAAAAGTTTGAAAATCTGTGATTCGGGATTGATCTTCAAGCAACCTCGGTTCGGTACTTTGAAAATGACTTCCTTTAATTAAAGGCCGAAACAGATACTCAGTGTTTGACGTCAAGTTCGTGTCAATATCATTTCTTGAGGGTATTTACCAAAAAAACTGGAGTTGCGTTTCACAACAGGACTCTGTGGGTGACCAGCCTTTGCTGTTGGCATGGTGACTGCTCTATGTTCCGACACCCCTATGTTCCGACAACCTAGATTGTGTTACTCCCGGTTAGGGTTAGGGTTAGGGTTAGGAATAGGAATATGTGCATTCGGAACATAGGGGTGTCGGAACATAGAGGTGTAACTGTTGGCATTGGTTGGGTGGGCACAAGAAGGTTTTAATTTGCACTCCGCGCTGAATTGTTGACGACACCATATTATCGTAGCTATGGACAGAATGGGGCATGTGAGGACTCATTAAAGAGGATGTGGAATGCTCGAAGATATTTCCGTCATTTTTGGGGTATATGTAGCCTAAGGTGTGATGAAATAAAAACGACTATTGTTTCTGTCATGAAATGAGTACAATGGTTACTTTTGAGAGCTATTTTTCAGGTCCTTTTTCGACCTGAACAAGCAATTTGTGTAAAAGTCGTCGTTGCGGGCAGCAAACAAAACACACTAAATCGTGACGTAATAAACAGGACTCGTTTATGCTACTCTGCATCGGGAGTCCTGTTTATTACGTCACGATTTACTGTGTTTTGTTTGCTGCCCGCAACGACGACTTTTACACAAAGTGCACGTTCGGGTCGAAACAGGCATGACAGGACTTGAAAAACAGCTCTCAAAAGTACCTTTTGTACTCATCTTATGACAGAAACAATAGTCGTTTTTATTTCATCACACCTTAGGCTACATGTATACCCGAAAAATGACGGAAATGTCTTCGAGCATTCCACAACCTCTTTAATTGTGAACACACTTTGTGTGTTTTGCATTCATGAACCAAGTCAAGAATTGTATCACCTGTACGTTGTACAAGCACAATGGTTCAGAAGTTATGATGTCTGACTCATATCCGGCAATGTGGGTTTGAGCCCCACCCGGGATCATGGTACGATGCATACTTTTATAAATGTACCTGGGTACTTGTGTTCTTGGGCAAGACAGTTTACTACAATTGCTGTGCTTCACCCAGAATAGGCCTATTTATATAGAGTTTGTGTGAGGATAGCGAACAGATTGCGTTATCTCAAATTGATGCATACAGTGTATATAAAACTAATTTCCCAATGAACAACATTGTTGTGTGAGGCGCATTAATTATAGTTTTATATGAAGAACCGCTTTATATGAGTGATTGCCATTTAAATGTGTGCTTTGTGTGCTTGTACCATGGTCTACTGTTTGCTAAAACTCGGTAGAAAGAAAGAACACAAAACATGAACATTGATACTCGAGCACTTTTTTTGGGGGGGGGTGCATTTTTGCCTCATTCAGTCAAGTCCTCAATTATGTGTACATGCGTAATTTTATATTTGGTTGCGATAATTTTTCACAATTAGCTGTCCTCATTGCAGAGCACTCTCATCTGAGTAAGAGCTTTCAAATATAGTCATCAGGAAGCCTTGAAGTGTGCCGTGCGCACATCCGGTATGTGCTTAGCGTACATTTCTGTAAATAGCACTCGTCTCTAGTCATTCTTCATCTAGACTACGGTACTACACAGATTGCCATTTCCTGAAAGGATTAGCGGCATCCATTGAACCTTAAAGAAAGAACACAGTGTGGACCTGTGTTGAAAGTCTGGTTTCGTTTTGAATTTGGCAACTGGCATTGCCTTTAATGTCGTTTCATTTATGGCTGTTTCAAGTTTACATATTGACATGTCAACAAAGTAAAAGTACTGACAAAAAGGCCTTTAACTAGTCTTCAGTTTTGAAGTCATAAAATGAAAGATGCAAATTGGTTTTGCCTTTCAAAACACTTTTATTCCACTATTTTTATACAATTGCATCAAAATGTGTACTAGACATCATGGGTATCAAACATTACAGATGTACACATACCGGTACCTGTACATAATTTCAAGAAATTTTGAAATTGAAAAAAATAACCCCCATTTTTTTTTTGGGGGGGGGGGGGTATGTTTCTCCACTAGAGCCTGTTCCCAGTTCCGTCTTTGCCAGAACGCCTCACAATAGTTTATAACGAGGTGGCTTCACCAACATGTCTGCTTAGGGGAGGCTTTAATAACCTCAAAGGCATGAAGTGTACAAGATTACAAACTGTATTGAGTCATTTCTGCCATGTCCATGTACATTGTATGTTGATTTAAATATTATAGTACAACCTGTATGCTAGTTTTTAAATTTTAACTTGTTTTTAAAGTTAAAGTTAAAGTTAAATTTTAAAGTTGTCGTAAAATTTCAGACATGTCACAGAGTACCGGTAGTTACACTGTAACAAAAATGCCCTTTCACATGAGCTGTAGGCCTATAGAGAAAAAATGGCCTAAAATTGTGACGGTTGTTTGCGTATTATTAATTGTTTGTACACCAGCAATATACACGTGCTATGGAACTTTTGGTTCAAGCACTTTTGAAGATACCGTAATTAAATAATTAAATTAACAAGTAATTTAGGGATTTTTCTAAACTCAAAAGTTGTCCTCGTATGGCATTATTTTTAATTAGTGATTTTGTTTAGTTGCTGGTATACATGTAAATTATGCACCTTAACCCACTAAGTCTGCAAACATACATTGTGTGCAAAGTTGTCCTTTCAGTGGAAATCAAGCAAGTGACTGTTAATTATAACAGTTAAGAGTTCCCAGCCCACATATAGCAGGATTGACTGGCTGTGACTGTTTAAGTAGCTTGATCCAGCTACAGTGTATGCTTTGACGGTAGGTGATTGATAAGCCAGCTGTGCCTATCACTTGCCTGCTTTTGTCAGGTTTTGTCGGTTGACTGAATTTGACTGGTCACAGTACCTGCTGGAGTTATGATCTGACTGTTGGCGATTAACCTATGTCAAAGGCATGGTAGGGGAAGAGGATTGATTTTTTTGACTGTCTGTGACTGTTCAAAACAGCAGGAGGGTTAATTTAATGAGTTAACCACATTATATGATGTGTTCATTTCAAGATGAATCCAGGCACTATCTGTATTTATTACAAATGTACAATGTATACTGTCAATTGTCATTGAATCTACTGAAATAAAAGTTCAGTGGCCCTCCCCCCCCCCCCACCTCTCAGCAGATGTCCGTGCCTCCCCGGGGACCCCCAGTGAAATTTTGAATTTAAATAAAATTAAACTACATTGTACAGTACACTGGCGAAATTATACCTTTTGATACATTTGCCTTAGTGCCCTGCCCTTGAAAATGTATGCACCCCAGGTGCCCCCAAGTTTGACCCTACATGGTGTTTACAATTTAGACCACAATAAGACACCAAACTTGTTTCAATAACATTTATTTTAAATAAATCACAGGCCACGTTGAAATATTCCACTAACTGATGAAACTGATCCCTTTGACTACAATCATCCGTGTAATTTGTTCGAACTAATGTGGAAAACAGTCGGAAAATATCTTGTGCCTGTGTGTAACTTTGAATAGGCCTATGCACCAATACAGCATGGAATGCACTTAACCAGTGCCCAAGGTGCATGTACCGGATAGACCCTACAGTGAACGTTTACTTAGATGTCTACTTCAATTTGTCATATTGTCAGCACTTTGCAACCTCTCCTAAAAATTTCATTGATTTTTATGAGCCAAGGAATAGAAGATTGTAATCCATTATCAAGCCCCATATGCTGTGGTTTGTCCATGGTCTTGAAATATCATATTTATATCGATCTGTTTTTCTCATTGTGTACTTAAACATGTGTACATGTACGGAAGTCTCACTTTCATATTTTATTACATGAATAAGTGGCAGATGGTTGGCACCACATTGTAACTGATCTTTCTTGGAATTTGGTGTTTTCCAACCCACACATGTAGGTACAATGTACATTCACTTGTTCTACATGTACATGTACATACATACACATGTATCTTGTGTACATGTACAATGTAAGACAAGATAAGTTTGCGGTAGCACCATGTGAATAAATCTCTTTTGGTTCTGAACATTTACGTACATTGACATACTCGTACCGGTAAGTATATGCACATTTATTTCCAGCATAGAGTTGTCTTTCACTTTACAGTGAGAAATGGATCAGTTTACATTTAAGATGAAATTGAGTCATTTTGAAATTTTTAAACTTTCATCATCAATTTTCCACAGGCAAAATACCTCAATGTTTATGGCTCTGTTTCATCGTTCATTTGTAAGTGGGGTCACAGAACCAGACTACAAAAACATGATTGTTTTTCTTGGTTTTTCCAGCATCTATATGTAGGAACACAAAACTTTAAACAAGTCAGTGTAACAAAATTTGCTATAGAATTCCCCCAGATTCATCCCTTTCTGAAAATTACAAATTTATGTACAGCAAAAGCTAATGTTAGGGCCTATTCCCCCCTAATGAAACCACAAGCAACAACAAAATTCTCATGGGGAAAACTTGTTATTTTTCAAACTATACTATATGTATATATTAAATTATGCTGCTAAGGCCTAAAAAAAATTGTTCTGCTCCCGATTACATTGCATTTGAAAAAGGGTAGTAGGTAGGGAATTTTTTGCAATTTTTCTGTGTACAATCACATGGAGGTGTCTGCGTGTAGTCAGGGGTAAAAGGTAGTAATTGATGGTTTTGGGTGTTTTTTTCCCCTTCTTTTTTTTTAACAAAAAAAAAATAGGGTAGGGGCTGTCAGAATAGGGTAGCCTACATGTATGTAGGGTAACTGGAAGCAGAACTTTTTTTTTGGCCTAATTGTGGCAATGAAAATTGACAGACACATACATGTAGGTCAGGCTGTGTTATATTCCTCTCTGTGTAAACACACAGTGTATTTTTTTAGCCATAAATTACTAATTGATATCAAATATTAAACACTATTCAATATCATATATCAAATGTTACTACTGTTAAATTAAAACTTCAATAAGACATGCATTCTCAAATTGAAACACTGCAATGGAATTTTTGTAGCAGATGTTAATGTAACCAAAATAAAGAGGATTCTAGGTTCACCCGAATCTGTTTTCCAAATTGTCAAATAAGGCAGCTCATTTTCTCATTGAACTTATTCATTCAGGTTTTCCTAACAGAGCAGAATCAACAGTCTTCTCCGAGCTAGGCGATCTTCATCAGTCTTGTCTATTCCCGGCCACATTTCCTGGAGCGCTCGGGGTATTCGTTTCCCACTTGAAAACAGTCTCTGCCCATACGAGTCTCCAATCAATTGACTCACCGAATTTGTTTCGTTCAGTCAGCTTCTGTGTTTTTGGGGCCACGGGTACGGGTTTGGAATAGGTTTTTTTTTTTTCAATTGTACAGGAGGTCTGAATGCTTGAAGCAAAATGTTTTAGGAGGCGCAGAGATTTTGTTTGTTTAACGCAGATGGCAAGACTTCAGTGCGATCTGCACGGAGTCCAATACATGTATGTCCGCATTATGAAATAAGAGGATTGCATTGTTTTTAAAGGTAGAGTATATCATTTGCAGCTATCGAAAAAGAAACCGGTAACTGACGAATTATTGTTGAAAAGCATACTTGGTTTAAAGATAGTAATGGCACTAATTTCACTGTGAAATTATTCTTTCTGATCTGCTGTAATTTTGAAGTAAACGGTAAAAAGAGGTCATTTCCAATTCCAAAGATGCATCTGAAGACAATTTTTTTTAAAATTCCGTTAATAGTTTGCTTTTAATTTGGCAAAACCATGAATTGGTGCACGCAAGCATTGACACAACGTGTGCACGGTTGCTACATGTATAAATCATCAATTCAGTGCGTGACATCGCGTACAATGTAGCATTTGGCTGAATGGAATGTGTCCTAGACTCTGATTTCGGGCGCAATTCAAAACATGACTTGAAATCAAGATCCTAGAATATTGTTTTCTCAGAACATACACTGAGCTAAAACTTCAGCAACCTTTCTTAGATTTTGAGCACTTTAATTGCTTCAACTGAACAAAAAATGCACAAATGATATACTTCACCTTTAACGTAAAACCTATTTTAAAATTCTAAGCAATTTTAATTTATTTTTAAATGATGCTCTTAATAATTTTTTGATTCTTGGAACATAAATATATAGCTTCGGCATTCTCCCAAATCAAAATAACCATAAAATCAAGGTACTATGGATGAAATCAAATTTCTTAAATTTGTGAGTTTTTTTTTTCTACCCAACCTCTGTTTAAAAAAAAAACCCAGATTTTTTGTTCTTCAAAATCACCCACAGGGTAAGAGAATTGGAAAATACAATTATATAGTAATTGCCTTGAGTGTCTAAAAATCTTGCCAATTGTTCTGGATTCTTTCCTCTAGTGACTGACGTTTCCTTCTTTTATCCATAATGTCCTTAACTTCCCTACCAGCATTACGGGCAATCCTTCCTTGATTAGATAATCTTGCAATTACCTTCGAGATAATTGAATCTTGCTGCGCCTCGGGGAGAGGGATAAGTGAATGAATCCTCCTGGAGTCAGCCCCAGTAGGCAATTTCACGGAAGATGCTTGCCCGTAAACAGAACGTGGGCGAGAGCATTGTCCTGCTAGCGTCATCTTTATGAAATTTATGACGTTCTAATGCTGACGTCCAGATGTGTCATAATGTCAGCTCCCTTTACACATTGCATATTACCTGTACTGTACATGTAGGTGTGATTTTAAATATATTCCTACCTACATTATTACAGTCTTGAAAGAATTTACATGACAATGTACGGTAGTTTGTTTAAAATACATAACAAATATGTACACTTTTAAAGTTTTCTTGATACATAGTATTTACATGTATTTGACATGTAAATTTTTGGAGCAAAATCATTGCTAAAATATAGGCCTATTGTACACTTGTACAGAATTTTGCAAGCTAGAGATAATGACAAACTGCCAATCAAAATGGACTTGGGCTCGCTGCCAAGGTAACAGATTGCAATTACCGTAGGTACACCAGCTTAAAAAGAAGTGAATAGGTTCCGACTTCTTCTTGAAGGAAAAAAAGTCCCCCAATTTAACCAAAGGCAGTTATTGATCGTGCAATGTAGCAATATGAAATTGGCCTCAGGGTGAAAAATTTTCCGTATTATCTTAGCAGAGAAAAAAAACGTAATCAAAAAGAGGTATTTTCATGTAATTTAAATTGCATTTGTGGCCGGTACCCTGCAGAGTTTGGCACAAGACGATGCATTTATTTGAAGCTTAGGGGAACCCTTTTAATTTCTATGGTTCCCACACATTTTTGCCTTTAAAGTAAGGTACAAATGTAGCCTATGTACAACTGTCAGTCAGCAAAAAATTAAAATGTGAAGGAAAAAAAATTAATGGAGTTGCACCTGTATAGATGGCTAAATTAAATGATGCCATTTGGCGTATTGTCACTTTGTTGTGTTTATTGCATTGAGTGTATCATGAATTGATATCAATGAACAAAATAATAAAGCCATCTTTAAATGGCAAGATGCACATGTACCGGTAGTTGACTTACATTTTATCTGCAGCATGCAGCTCACTAACGTTTTGGCTGTATTGGCGCTTTGGCAGCATGACATATTCCAGTAAAAGGTAAACTACGGTATATCCAGACCCCTAATATGATGAGAGGCAACACCATCTTAATGCATATGTATCTTCTGGGATTGCACTGGTTGCTATCTGCTGTACTTCGTATAAAAATCTGATATTAATTTCCACAGCTTTTCAAATAACACAGCCCCTGATTGCCTGAATGTTGCATTCATTTTTTTTTTTCATTTGTTGATTTTTTTTGTAAAGTTGGGGGTTCCAGACAAGGTCGGCGGTAATAAAACGGGGTTGTTTTTTTCTTGGGTCGGGAGCCTAAAATAGGGTCGGTCGGAAATGAGAGCCAAAGAAATAAAAAGGGAAGCCCTTAGATACATTGTACAATGTCGTTCGCAGAAAAACTCTGTGAATGTCAATCTCAAACAGAAACCGTGGCTTACTGAAAAACAAGAGCGAGTACACAATAAACTCTGGCCCCGGTTCCCGAATGTCTCACTTCATATGCAAAATAGAGGCGCATACGCATCAATCGAGACAAAGGGGCGTGTTCGGAAAACTTTTGCCAAGAGTGCATAATTACTGATAACGGCATTGCATAATTTGCTTAATTTTTGGTCAATTGGTAGTTATATTTTATGGGAAACTTAGGGGGCCATTTTTGGTCCATATTCCGGGGACAGACCTTCCGACCGACCGACCGACCAACCGACCGACTGCCCATGAATTCAAAGTGACATGTAGAAGCTCCTGCCAGAGCTTGAAAAGATAAAATGCCATACTTCATTTATTCATTGCACACTCAGATTTGCAAACATCACATGATAGTGCGTGATAGTTATATAATATTGCTATATAACAATATTGCAGTCGTCTTCGACTTGTGCAATAAATTCCCGTTTCCCCCTTCAAGCCATCCAAAAACTATACAGGCTGATTTGATCCGCAATAAATTTCAGGACACTGTCTTTATTTTTCTTGAGAAACAAATTCTCAAATTTCATCAAACATTCTTCGCTCACCGAAGCAAATTTTGCGCCACTCAAAGCTGCCATTGTGTTTGCTGACAACATTGAGCACAGTACCGTACCGTGCGCTACGCAGAGTTGACTGGGTGAGTTTCTACTCTATTGATTGTGCAGGAACCAGCAAAATTGGTTAAAATGTCCGGATGAAGACAATATCAAAATAGTATTGTCCTGACCTAATATTGCAGTCATCCGGGTACTCTTTACGGAAGCTTACAATTGGCTGATTTATTTTTACCATTGGAAGCCTCATATAATTATATTAAAAAACACTTGATAAAAATAGCAGAATATGACATGCATAAAAGCGACAACTTGATATGTTTAATGTAATGTATCGGTAAAGTATGCACAACAGGAATTACACGTGTATAGTTTTGCCTGTTTACTCACATAGATGTGTACAGACAGATTGTTTATGGTGTAAATCAAGGATTTTCTATTGTTCCTCTTCCCTTTTCCTTTGTTTATGTTTACTTTTTTGCTCTCATTGGTTTGTACACGTTTTCCAACCAAGGAGTCCTCGATTTGGTTCCTGTCCTCGATTCATCCATGAAGTTCACGTGTGTGTCCTCGATTTACACCATAAACAAATGGTTATGTACATGTACATGATACAACACGCAGTCTTGTTCACACCGTCCATCGTGAACGTCCATTGTCCCTCTTTTGTTTGTACTCTAACTTTTAAGGAAGACTCCTATATGTTTTGTACACGACCCAAATCGCGGACGTGCTGGGTATGCTGGGAATCGTGGACGATATTGTTATCTTTTGTTCTCTGGTATGTTTCGTCCACGGTTTGAATAGATGAACGCGCCCATATGTACATGTATCCTGTGGGCATGTAAAACCTATTTAAGCTAAATTTTTCTCAACATGCCCTGGTTTGTGTGCGTATTTGTACAGTACTCATGGAAATCTCCATAAATTTTACTAATGGTGCAAGTGAAGAATGCTGATATATTCATTAGCAACAATAAATGTGCCGGTCTGTTTGCTTCGTCGTTTCCGCGCGCCCTCATGACCAATCCACTCACGCTAACGACAGTCCATGGACAGGAAGTGCACGGAGTAGCCCCAGCGAAAAAACAGCCACCGTGACACACTATTGTCATGTTTCCGTGGCAACAGTGTAAGCCTGCCTTCCTGTCTTATTGAAAGCTTCCCCGGCAACCAATCTGAGAGGAGACGGCAGTCTGAATGGAGATTGACGTCACTGCGGGCAAATTTTTTTCTTTCCAACAATCTTCCGGCGTTTCTCCCCCCGCAGACGAGGAGTAGAGGAGAGAACCTGAGAAGTGCCATTTGCTGATTTCACAATATTGCAATCCTCGCGTTGGTTTGTTTGTTTTGATACTTGGCTGCTGTGCGCACGTAGCTAAGTTGTCAAAATTGATTGAAAGGCGGTGTAACTATTTTAAAGATGCGCATGTACGTACATGTATCGGATATGGTACTCAGTCTATGCAAATTTAAAATTTTATCCTAAAAATTGATTTGGTTAAATTGTTATTTTTCCAGCATTACAAAAGTCACTCAGCTTCTAATAAGACATCGAATGAGAAATATAATCTGTCAATAATGGTCATCAAATTATTACTTTGTGAATTTCAAATACATACGTACTTTGCAGCCTGGCAGTAATTCAGTTCTTTAAGGGTAGACTGGTTCCACCCCCCCCCCCCCCTAAGAATCAATAATGCAGCCACAGGGAACCACTCCACTTGGAGGGCAGTTCTGTTTGTGCTCGAAAAGAATCCAAAATATTTAGCCTTTTTTAGCTTTTACATAAAAAACAGCTGTCAAGAATTGTGGAGGATTGAGGCTGTATGCAATTTTTACATGGAGGCAGTTGGAGGATTTCGCACAATTGAGATTACCGGTACATCCTAGCAAAACTGCCTAGGGAGTTAGGGTAAAGGAATTCCAATTTATTAGCAGGAGAACAAGTATGAAGTGCTGCTAAGGAGGACTTTTCTCAGTTTTAATAAGCTGAAGAATGCCTCAGGTACCTGTATTTGGAAATGTTCCCTGCCACAAGTGCTCGCCAAATTAAACACTGATGATAGAGTTGCCTCCACATTTCATTTTGAGATGAAAACAAGAGTTTGTGCACATTGCTAAAAAAAAAATTCTTACAAATCCTAATATAAGGAAATAAGCACTGTTTCAAGAAATTATACATTGTCTTGTCTCACTCCCAAGAAAATTCTTCGAGGGAGCAAAGGATGTGAATGAAGAAAACAAATCTTGAAATACATTGTTTCTTCTAATTTTAAGACAAGTTTGAAGCAGTATTTTTGCAAGATCTGCACAGGTTAGAAAACACACCTGAATCAAAACAGTCTTGAATAGTACTTTATAAAATACAATGAGCAATATGAACAATGAGGAAAATGTAATGACACGTACCGTACATACTGCACGGTACATCTCAAAAATCTGTAGAAAATACCGTATAATACATACCAAATAAAATACTTGAAAAAAGATTAGTGTGCTCATAAATGGGTTAGATACCGGTGATTTAGTTTGTGTATGCGTCATATGTTCCACTTAATCCAATCACTGTGTTTCCATGGCGATGACGATCTCCAAAAATCAATTTGGCTTCTAAACCGCCTTTTATTGTATTTTTAGCTGTGAAAGCACTGACGGTCCCTGAGACCTCACACTTCAATCGATATTCGCCGTTAGAGTCGTACTGTTTGTACACGTTGGTTCTATAGGCCTACGTTGTACAAACACTGAGACCATGTTGAAATTTTGGTCAGACGTTTGACATAATTTTTTTAACATTTACCTTTCGTGTATTTGTCCGAAGTTTCGAACACAAAGGATGTTTCAGTCAAATTATGTCATAATGGATTGATTTTAAGTAAAGGAATTTGACACTCGATAGAATTTGACCTTTCTAAATTGACTGTGTTATTAGATTTTGTTCAAACCATTTACGTACATTTCTGTTTAAGAAGAAGTTTCATCAATTAAATATTTGAATAAATAGTTTTGCCATTGTCTATTGTACATGTATGGTGCTTATATTATAAGTGTTGTTAAAGAATCCTGAAACAATTCCACTGTCATTTTGGGAAAATTTGCAGACTCCTGACCTTAAAAGGGCCAGTGTAGTGTAATTCACACTTTCACCAGCACAGCTGCGTTCTGTGCCACATCGCGCAAGTACGTGCCACGCGCTCACCAAGAAGATTTTTAGTGCTACATGTACTCGCAAGAGGCAAATATCATAAATGTAGCTAGAGGGGTGTTTAAAAAAACGTGAAATAAAATGGTTGAACAAAATCATTGGAAATTTATAAGTTGTGACTTTTTGACCAAAAGGTATTGATGAGCATTTGACTCTGGCCATTATATCAGCTTCCAGGCCCCAAGCCAGTTTGACTGCATACTTATTTAAAACGCAGGCCAAGCACATATTTATTATTATTCAATTGATTTCTGAATAGATATTCACTGGAAGTCTTGTCATCCATCTGGTGTACGCAATAGGCTACCTAGGGCAAAAACAAAACACTTCTGCTTCCGATTAAATGGCATTTGAAAATTGGGTAGGTAGCAGTGTTGTAAGTCCAGAGACCGGTCTCAGTCTGGAGACCGATCTCGAGACCACTTTTTGCTGGTCTCGGTGTCGGGAGCTGTAGTCTTGGTCTCGGTCTCCAACTATCCTGTCTCGACTACAACACTGGTAAAAGAGCAGCAAAAAATCTGTTTCTGAAAGCTTGGGCTTGTCTCCTTTCCAAGAAAAAATTATTTACATGTAGAAAATGTTCTTAGGAAATTCATGAGTTTGCAACTCTTATCCAGAATTAGTCGTTTACAATGTGCATTGTACATACTGAAGATGAATGGATGAGTGTGTTGTCTGTTAACCCTAACTCCCTACTGTCTTTTACTATAAGTACTGGACCGTCTGGACGAGCCCACAAAATCCATCAATCACACTACTTCCAATGCATGCTTTGCTTTAGGCCTCCAGGCCCAAGTCCATAGTACTCCATCAATATTTAGTCAACTCAAACCAGGACAAAGTCCCCCAAAATCCACCAAAATGGGGGGATGAATTTCGATGGAGTTGGGGAGGTTAGGGTTGTTTTTTAAAGAAAAACACAACAGAAACTATCCTTCGTTGATCTGAAACATGCATTATACAGTACATGTACATGTGAATCTATAATTCATGTCAAATTTTACACTTGACTGCAGTTTCCCTAATCTTTTAATGAATATATACATGTAGGTAGCAGCTACCTATATTCATTAAAAGATTGGTAAAACTGCAGTCAAGTGTAAAATTTGAGCTGTATCTTTAAAGGGAAGATACAACGTTTGCAAACATAAAAAAGAAAGATGAAATTACCACAACATTCTTTACTGGACTGTTAGGGAATGACAGTCTACAGCATTCCGTACAGTCAAGGCTCCTGGTATGCTGACATTTGTAAGTAAAGTGGTATTTTTGTATCAATTTCCAACGCTGGTCGGCCGACCAGCGTTGGAGAAGACTGGATCTTTTCAAAATTTCTCCTTATTTTTCATATTAAGTTATTCCGCATTTACTTTGCAATTGATTGCACACCTGTGAAGGGGTACAAGCCAGCCAGATTGATTCTCTGACCTTATAATTCCCCCAACATCTATATTGCTTCGTTTCATTTTAAGTGGGGTCAGGGAACCAGACTACAAGAACATGATTGGTTTTCTTGGTTTTTCCAGCATCTACGAACCCAAAACGTGAAAGAAGTCAGTGTGACAATATTTGCTTTAAAATGCTATTCTTCCAAATCCATTTATTTCTGAAAAATACAGCAAAAGCAAATGTTGTACATTCCCTTTAAAGGTAGGGTGTACATCATTGGCTTTTGCTGTAATTTTCAGAAATGGAGTATTTGAGAGGTAAGTATAATATATCAAATACACTGACATGTTTGAAGTTTTTTGTTCAAAAATGCTGGAAAAACCAAGAAAAACAACATTGTTCAAGTTGTCTGGTTCCCTGACTCCACTAAAGATGAAATGGATCAATTTATAGTTGCCAGAAAATTGTAAGGTAAGGGAACCGGTCTAGCTGGCCTGCACCCTTTCATAAACATGTAACCAATACCAAACAAAATTTGGACTGAAAAAAGGGTAAATTTGGAGCAGTAGTTGAAATATAGTTAGGTTTTTCCAACGGTAGTTGGCCGACCACCGTTGGAAATGTATACAAAAGTACCATTTTTCTTGAAAATGACTTCACACCAGGTGCCATAATTGTACAGGATGTTAAAAGCATGTCATTTACCAACATCCTAGTAAGGTATTTCTTAAAAACTTGGTAGTTTTATTTTTCGATGTTTGCAAATGTTGTGTTTTTCCTTTAATAATGAGGGAGGCCATAAAGTAGGTTGTAACGCTTGAGGGTCGTTCTGATCTGACTGGATGGCCATGCAGTCAGTGTGAGTTCATTGCATCATTAATCAGCGCACAGCGTGGGCACAGGTGCAAATTCCTGCCTGATTGTGCAGCTCATTACTGTGCATGAATTGAAGTGCTGGGATAATTAGGATTTGTACTAATGAATCATGCCTAAAATAAAACATGATCAGTGCAGGTACATCAGAACAAGGGCAGATCCAAGTGGGGGAGGGGGCGTGTTGTTTGTTTGCTAGGTTTTGCCATTTTCAAATTCCTGAGACCTCAGGAACTTTGCAAATGCTTAGATTAAAACCTAAAAAACCCACATTTGTCAACTTGGTCGGCAAGGGTTTTGTGGGAGCAAGTCTTATGTGCTCCATGCTCAAGATAGTGGAGATATAGATACAATTAACCATTAGTACAAGTATACTTGTACATGTACTACAATGTATTGCATTCCAGCATGGAGGAATAAGAACACAGTAAGTCACCGATGAATCATAAATCCATAGAGTGCTCGGGTGGTTTCAGACACTACAGAGAGAACAGGTACATTTACTAGGCTGGCACTCATGGGCGTCGCGAGGGGGGGGGGGGGGCAAGGGGGGCACTTGCCCCCCCCCCCCCCCCCGGAAAAGAAAAGAAGAAGAAGAAGAAGGAAAAAAAAAGAGAAAGAAGAAAAGAAAAAGAGGCGCGAATGCCCCTTCCCCCTCTAAAACTGATAAATCGAGAATATGTTGAGAAATGCAAGCATTTTTTGGCAAAACAAATTTTGCCCCCCTCTAGAAAAAATCCTGGCGACGCCCATGCTGGCATTATGGGGTTAGGGATTTAAATTATGCAATTAATCTGTCAAACACAGCTACATGTACAATTACTATACCTCATACATATTCATGATCAAGAGCCGAACATTCACTGGCAAATCAACATCACGTGCCAGATGTTATTCTTGCTGTTTACCAAATGCGCACGCGAGGATTCACTCACAGGGTACCGGTAAATATGCATGTGTAGTAGACTGTCGCATGGGTTGCCCGTGCGCGCGCAAGGCTTGAAATACCCACTGGACCGTGGACCGTGTCTAGTGATATCAGTGTCGGTCAAGTGCTGTGTATGACTGCACTAGTCCGGCTGTCTAGTGTTTTTGTCTTGCACTATACATGTATAAACAAAATGACACCCAAATATACTAGCCGTTGAGGTCTGATTAATAGC
This sequence comes from Patiria miniata, assembly GCF_015706575.1. Classification (NCBI taxonomy): domain Eukaryota; kingdom Metazoa; phylum Echinodermata; class Asteroidea; order Valvatida; family Asterinidae; genus Patiria; species Patiria miniata. The sequence continues at coordinate 38,247,568 of NW_024037072.1, forward strand.
GTGCTTTGAGTTCATTACTTGATTGATTGAAATTACGGACCAAAAAACTCGCTGTGGTGCTGAAACGCAACGAAGCTGCCTGGCCAACGCGCCAGTCATGCCAGATGCAGACATACGTGTGTACCGGTACATACCGGTACAGTACATGTCGCGCCACCACAACTTAGATTGGCAGCAATACATTGTATTTATATTACCGCTGTATCTCCCTATTAAACGTCCAGGTTCACTGCGGGCAGACAAGCAGAATCCCTGTACTGCATGGGAATAAGTTTACAGTCTAGTTCCCAGACTTTAACGAAGCAAAAGACTGTGCCCGCTGGCAAGAGAATTAGACTAATTTTCCAGGGGAACTAGCCAAGTGCGCACACGAAACAGGTGACTCGTAAATAGCATTTTGTTGTATTCCTGTCACATACAAATGTAGTGCATTAAAATGTTTTTTTTTTCTTACTTATGACACAGGTCTTGTAAAAATAGTTCAGGCCCAGTAATATTCTTCAGTTACTAGACCTTCTAGTGCTTTTTTTCATGAAATTCGAGCCCTGGTGCGACAGTCTAGTACTACGCATGCGCTTTACAAAGCAATCGAGGAACTGTCGCATGGCCCGGGTCTAGTACGCACGTGCAAACATCCCCCAAGAGAAATGCATACTTTTGTGCGTAAAATGTTAATTTTCCCGAGCTAAATGACGCTGTACTGGAGAAAATTTATGGAAAATAAAGATGCCTCCTGTACAAAAGAAAGTTGTACTCAAACAACTGTATTTACAACTGTAGTTACTGTATTGCAAACGAACCGAACTAGTGACAGTGAGCAACAATGTTCTTTTGTGAGCTGAACAAGTTTCTCCGAAAATGTTGTTTAGGTGCATATATAAAAAACAAATCGGTAATCATAGTAAAATAGTATAGTAAAACAAATATAACATTCATGGTTTATTTCGGGTGGACAGTCGATATTAGCTCCCCTCGATATTGGAAGTTGACAAACTTCGCCTCGGTAACTAGTTTGTCAACGTCCAATACCTCAGGGAGTGAATATCGACTGTCCACCCTCAAACCATGTTATATTTGTATAGTATGGTGGTCCAAATTAATAGGTTGTCAAGATGTCGATCTCCTCCTCTCTCTTTATCTCTCTGTTTTTGCCGCAATAACCACCAACCATGAGTCAAGTCAGAAATCTTATCATTTCAGAATGGATTGACTAACTCCATTTTTCAGAAGTTGCATTAAATGAATTTGTGAAACAGATGCTGTTAAATCTGCGTGATTATATATGGTACATGTACCGATGTATTTCATCAACTAATTTTGTTGACCCTTCGCATGTTTCCGGGATGGATTTTTGGTTGCCAAAGGCAACCTAGTGGCCAGTTATTTCGCACTGTGAGTGATCGGTATGGAAGTGATGATAATTAGCAAAGAAGGAAGAAGAAACAAGATAATATTGTTTGTCTCCTGGGGGGGGGGGGGAGGAGGGGGAGGGGTAAAAGGTAAAGAATCTGATGTTCAATGATTTCATTTTATACTGTGGAATGAGAGTCCACATCCCATGTGTCAGTCCTTCTGATTTGAAAATCACAGGTGTGTGGAAAAACGCACACCTTAATTTTTCTAGGCGTGTAATTTTTCAAGGCGTGTGATTTTTTTTGGTGTGTGATTCTGTGGTCCAAGCTGGGACTGTACAGTCTGGTACTTTGTTTTTCAAAATATTCATCTTGGTTTACAATATAAGCCATATTCTCTTCACCGACATACTTTATTTTTCACAAATTATGAAGTATAATTATGTCGTAAATGTATGCCGAGGTGTGCGGTACTGAGGGATTCAGGCGTGCGATTATTCGCAGTTCTCAGGAAGCATTTAGGCGTGTGATGGCGTGGGGGTGTGATCGCACGCCTCAAAACAGGACTGATATGTGTAAAGAGAACAGAGATGGATACAGTGCTAACATTGTACGTGTCTGTAAACAACAAAGTGAAATAAAAAGACATGTACTCGGATGGCTAAGTTACACAGATGTTCAATTCAATGTGCTTTCACTTTGAAATGAAAAGATTAAGAGGATTCTCACCCAAATAAAATCTACATGATCAGCCAATGTGGCTCAGAGTACAAAACCACGGTTTGCGTTTACAAGCAAGGACTAATTTTTGTAAACAACTTTTCAAAACATCCCAATATTTTCAGACATGCAAAAAGCTTGAGTGTTCACACAGTGTTCATGAAAAAAATCTGAAAGAGCAATCAAGGTTTTTTATTTCAAAATTATTTGTTATTATGAAGTTAAAGAAAAAGAATATTTCCCTTTTAAAAATGGAATTCATAGAATTTTGCTTTCACCACCACGTGAAGGAATATTTTTCATTGTTTTCTAAAAAAAAGAAATTGCAAGCACCGATCAATTGAAGATGCCTAATTATCAAATAAAACTAGGTTTTACATACCGTGGAAAGAAGATCTGTTACCTTACAAGATCTGGGAGGGGGGGGGGGGTGTGAATTCTCTGACATATTTTGGTCAGATATCACAACTTCAGACTTGATATTATATGCCAAGTCTTGTTGGGCACATTTTGACACACATTAAATAAAAGCGGGAACAATTTGCCAAGATATGAAATTTTTCGGTTCCATTGTTAATTTTTCATTGAAAAGAATCAAGGGCCTAATGCTTATTTGTTGGCTGTGATTTAAAACAGTAAATGTTCAGTTACAATACTTGAAAATTGCTTTGTTCTTATTAACCCTAATTTGACAAATGTAATTTTACAATTGATTACTTTTAAACAACCAAACCATCACATAATTTCAGTTTAAAGGGAATGTACAACATATGCTTTTGCTGCAATTTTCAGAAATAGGTGGACTTGGAGGATTAGTATGTAATGGAAAATATTGTTAAACTGACTTATTTCATGTTTTGGGCTTATAGATGCTGGAAAAACAAAAAAATACCAAAAAAAACCAATCATTTTCTTGTAGTCTGGTTCCCTAACCTCACTTAAGATGAAACGGAGCAATTTATAGACTTTTGGAAATTGTAAGGTCAGAGAATCAGTCCAGCAGGCTTGTACCCCTTCACAGGTGTGTAATCAATTGCAAAGAAAACACGGAATAACTAATTACGGAAAAATTAGGAGCAGTTTTTGAAAAGGCAGTTTTCTCCAGTGCTGGTTGGCTGACCAGCGTTGGAAAAATCCCATTTTTTCTTGAAAATTACAGCACACCAGGAGCCACGAATTTACAGGATGCTTTATACTGTCATTCACTAACAATCTAGTAAGATATTTTCGTGATGATTTGATAATTTCGTTTTGCGATGTTTACAAATGTTGTATCTTTCCTTTAATCAGTCACATCACTGCCTACTGCGATCTGCAAGATATAAAGAAAGATCCCCTACCCTTGATGTAACCCAAAAAAAACCCACCCCAAAATATAAAAAACTAAAATACTTTTCCCCCTCCATAAAAAAACACCGTAACCTCTCCCCCCCCCCCTCCCCCCGGCTCCTCAAAAAAAATAGCAATTTTCAGCAAGAATGCAACTTTTCCCTGGTTTAGCTGCTTCTTCTGTGCCTGTACTGCACTTGTATGCCATTTATGATTGAAAAACCCTGCAGAGAGTCTATCTTGTCAAGTTTGGCAGTTCATTTTTTTTTCACTCGTGACATCCCAGTTATACAGGCCTGTTTTCTTGGTCGAATCCTCTCGCTTGTGCTGTCATCCGTAATGGACTTGATGTTGGATAAGTGCGGGTACATTACCAGCCTCGTCCGATCGATAATTGCCTTCATGGGGATAAAGGCTGATCCAGCAGCGGGCCTACTTTTAGTGAGTCATTCCTAACCAGTAACCAGCAATAATGATTGAGTGATAATGCCACTGCTTGATGAAAGCCGACATGCTGGGGTAAAGGCCTTATTTTTCAGGGAATGAAAGATTTGTAAAAATGACTTTCTTTGGGGGGGGGGGGTAAATAATCGTACATTGTCCAAGGTTACAAGTTTCATGTTTCCACAATTAACATTTATATTTTTTCAGTCTTTAATTTGGAAAGAATGTTGCAACCTGACGCTACTTCGGCGGTTGTGTACAAAGTCTATGGAGAGTCAAGAATTTTTTTTCCTAACAAAATTGGAAATGTTTCTCAGTCCCAGATTCATGTCTTATAGTCGTCATTTTTGCAATGACCGACCTTCATTGAGATGATATGAAGAAAAAAGCAGCGTCAGGTTGCAACATTCTTTCCTTTTATTTTTTATTAGATTTAGGTAAAGTTGCCAATATGCTTCAATAAATGGGATTTTTCTAGTGTTTGTACCTAGGAAATATGATGTTAATTATAGCACCCTGAATTGCTTAACAATGTGGCCTATAGACTAAAATTCACGAGGAATCCATTTTCGATCATGTTCCCTGAATCCATTTTATAAATTGTGAACTGTTGAATGGGATGGTGCCAGACTATTTTATGATTGGCGTGTGTTTCAAGCCTCGATTTCAATTTGTTATTGAATGTTGCGTATTTACATTAGGGTATATTTGATAACAATTTGCATCCGAGCATTTGTAATTAAGTTTATTTAATTGCTTCCAAATAAATTGGAGCTGTCAGGTTTATAGAATGACCATATTTGTGGTGACACTGACCAAAACTGTATATAAATGTGGAGTAAAAAAATCAGGCGCACAGCCAGGGTTTTATTTGCCCATTTCAGAATAGAATTTTTGTCCTGTTTAAAGATATAGTCCGTCATTTGTAATTTGTGCATTTTGTTCGTTTGAAGCAACAAAAGTGTTCAAAATCTAATGAAGGATACTGAACAACTAACCTGATGAAGTTTCAGCTCAGCTTCAGCTGTATATTCCGAGAAAAACAGCATTCTCGGATCTCAATTTCAAATCAAAAGTTGCTGAATTCAGCGTCCGAGACGCGTTCTCACTGAGCCGATTGCAGCTATACGCGATGTTGCGCACTGATCCGACAAATTATAGCAACCGTGTGCGTCGTGCCAATGCTTGCGCACGCTTCTCCGAATAACAAAACGAACTAATTTAATAATTTAAATTTTCCTACAGTGCGTCTTAAGACGCACCGTTGGAAAGGCCTTCTTTCGATGATTACTTCAAAACGACAGCTTGCCAGAAAGAATAATTTCACAGGGAGTTTAGTCCCCTTACTATCTTTCAACCAAGTATGTTTTTCAACAATATAATTACTCCAGTTACTTTTCGGATGGCTGCAAATGATGGACTATAGCTTTAAGTTGTTTTCACCGTTCCGATTTTTCTTTTTCAACATCCCGAATTTGCTTTTAAAATCTCCATCCTGTTGCAATATGCCACTCTGCACACCCCCCCCCCCCTCCCTGGCTTTGCCACTGTAAAAAATACCATAACAAAAGCAGAACAACCACAATTATGGATCAGGTGTGCACCTTTAACGAAAGAGAGGAACTCAAGTGCCCCTTTAAAGTTCATACACGCAACTAACTCTAGTGGGTCAACAAAAGCGTTTTGGGTGAACACACAGAGCTCAGCCAAGCTTCAATAATCAAACATAATGGTATTAATACACACATACACATAGTCAAAGTTTGCTGGAGAGTTCGTCCTGTACAGATCAATTGCACCTAGGATTTCTGCTTGTCATTGTTGATTGTGCAGAGTGCCAGGGAGAGTCTGTCCCCATTTTATATCAACCCAGGATTGAGGACTGTTGTCATACTGCCATTTACTGGTATTGAGGCCACACCACAGCATAAATCTTATGGGATGTACCTTGGTTGAATCTGGATTGTACACTTTTTGCAAAACGGATTGTATCATGCCAACGACACAGTAACAGATTGTGCTGATGTACAAATGTACGTGCTTCTAAACTTTGCATACCAACCAACAATATGTGATGTCAGCAGTGGCGCACTGGAGGACATATATCATATGAATGTGTAATAGTGAATATGCCCATCTGATGTGAAATCAACCATGACAAACTGGTGCTGAGTGATATTTTCACCGTGTTTAGAACAATTGTTAATGTAAATTCATCTGGATGCAACTTACTTCAGAACTACACACATTAGCCAATGGTTAGCCAATTGGTTATATTTGCTATCTAAGAAGGCTTCCTGTTGCAGACACAATTTGTCAGTGGTAACTTCACTGACATCTGATAGAGTATGCTACATTTTTAGCTGTTGGAGCCTGTTGCTTTTTGCTGCTATTGCTACCAAAAAAAAACCACCCAAAATTGTAAATGCTCGCTACGTACATGTATGTGCTTGATATAGTGATACATGTACATGTACACAACATAAAGTGAGAGTTGCAAACAACGTTAGTACACTGTGTAATGTTGCACCACAAATCTATATGTGCATGTGTACAGAGCCAACAAGTTGTTGAATACAGCTATAATGCAGAGATAGAGTGCTATGGGAGTACATGTGAGTGAAGCGACGACTCAGAACCAACTCAGAAACCCGCTGTGTAGGAAGAGACGACTTATTTACTGCAGTTTTAGTTTAGTGGTGGTCCTCACCATGTCTTCCATGGTAGTGGTGACATTGCTCCTGCTGGGGGTCATCCCGGCAGGTCATGGGGAGCAGGAAGGTTGCGATGGTGACATCCTCAAGGAACTTGATGCCTTAGATGATATGCTTCAAGTCTCCACAGCGGCCCCAGTGCTAAGCTTAGATGAGCAAAAGGTATTACAATTTCACAGTATTTTGCAGGCAAAGGTGAAATTAGGCACAAAAACTAGGGTAAAATGCAGCACCCTATTGCTACATGTACATGTATTTTCTCACCATATACACGTATGTATTTGTTGATGGTCAGTCATTTAACAATACATGTAAGTCAGTTCGGTATTTGAATGACCCGAGGTCATTTGGGATAATATCCCTGATGTGATGTTACGCCATGTTACCCGCACGCTCATTCTGCTGGTACATTGTAATTTACACGCAAGCGTCGTGCGCCCGCATTCATGCGCCTTCGAAACGTTCGATTATCCCGAATGACCCGTGATCGACCATATCATTGTGCACATGCGCAGTTGAAATACCGAAATGGCTGATATGTTGACTGAGCTGTGATGTGGGATATGCCATTTTTAACACCCGAGGGGTGCATACATGTATGGCACTCGACGTGAAGCCAGGGGTGCTATGCGCCCCGAGGCATAATCTCACATCACAGCAGTCAACAATTGTTTCGTTACATCGTGCCAATAGTCAAAACGATAAATAGTTGTTTACTTACAATGCAAGAAATAAATTAAAATCAGTGTGATGTAACTAAGCTTTAGTAACTGCTGGCTTTCCTGCAAGACATGAGACTGGGGGGTTGCAAACCCATCCCATGGGTTCTCAGTCCCGAGCGCTCATGCAGGTTCTACATGCCCGAGCAACATGCATTGGGAAAGATTTCCATATACGAAGTTCACTCAACACCCTGTGTACTGGTACAAACCCTATGAGATTGGACTGAAAAATTCTAAGTGTTTTCTAAGAAAATGCTTGTATTTTCTCACTGCTCAAATTGACTTTGATGACATGAAATTGCTATCTGGGGGCTTGTTAGTCAATACAGAGGAAAATTAGTGAACTTCTTATATGGAAATCTTTCCGTACATTGTAGGCTATATACATGTAAGGTTAACCATTGTATGTACATGTACATGTAAGCATTTTTACTGACTGGACACGTACGCCGTTCTCGACCAATGAAGTACCGGTATCCAAGCACACGATACAACAATGAAAATTAGTTGGAAAAAACGCTGCTCGGCGTTTTGGTAGTGTTTTTTAACTGGTCGTGAGACCCTATGCTTTGTGTTACATCTCTCTTTTTTTACAATTGTTGGAAAAGAACAAGTTCATAAAAGATCTAAATGTGTAAGTACATATTCCGTAGCTCTTCAGCTTATAATGCAAGTAATAATGCGAGTACCGGTATATGACCAACATTTTCCCAGTTGTCCTTTAATACGTTGCTTTTAATGTATATTATAATTGTTTTTTTTATTGCCAGTAATTAATTTTTATTACTCTGAATAACGGTTATACATTAATAATATTAATAATCTATACTTCAAAACGATAAGTGTAATGGATTATTCAAAACATTTGAACGGAGATCGATATTTTTGGCTTATCCTCTGAATTGAAGTACATGTATGCCATATATTTTCAGCCTGTTCAATTTGCGTAATTCCAGTAACCAGTTTTCAACAACATTGTGTTCAAATTTGAGTTGTTTATTTGTTCGCAGTATCATTAGATTGACGCCTGTTCTATAGGCTGTGTTTCTGTAAAAAAAATACCCAAAAAACAAAAAAACAATGAATGACACAGCAATAGGCCTAATAATTGTGTTTTAAAAACCACGACAAATGGCAACAAATTGGTGTTCAAAGTGTAACATGAGTAAACATGAATTTGCCTGTATGGTTTATGCAACAACTCCGTAGCTACGGTATCTGTATATCTGTAAAATACAATGTGCTAAACTCCTTGATAGGATATATATCCCCACTACATGTACACTGGTACATTGAAAAAGAGGTTGCTGCGTAGCACTGGAACTGGAGTAGACAATAAGAAATAAGGTTCTACATAGTCTAGGGGCTAGATGTTGTTATGGTAAATTTGATATAACCCGCCGCCGCGATAACCCGCCGCTGCAAGAGGGCGCTATCACGACCAACCAATATCGCCCATGGAGAGTAGCAACCTCCAGGACGTCTCCTAAAATCTCCCCCCCAAAAATGGGGGAAACTAGTGGGCATGCGCGACTTCTACAGGCAATTACGGACCATTTTCAGTCCCACACATACATTTTTGTACTACATGTAGTGTTATTGTGAAGCCGGATTGAACTCAAAAGTACGAATTGAATACGAAAATGATTTGTCTCCAGAGCATTTTATTCCCGGTTCTCGACCATGCCGCTATCCCATAATGTCCCCTAGAGGTCAATCTAATTTGCATAGGTCTCATTTGCATAGCACTGTAAACATTGCGTGTAATGCATATACATGTATTATCGGGACACTACATCTCCCCCTTTCTTTAGATTTAAACAAACATTGTTAAATCATGTGACACAAAAAGATTTGAATAAGCCAAGGTGAACATTCAAGATATCCGGGGTGCGACAATATCAGAAGTCAAACTACGTGTATTTCTTGAAGAACACTCAGTTGACAAAATTATCCTTTAACATCAACAATGTAACTTTTCCTAAGTGATTAATACAATCAGCACGCAGAGAAATTCTGATCACTTGCAATTTTAGTATGGAATGTGACCGCCAGATTGGCCTTGAGTTAAACAACCTATTTACTACCATTCTAAGAGAAAATTCACTTATTTTGTTCTAAATGGAAGTTTTGTGCTCCAAGGATCCTAGAATGTATTGAACATGTCATTTTGCAGTTTACTTTAATCACTTTAGTTTAAATTTTAATAAACACTTTCGTAACATGCTTTAAGTAAACAATCCATGCTTCCAACTGGATTTTAGCTTTTTGCAACACAACTTAATTTTTTGTTTTTTGTTTAACATTTCAAAACTTGATGATGCATCTGAACATTGAAAACTACATGTTTACTTATACACAATGAAGTCATCCAACCATTTGGGAGGTCCCTTATTTTCCCTCACAGGTCTGGCAGTTTGAGAGCCAATTTGTGTTTCAACAGGGCCCAGATTTTCTCCCTCTTCCCCTTTTGTGTTTTGGGATGAGTCACATGATGACCCTGTGTGTTCTGGAACATTTTCATGTTCTGGATTGCTGTCATGTTCTAGTGTATTGTACTTCTTAACATGTGTGCTGTTTCTTTTGTATCTTACACCTGCTGGGGATTGTACTGTTACACTATTCCCTTCTTTCTGGACCAGTGTATAAGGAGTTGTCTTAAATGGAGTGGTCAGTTTATCCTGACGCGCTTGTTTCAACAGAACTGAATCCCCTGGCTGGAGATCCCTATCCGCTGCTCCTCTCTTGTCGTCTATGTACAACTTGTTTTTGTATTTCTGTGTAGCATCTCTGTCTCGTACTTCTTCGTCAAGACCTCGACTGTCGACCTCCAACTGTGGAAGTTTTGTCCTTAGTTTTCGTCCAAACATCAGTTCTGCTGGCGAAACCCCTGTGGTTGCATGAGGCGTTGTTCTATACGCAAACAGGTAAGTACGGATTTCTGTCTTCCAGTCGCGAGACTCAGCCGTAGCAATTCGAATGCGTTTCATCAGTGATCTGTTCTGCCTCTCGACCTCACCATTTGCTGCCGGATGGAGGGGTGTTACAGCTCTGTGTCTAATATCATTACCCTCCAAGTACTTCTCAAAAATCTCAGACCGAAACTGTGGTCCATTATCTGATGTGATGGATCTCGGAAGGCCATAACGACTGAACATGTTCTCTAAGGCCTCGATGATACGTTCACTTGAAGTATCTTTCATGATTTCCACCTCATAGAAACGACTATAGTAGTCAACTACCACGAAAACATAATGCTTCGACGGCAGTGGTCCCATCAGATCAATGGCCAAATCTTGCCATGCTGCAGTTGGCATCGGTGTAGGCTTCAGTGGTTTTGGGTTTGGCATAGCTCCAGTAACTTGACACCCATGACATGATCTGACATACTTCTCAACATCTTTTTCCATCTGAGGCCACCATACTTTGGTTCTGAGTGTCTGCTTTGTACCAACTACTCCCAGATGTCCCTGATGAGCCAATTCTACACATTTCATTCTCAACTTCTTTGGAATGACAATTCTGGTTCCCCTAACAACTAGGTACCCAATGCAGCTCAGCTCATTTCTCACTGCACAAAAGTTCACACTGGATTTATTCCACTGGTCATCCTTGAGACACTTTCGCACAGCAACAAGCTCCTCATCAATCTTCGATTCTTCTTCGACTTCTCTCGTCGATATTGCTCGGGGCGTTGCTTCCCTGGCAACAAAACGAATATATTCTTCTGCCTGCATCTGTAATCTGCTAGGTTTGTCTGCAGTGCTTGTGTCCACCAGCCTAGACAACACATCAGCGATGTTCTCTCTACCGGGTCGATACTGAATCTTAAACGTGTACGACATTAACTTCAAAAGCCATCTCTCTATCCTCGCGTTGGGTCGTGACTTCGGACCATACAACACTTCCAGTGGTTTGTGGTCTGTTACAAGCTCAAACTCTATACCGTACAAATATACATGGAATTTCTCGCACGCCCATACAACTGCTAATGCCTCCTTTTCTGTTGTCGAATACCTCGTCTCCACATCAGTCAGCATACGACTAGCATAGCTAATAACTCGTGTTTGACCCTCGTATTCTTGCAGTAAGACCGCACCTAGTCCCACATTACTTGCATCTGTCACCAACTGCGTCTTTGTAGCATCCAGTCTAAAATACCCCAGAGTGTCAGCATCGGTTAGACACTGTTTCAGTTTCTCAAAACTCTGCTGCTGTTCTGGACCCCATACAAACTGCTCATTCTTTCTCACCAGCTTACGTAGCGGTTCTGTGAGCGTAGCCAGGTTTGGGATGTACCTCGCAGAGAAGTTTACCAACCCAAGAAAGCTCTTCACCTCTGCTGCATTTGTCGGTTGTTTGGCATTCTTCATGGCCTTGATGCGTCCCTCTGTTGGCTCTATTCCACGACGTGACAAGACATGCCCCATGAATGTGATCCTCTCCATTGCAAATTCACATTTATCTGGATTCAGAGTAAGTCCTGCCCCCTTCAGGTGCTCCAGGACCCGTCTCAGTCTCTGGTCATGCTCTTGCTTGTCCCTACCATACACTACGATGTCATCTGAAATATTCTGAACACCGTCACAGTCATGGAAAACTTGTGCAATCACCTGCTGATATTTCTCAGGTGCAGCACTGATCCCAAACATTAACCGTTTGTATCTGTACAGCCCTTTGTGTGTCACAAATGTTGTGATGTCACGTGACTCATCATCCAATTCAATTTGATGATAGCCATATTTCAAATCCAACTTACTAAACACTTCTGCCCCATTCATGTTATACAATATTTCATCGACAGTGGGGATTGGATGTCGCTCCCTGATGATTGCATTGTTTGCTTGTCTCATGTCTACACACAACCTAATGTCCCCATTTGGCTTTGGCACCACAATGACAGGACTGACCCATGATGTTGGGTTTTGCACTTTCTCAATAATGTCTAGAGACTCTAGCTCATCTAGTTTATCACTAACCTTTTGTCTCATACTATACGGTACTCTATACATTCTCTGAGCTACTGGTTGCACATCTTTGTTTATGTGTAAACTCAACTGATAACCTTTCAGTTTCCCAATGCCTTCAAAACACTGTTTGTACTCTGTACGCACATCATCGACATAATTGACTCCAATGCTCAATATGTTCAGTTGTTCTGCTGTTTCTCTCCCCAACAATGCTGGCCCTGCACCCTTGAGTACATAAAAATCAGCATAAACTTCACAACTTTTAGTACCCTCTGCCTGCACGGCAACTACTGTACTGAATTTACCCAACAGATCTAGTGGTTTGTTAGCTCCGTATGCATACAACTTCTTTGTGGTTATCTCAGATTTACATGTAATCTTTTGTTTCTTCAAACTTTCCCACAACTTTGCATCAATGAGATTCACTGTGGCCCCACTATCAACAATAACATCTACTGGTAATTTCTGCTTACCCAAACACACTTGCAATTTGTCTGTGGAACAAGAATTCACTCGATTAACATCAACACTTCCTACATGAAATGCATAAGAGTCTGAGTCCGAGTCAGTTTCATTGTCCACCGTGTTTACTTTTCCGTCATGACTTTTGCCAGTTTCTCTTTTAGTCTTGCAGCAAGACGCAAAATGTCCGGCAAGTCCACATTTGTTGCACTGTTGCTTCTTTGCTGGGCAGCTGCCATCCCTTGCAAAATGTCCGGATCTTCCGCACCGAAAACCCTCCCTGTGTTGTTGTGCGCGTGTTCCCGTTGTACGAGTTCCATGTTGCACAGCGTTCACGTTGGCGCTAGCTCCGTGGGTGTTACTCCCGCATTGTGGCCCGTGTGCTCCGGCGTCCATCTGTTTCGTTTGTTTATCCGTTAGTTCGACTGTCGCCGCGATTGTCCTCAGGTCATCCAGCTTTAGATCATGTCCTTTGATCAACAGTTTGGCACGGATCTTGTGTGATCTGCATTTTTCAATCACTTGGTCACGAATTTCCTCGTCTGCATTCTGGAAATTGCAGCGAACAGCTCGTTGCCGCAGCCGTACGATGAACTGCTCTATCGACTCGCCGTCCTCCTGTGCCATGCTCCTGAAGCAATACCGCTCATACGGCACGTTGATTTTCGGCTGAAAATGTTTGCTCAGGGTTTTCTTTGATTTCTCGTAGGCGTCTGACCCCTCTTCTTCCTCCAAGGAAAAGAAGATATCCTGCACTTCTGTCCCGGCAAAGTGTAGCAACAACGCTCGTTTCTGCTCGGCATTTTTCACCCCTCGTCCGACTGCATACAGCTCGAAGCTACGCAGCCATCGCTGCCACGCGATTCCCACATTGCTTGGGTCGCCGTGCGGGTTGAACCATTTGACTTGACTCACGTCACTGCTGCTGAGTTCCATGACTTTTCCACACGAATTAAATCGGAAAATCTCAGTCAAATGCGTCCAAAAGATTCTTCATGATTATCCTGAATTGTCCAGTATCCTCGTCGCCAATTGTAGTGTTATTGTGAAGCCGGATTGAACTCAAAAGTGCGAATTGAATACGAAAATGATTTGTCTCCAGAGCGTTTTATTCCCGGTTCTCGACCATGCCGCTATCCCATAATGTCCCCTAGAGGTCAATCTAATTTACATAGGTCTCATTTGCATAGCACTGTAAACATTGCGTGTAATGCATATACATGTATTATCGGGACACTACACTACACACAACAAAAGAGCTGACCAGTGAAGTTGCACAAATGTCTTGCTGCATCTTTTATAGTACTGGAAGAAATTTGAGAATTTGCTTCGGAGCTACTGTGATTTTTTTTGAATTGCGCGCTGCATATATTGGGCCAAACACGGGCGCGGGCACTACACAAGCAATAGGAATTAGCCTAGAGGTTGCTATGTACAGGTATATGTCCGTGGGCGATATTGGTTGGTCGTGATAGCGCCCTCTAGCGATGGCCGGTTATCCCGTATCAAACAATAACAACGTCTAGCCCCTAGACTACGGTAGGTTATACAGTGCTCATCGTTAGGCACCACCAGCCTACATTTGTAACGCTGAGCACTGAATAACCTTATTATTTATTGTATCCTAGTACATGCAGTATTCAACAGGAGTTAGAGCTATTGTGAAGGAGGAGACCAAATAGTTTATACTCCGTTTCGCAGACTTTTATTCATCGGAAAACGTGGAACTCTCAAAACATTCTAAATGTAGGAAAGCTCACAAATGTACACATACGTACAAGTAGCAGGGGACACAAACACTGTAGCCTATAGGCAAGATAGCTTTTTCTGTCCATTTTTGTTCTGAACCAAAATTAATTTCCCTTCCCCTTGGAGGCGCTGAATAAATGTAGATGAGTGTGGAGCACCACTACGCCAGTCTAGGGTTCACAGTTCAAATCCACTTTCAGACCAGTTTTCTTTGTTCAACCCAATAACAAGCCGCATCCTCTCCAAGTGATCCCTGGGCGTGATCCCTGGGCGTGATCCCTGGGCGTGATCCCTGGGCGTGATCCCTGGGGGTGATCCCTGGGGGTGATCCCTGGGGGTGATCCCTGGGCGTGATCCCTGGGCGTGATCCCTGGGCGTGATCCCTGGGCGTGATCCCTGGCTACATGGCATTTACGTGTTTATACTTGTATCTTCTGACTAGCAGCCCTTGAGCAAAGCCATTGACAAATCAGGAACAGCCAACGTACATGTACATGTAGGGCTGGATAGCTCAATTGGTAGAGCACAGGAACGGAGAATCTGGAGGTCACAGGTTCAAACCCAGCTCCAGTCAATTTTATTGTTCAATTTTGAAAAACAAACCCCAAAACAATTGAATTTAGTTCAAAAATCAAAGTGCAAGACAGAACATTTGCCAAGTTTTTTAATCATAAATTTATTGTTTTCATTTTTGTCTTGCAGTTGGAGCACAAGCCTAAAAAGCTGACCCAGTCCAAACTCCGTGAGATTGCAGCGTTGACTGACATCGATCGGTTTATGGGCCCTGAAAGGCTAGATCCTATCCTAAAAGAAAGGGTTCCAGGAACGCCAGGAAATGCTGAAGTTAGACAGGTAATGTCAAGAAACTTGGGTTGTGACTTTTGAAATTGAGTGGTTTTTCAAAACAAAACAGTTGAATACTAGCTTCTTAAATGTTCAAAGATGTCTGCCCGTGCTCATAATTTTTTGTTTAATTTCTATGGATTTTTTTTTTTGAGTTTGGGTGTAGCACCCTCTGAAAAAAAATGACTTTCATTTTTCACACAAATGAACCCACTCTTTGTGAGCTGAATTGTTGTCTGTTGTCAGGCCGCAAATAATTAAATTTTTGTACGGAAATAATTCACTAAGTAAACGTTGGTAGATTTTTTTCATGGATGTCTCATTCAAAAGTGATTAACCTTTATAGTGCTAGGAAAATGCGTGAAGGAATTGAAAAAAAACCATTCATATATTTTTCGAGGTGAAACTCAAAATAGCACGGGAAATGCATCTTTAAATAAAACCTTCATAATGAATTCAAGACTGCCCCATTTAATTTAGATTTCTGAACTAGATACTAAGATGATATATTCCAATTCTGAAAAGTGACAGAGTAAATATTTCAGAAATTAACAAAATGTCTGCCCCAAATTCACCTCCCCCTAAAGTCTTTGTTGGATAGTCAACATCAGTCGAAAAGTGGAATGTTATTTTTAATAAAAGGAAGAAAATTGAAAGAAAAAAAACCCTGATTTTGTTGTGGAGGTGTTAAAAAAATAAATAGTACAGATGAACACTGCTGTAACGTCTATCTATATCAGACATTTCACTTTAAAAAAACATCCACTTTGGTTTGAATAAATTGAATGGCAATGTTGCATTTGATAACTTTGAGACACTGTCAGGGTATAATTGAAGGGTTGTGTCTTTTCTTACAGTACATCGTCTCCAGTCTTCAAGGCCTGCAGAGTTGGGACATTGAGGAGAACAGGTTCTCGGAGTGGACGCCTCACACCAGGGCCAACACGGAATTCGTGAACATCATCGCCACGCTGCGCAACGCCAACGCCCAGCCGGAGTCGGACCTGAAGCTGGTCCTTGCCTGTCACTATGACAGCAAGTACTACCCCGGTCACACCTTTGTCGGTGCCACCGACTCGGCCGTACCTTGCGCCATGCTGCTGGACCTGGCACACAACTTGAAGGCTTCACTAGATGCCAAGACATACATGGTTTGCGCCGTCTTGCTTTTTTTTTTAACCTTTGCTCTACTTCACACTCAAAGGCCCCATTAATTGTCACTTTTTCGGGGGGGGGGGGGGGGGGGAGTGGACTCAAAAATTGGGGGGGGGGTGGCAGTTGTCAAAATAAAATCTTAAGCCTGTGTGAGCGCGTGTGCCCATTGTCAATGGTCCAGAGAAATAAGCCACTGGAGCAATTTAGAAATGTAGCCGTTTTCATGAATGAGAAGTGTATCAAACCGCAGAATGGTGTATAACAAATGTACAAAGAGGTTGGCTGCACACTATCTACGGTTGTAAAAATGCATGTGAGGCGTGTTTTGTCTAAGGACCAATGTTCGTTATGCTTTTATTGGCCCAAAATGTGTCCATATTTGATGAATCTTAACAGCGAAGAAACGAAACATAACTAATCTATTTGTTGATAAAGTGGGGGGGGGGAAATGTTCTAACGATACAGTATTGCTGAACAAATGTATGTGCTAGCCTAAAATCAAATGAGAACCGTTAACAGGCAATAAACATGAACATTGCATGACAATTGGTAGACTGCTAAGCAAATACCTTGCGCTTATCAAAATAATGTGCTAAGCAGCTTGTCTCTCCCCCTCCCCCCCCCCCCTCCCCACCCCCCTTGAGCTGAGGAGTATGATTTACTAACAGAATTATTGTGTTTGTTTTTGCAGCCGTACACACTCCAGCTCATCTTCTTTGACGGGGAGGAAGCGTTCATTCGATGGACCAGCACCGACTCCATCTACGGCTCCCGACACCTGGCCCAGAGATGGGCTGATCTACCCCACCACTCGGTCAACAACAAGAAAATCATCGATGGAATTGTGAGTGTCAGGGTGCGCCCTCTTGCATCAATTTTTTTCTGTAACTCTGGATGATATGTTATTGTAAATTGATGGTTTTGGCCTGTAATGTTTGAACTACTGCACATCCCTCAAAAAGAAGTTCTCAGAAGTAAAATACCCATGAACCCTAACCCCCTTGAGTGATTTACTAGGAAACTTCCTCACTCTTGCAAAATCCAACAGCAAGTGGTAAACTCTACACCCAAACTGTTGGACTCT
Source organism: Patiria miniata (assembly GCF_015706575.1). Lineage (NCBI taxonomy): Eukaryota > Metazoa > Echinodermata > Asteroidea > Valvatida > Asterinidae > Patiria > Patiria miniata. The sequence goes on from NW_024037072.1 coordinate 38,265,112, forward strand.
GATTATGGTGGTATATACCCAACGTACCTCATGTAAAGCGTAATCAGTTTAAAGTAGATTGCCACGTTGTAGCCGTGTCCTTTGCAATTCAGCATACCAGCTGCGAGTTTAAAGGATGATTAGCCTCCCAAATTATTATTATTATTATACAGTGCTCACTCCAACAGATTCCAACGAAACATGTAGTTGGATTTTGAAGGGTTGGGGTGGTTAAGGTTTAAAGGGAGGGTTACATGTAGATGCACTGTTTACTGTATTGGTTCTACTTTACTATTACATGTAAGCTGGTTCAAAATGTAATTCGTCAGTACTTGAGAGGAGCCAGTCAACACATTTGCGGTTATCAATGCTGTCTAGCACAGACACTGATGATCACAGTGTGTGGGTGTGCACTCTGATGTCACGATTCTGATTTAATTTGTTGTCCATTCCATTCGTCATTCGCACTCAACAATGTATTCATTATGCCCTCAGGGCGAAACTGGTCATTAGTACCGTAAACAGATTCATTACCAAATTCCTGGTAAACATCTCATCCATGTTATAATTTTATAAGATACATGTAGGCGCTCCACATATTAGTATTAATGGCATCATGGGTCGCAATGTGACCTGAAGTTGCATTAACAGTGAGCCCACGTACATGTGTTTCTGTCCCTTCATTTAGTCACGATATGGCCCTTGAGACTACACACAATTGGCTATAATTCTCCCAGGATATTTCGGCATAATATTGTTTGAAACCATCTTAAAATTTCTCACAAAAAAAGATGAAACAATTAAAAATCACTTATAATTACCGAAAACTTTTTTTTGGTTTCATTTAATCAGTTTTTGCATCAATAAATAAAAATGAGTCGTTTGTCCGGAGGTTTTTATGTGGAGATACATGCCAAAATAGGGCCACGTCATCACATCACTTTATCACATCTCTTGGTGTCCGACTTCCATAATTTTAAAACTAAAGATGGTATCAGCATGTGGTTTTCACAGCAGTAATGCTGAAATTGTGCTCATTTAAAATCTGTAATAAAAAAATTTGACCACAGTCGACAAACAACTCATGTAGCTTGATCGCATCACAAATGCTCTTAATTAATAGAAACATAAGAAATACGAATTTACGTTGTTTACAAATGATGGCTTTTCCCCCTGTGATGCGCTGGTGATGTGTAAGAATTTGCTAAAACCTAAGCAATATTCTGTCCCAATTTAATTCTTTTCATCCATTCACATCAATTGTTTTCCTTTGTTCTTGGCAGGGTCTTTTTGTTCTGTTGGACCTTCTCGGGGCACCCTCTCCGAAATTCAATAATTTTTTCTCGGGAAATCCCCAGAGTGACCGAATGTACAAGCACCTTCAGAATATAGGTAAGCAATCACGCTGTTGTAGTAATAACATAATCTGTCTGATAGTGTATTCGGTAACTCTCCCACATCTCTCAAAATCCACCAGGTTTTGTAGGTTTTTGTATGATTTTTGAAGTTATTAACCAAGCTACTATTTAGGGTTACCTCAGTCATGGAATTTTTTTTTTTTTAATCCTGTAAAATCCTGAATTTAAAGCTAGCTAGGAAAATCTTGAAAAAATCATGGAATTCTGTTATTTTAAAAGGAGTCATGGCAAGTTGATATTCCAAGAAAAAAGTCTATAGGAATATCCATGGAATCCTGCACAACCCATACGTGATGATGCTTAATATTTGGCTGTGGCAGTCTTATAGTTTGCATTCCAGTTTACTTTATAATCCAGCGAACAGAATTAGAAGCAATTCTTGGTGCCACACTCGCGCGCACGCAGCAACCATTCTTAACCCTAAGCGCCCTGAATCCTCCAAAATCCTTTTTGCAAATCGGAGGATTTTGCAGGATTGAGGTTACATGGCAAAAGTGCGTTGCGGATTTCGGAGTACGCACTGTGTCAAGGTCTTGGGCCGGACCTTGTGTTGTTTATGCTCAGCCATGCTTAAATTTAGTCCTTGATTATACTTGAAATCCTCCGCACTGCTCTAGGATGTCACTGCCTCTGCCTCAGCCTATTGACAGTCATAGCCGGAGGATTTTGCAGGATTCAGGCAGTGGTCACCCCTCCATGGACCATATTCAAGAAATAATGGAGGAATTTGCAGGATTGAGGCTATATGCTATTTTTCCCATGAGGCCAATTGGAGGATTTTGCAGGATTGAGGCTACATCCTAGCAAAAAGGCCTAGGGAGTTAGGGTTAAAGACGGGGCGCAGGTGCATTTTGGTTACCCTGTTGGTCACAGGAGCCCGGAGTGTGTGATTTTGATGAAAGTCACGCCGCGAAGCGAAAAGTTATTATTATTTTACGGTAGCTACTTGTCAGCTTGTTGCTAAAAAAGTAATTATGATTTCATAAGTTTGGCACAGTGAAAGGACCTGTTTGTTCTTAGAACAAAACTAATCAGCAATTATTGCCACGAGACAAGTTTTTAGTGCTCATCAGGGCATGCTCGGACGGGACGGAACTTGTCGGGAAAACTGTCAGCAGGTGTGGGAAAATTTTATCATAGTTCACCGGGCCAGATAGGGCCGCGATTATTAACACGGTAGCAATTTACGATGTTCATTTCTCAACGTCATCAAGTCAAATTATAACGGTATTTACATAACAAAAATAAGATTGCTCCTTCAGCTTGTGTTTTATAGCATGTGGAAATTGCGGTGCCTATTTCTGTCAGACGTGCGCGGTACACGCATGTTTGTTTGAACAGGAAAACAGCCTAGACTATGCTTTTCATTGTAGCCCTAGGCTATACATTTTACTATGGACATGTACAATATGTATGCACTTTCGAAACCGAACCGAACCGAAGTTTGGAAAAAAAACAATCGAACCGCAACCGAACCGAACCGAACTTTGAGGATCAGTTGCAGCACTAGACTCGTGTGGGCCTGGTGCCACTGCAGTGCCACCTGAGAAAATGGCTGTCACCGAATTAGTAGTCTATACTTTCTCTTTATACACGTATTCTGTATACTTGTTCCTCGTTAATACATGTACACCATTTTGGTACTTTTGTAGTGGTCAGTGCATGGTCTTGTGTCAAACTGGAAGGCTGAAAGGAACTGGTGTCCCTTGCCTGCGAAGCTGTAGGCACAGAGATACCAAAAGAGCGTAGTGTTGGTCATGGAAAGCCCTAATTTTGTCCTGGAAAATTTATGGAAAAGTCGTGGAATTTCTGTTCATAATTTCTGTGAGAACCCTTATTACTTTACATAGGTCTTGATGTCCTTTGAATGATCATAATGTGGCATTAATTTGGTTCCTGGTAAAAAATTAAAAAGCCTGGCGAATGACCAATAAATGATGTCAAGAGTCTATGCAAATGTTCCCATCAGACCAAGTAATTCAGATCCCATATATTTTAATGACCCACCTTCTTATGTAACTTTTTTTTCCCCAGAACGCCGTTTAGCTCAGAACAATGAGCTGATTTCTTACTCTAACGACGGTCCTTATTTCAACGGGGCTACCTACCGAGGGATGATTGAGGACGACCATAAGCCGTTCCTCAATCGAGGTAAGACTCTTTTTGCTGCTCCAAGAGAGCCAGCCAAGTATCCTCTTTGTATGTGACTGACTGACTGCCACTTGTTACACATTTCACTGCCTGTCAGTATGTGACCTACACTAGTCTGGAGCAGCTTTATGAGGCGTGCCTATTCATGTATGTGAATTGCATTAGTTTGGTGCTGCTTGTTTCCTGTACTTTCATGATCCCTGTGTCGGCAATAAGTTAACTCTCCGTGTGAACAGAAAAAGTGGACTTTTCAATTTAATACCTGGTACTTGGTTGGTTCTTCTCCTAAGTACTCCGCAGGGGAGTTTTAACAGGAGGCCAGAAACACAGGGGCCAAACACTTCTCTTAGCGATAAGTGTTGCTGGGTTCTTTAACATGCATTGCATTACACAACACACGGGACCTAGGGCTTTACGTCCCATCGGAAGGACGAAGCAGTAATGGTAAAGTGCCTTGCTTAAGGGCACAAGTGTCCAGACCCGGGCTTGATCCACATTCTGCTGCCTGTGAAACACCAGAGCATGAGTCGGTGCTCTTAACCGCTAGGCCATGACACTCCATCATGCTACCACTACAGACTAATTCCACAAATTTTGTTAACCATGGAATTAAATTTTTCGCACTTATGGATCATTTTTATTAGGCTTTCCTTGTCTTTTCTTTTTTAAATTCTTCCCGGCAATGAACGCATGGATTCCTCAAATGCCCCCCATGACACTGCAGCTCAGAAACCTCAGGAAAACCATGGCAAGTTAAGACGATGAAGTCATTTTTACCCCTCAGCCGAGAGGCTCGAGGGGTATTGTCATCGCCTAGGGCGTCCGTCCGTCCGGATGTGTGTGTGTCCGTCCGTCCGTCCGGGCAGCTTAGTTTCCGGATGATAACTTGAGTTAGAAATGTTGTTTGGGGTTGTAACTTCGGTAGGGGGTTGCCCTTGGGAGTAGGCAAGTTGGGATTGGTTTTGGGGTCAAAAAGTCAAAGGTCAAGGTCACCGTGGTGAGTTAAATGTAAATGGTTTCCGGATGATAACTTGAGTTAGAAATGAGATTTTGGTGTCTAACTTTGGTAGGGGGTTGCCCTTGGGAGAAGGCAAGTTGGGATTGGTTTTGGGGTCAAAAGGTCAAAGGTCAAGGTCAGCATGGTGAGATAAAGGTAAATGGTTTCCGGATGATAACTTGAGTTAGAAATGAGATTTTGGTGTCTAACTTTGGTAGAGGGTTGCCCTTGGGAGTAGGCAAGTTGGGATTGGTTTTGGGGTCAAAAGGTCAAAGGTCAAGGTCACCATTGTGAGTTAAAGGTAAATGGTTTCCGGATGATAACTTGAGTTAGAAATGCGATTTTGGTGTCTAACTTTGGAAGAGGGTTCCCCTTGGGAGAAGGCAAGTTGGGATTGGTTTTGGGGTCAAAAGGTCAAGGTCAGCATGGTGAGATAAAGGTAAATGGTTTCCGGATGATAACTTGAGTTAGAAATGAGATTTTGGTGTCTAACTTTGGTAGGGGGTTGCCCTTGGGAGTAGGCAAGTTGGGATTGGTTTTGGGGTCAAAAGGTCAAAGGTCAAGGTCACCGTGGTGAGTTAAATGTAAATGGTTTCCAGATGATAACTTGAGATAGAAATGAGATTTTGGTGTCTAACTTTGGTAGAGGGTTGCCCTTGGGAGTAGGCAAGTTGGGATTGGTTTTGGGGTCAAAAGGTCAAAGGTCAAGGTCACCATTGTGAGTTAAAGGTAAATGGTTTCCGGATGATAACTTGAGTTAGAAATGCGATTTTGGTGTCTAACTTTGGAAGAGGGTTCCCCTTGGGAGAAGGCAAGTTGGGATTGGTTTTGGGGTCAAAAGGTCAAAGGTCAAGGTCACCGTGGTGAGTTCAATGTAAATGGTTCCGAATGATAACTTCAGTTAGAAATGAAATGTTGGTGTCTAACTTCGGTAGGGGGTTTCCCATTGGTACAGGCATGTTGGGACTGGTTCTGGGGTCAAAGGCCAAAGGTCAAGGTCACCACGTTGAGTTAAAGGTTAATGGTTCCCGGATGATAACTTGACTCTGGCTGAGGGGTTTCAACAGCAACGCTGTTATTTTCAATTTCAGAGGTTTGACAAAACACCAGAATCAGTCTCCGACGTGGTAACAATTTCCGTTCCTACTTCGCAGGTGTGGACGTCGTGCACGTTATCGCCTCACCATTCCCGCCCGTCTGGCACCAACCCAACGACAACAAGTCCAACCTGAACCGCAACACCATCTCCAACCTCAACAAGATTTTCCACGTCTTCGTGGTGGAGTTCCTGCACCTGAAGCCCCCCGAATGACATACAACGCCGGTCAACCCTAGCCCGCACCAGCTGCACTCCGGCACGCCGCCGCTGCTCAAACCGACGCACAGCGCTTTTGTATTGTGTTCGTTGTCGCTTGTCCGCTTTTGTGCCTAGGTTTTGCAGTTGGCTAGGGTTACCGGCCCAAACTGAGTAATAAGAGAAAACAAAAATTGCATTTAGAGGACAGTTGCTATGGTGAAATTAAATATCTGCCTTGATTGCCATCAAGTTGAAAAGTTTTTAAGAACTTTTTAAGCTTATATTCAGTAAAACACTCAAATACCTTTAAAAGTTCAGAAAAGCTGGGAACAAAATTTCAATACATTCTTAACTCCTTAGGCATTTTTTTGCCAGAAAACTTCCGAACTTAATGTCTGGGATCATTCCACTTAATATTTACACGAACAGTGCAAACGTTTTGAATAATTTAACATTGGCTGTTTACAAAAAAAGGTTTGATAATGTTGGCAACATTTGATTGAATTGAACACACTCCTGGGCACAATTTCACGGCGCTGCTAAGCACACGATCTTCTGCTAAAAGAGCCTCCATCTATTTCATGGAGTCCGTAAGCATAAGCACAGCAAAAGGCATGCTTTACTTCAAAGGAAAAATTTGCTAAACTTAGTGACGTAACAATAGAAATCTCTCCACGCGCGCACGACTGTAGCACATCCACGCCTTGAAATAGTGCTTAAGGCTGGCAAATTTTTCCGCTATGCTAAGCACAAGTTTTCTGCTAACTGTTAAGCAACGTCGTGAAATTGGGCCCAGCTCAATAAGCTAATGGCAATTTTTTCGATTTGTCAAATTTCAAGTGGTTCCAAGTCCAGTGTGCAAAAAAGAATTAGGGACTGTAATCTGCATTCAGAAATCCTTCAAACATCTTCAAAACCTCCCGGTAGAGTTTGAAGACTCTAGGATGGTTTAAGGGTTGGCGTATCCACATGCGAAACCACTAGTCAAATTAAGCAATCTTTAAACATAAGCAATTTTACCAAGTTTAAAATTAATAAAGAAAAATCACCACAGCAACTGCCCGTGAGATACAGTCTCACTATTTACTCAAAGTGCATGATGGGATTGCATGTCACATGATCGACTTATCCAGGTTACATTGCACGGATTTATCGTAATCAGAATAAGGGTGTGATTCTTATTGCAAATTTTGGGCGGGTAACCAATATGTTATTCAATGTTTTAGTAATAATAACATTTTTTATTTTTATTTTTGAGAGTAATAATGAGCAAGTGGTAGAACAAATACTACCTCATGATTCTGCGCAAATTTCATGGAGCCATCTGTTAAGCAGAAAATTCATCACAGAAATTGTTTAGCAATATTTACTAAGCAAAAACAGATTATTAACCAAAGTGTCATTCGCTGGATACTTGTTTTTAGTTGTACCTTTTTCTTGCTTATCCGCTCCATGAAATTGAGGGCTGCCTTTTTTGGCCCCCAAAGTGCAAGGTATTTGAAAAGCCAAGTTCGGTTTGTACGCTACAATCTGCCATTTTACAAATAAAAAGAGAATGTGTTTTAACGCCGTTTATTTTTGTGATACATTATATCAATACAGTGTGTGTTTTTTGGACGTCTTGCATTACTGGAGTATATAGAGCAGCTATCAGCATTTGTCGTTTAAAAGAAAACAGGCATCCAGAATTTAAAACGTAACATAGAATTTCCGGGGTTTGTTCTCAACCGAATTTCATGACGCCGCTTAACGATTAGTCGTCAAGTTATGCTAACTACGGCAGACAAAAAATAAAAGCATTATCTTGAGGCCTAGACCTGCTCAAACTGCCGCAAGTACGGAAGTAAATAAATTGCAACAAACGGAAATTGTGCCAAATTTACGTCGCGTTTTCTTCAAAATATTTCTTCAAAATTCTTTTGAATAGCCGAGCGAACAACAAATCTGAATTCAAATATTTCATCCTCCTCATTGAAGCTCAAGATAGGGTCATGATCTATAAATTGAGAAAAAAATTATTAATTTTTTTTACTGTTATTTGAACGTTTTTATTTACTTGAGGATTTATTTCTAACATATGTGTAGATGTGCTTGTTCGCCTGTTTTAGATGTAAATTGATAAATGTTTTACAAGTGTTCGTACGAGCTGCATTCATAAAATTCAAATATTCAAATGAGTTTTTGCTACTAGCCTTCAAACATTCCCCATGTATAAAATAGGTTGAACCGAGCAAACTTGTATCATACAGCATTATATAAACATCTATAACATCATGTAAATTGGGAAATTATTTATATTTTATTAACATATTTATGATGCATAACTTTTTTTAAAAACCCACAATTTTTTTTGGTTTTATGATTAATTGGAGCATTAAGTAAAGTTTTTGCTATTAAGTTCTTGTCAAGTTGTGAATAGCAATAAGCCAGCTACCCATTCTTCCCCGGCCAAATCCATTGAGCACATTGGCTTTGTCAGCCTCTCACCCATACAACCTTTTTAAATAATACTAGTTATGAGACGTTCCGAACACCATGTTGTAAAAATAGTAGAGGATTTGCATGGTTTATCAAAGGCCAAATATATTTTACGTCCAAGAAAAATCTGGAAAACAATAAAACAAAGTTTTGGCAAAGAATTGACTGATATGTTTGTATTTCTGTGACAAGTCCAGTTGTGTGTGACTAGAACTCAAGTGTGGAACATCTCAGTGAGTGTTGCTGCAGATGTGGCTGTGTCCGCATCAATTGGCTATGACCGGCATTGACGCACAAGTCTGTGGCAAGTGGCTGTAGCCGCTAGCCAGTTGCTTCCATAGAAGCGTATGTTATATACAGCCGTAGCCAAGTGCTTCGGACATGGGCTAAGATTGGTGGACTCTCTGCACAAGTACCCACTCAAATAAGCCATTCTGAGAAATAGAGGGCGCTGTTTTGGTAAAACCAATACCCCGTCTACCATATAATGAAGGAATTCTGCATACTTTTGAGGGCGCTCCCAAGAATAATCCCGTTTATTGAATCTTTTTAGTAATTTTAGATGAATATAAAAACCAAAGCTTGTGTAAAATGTAAATTTTGAGGTGTAGCAATATGTAAACGTGTCAATAACCCCAAAATAGGTGGTGTTAGAGCGCCCTCAATCCTCGGAATAAGGCCAATTAGATGTATGCCATTGCAGCAGTAATTGACCTATCGCCGTTTGCGAGTAAGCCAAGCCCCTTGGACAACCCTATGGAGTTTTTGTACGCTAAGCTTTGTTTGTCTCAGATGTTGCGCGTTCTGCGTCCATTTGTATATCATGTAATTGGACAATACTACAAGCTGCGTTGACGTGATTCTAACGCGATGGGTCAATAGTGCCAACAGTTTTGTGTATGTTGGTCGTGCGTGCAGCCCTCTGTAGAGGAGTGCATGGCACAACGTGTCCCTTACAACAGCTGTTCTGATAGGTCGCACAGCGTAACATACTGAGCCTGTCCATAATGAGGCTTTTCATTGGATGAATGCAAAGAAAATAATTGATTTATGAAAATGAGAGTTTCTGTCATTTCCAAATTAAACTTGTTCCAGAACACGCATCTGAATCTGTTGTTACCTTTTCCAATGCGCTGGAAGAAAACATTTGGCAAAAACACACACAGTAATTGAATTAGATTTCTTTTATGGATTTAACTTTATAAATCTTGTATTTTATTCCAAGCTCGAGGAGACAAAACAGCTGACTTTCCAAGTTCAGAAGCAGCAGCAAAAGAAATGCAGTCTTATATCAAAACGTTTCACAGCCCGAAGTGTTACATCATTAATTTTTAAGACAAATTGTAATTTATAACAGTAAACTTCATATTTATCAATTCATATTTTTTTGGACAATCAACAAGGTGCGCTGTTTTTTAATTTTGAATGCTGTTTTTAATTTTGAAAACCTGACAGAGTTTGAAGGGAAGAGCATATCTATAAAAAAAAAAACCACCAAAATTTGAAATAAAATCCTTTGGTTTGCAAAAATCTAGTATACAACAGTATATCCAGCTGTTGTGGCTTATAGCAAATGGCAAGGAATAATTTATGCATTATATTTACATATTTTTTACAAAGTTGCATAAAATTTCTAAACAATATGAAAATGCAGGCAGAATACATTCAAAGGAAACAAGCTTAAGACACTTTTTTCTTTGTTTTTGTTTTAGTTTTAAAAACAAACCAAAAAATAGTTTCAAGAAAAATGTAGACTGGTTCCTGCCCCACTAACTTTAAATTGGGGAACTAGGAACCAGTCTAGGCAAAATAAAACTGATGATCTGTAAGAGTTGGGACAAGAAAAATTATTTTTGCCCTACAAAAAAAAGCAGTTCTTGTTCCCCAAAGTTTGCAAATGGGACTTTCTCTGGTTAGCTGTGACCTTAATGCCGCATCTTGTTTTACACAGTATTTTTCAATTGCCACAACTTTTTTTAAAACAGCTTTGCAAAGAAGTTGTGCAGTGTATGTCTAGCAGAAAAAGGTTTTACCTCACAACACCCAAAATTAGCTTTGGACAAGTGATTTGAACACACAGCATTAGTCCTGATCACTTCAACACCTGTGAACACGGGTTACCAGACATACACTGCCCAACATTTCTGCAAAAAAAGTAAACAAGTTGTGAAGACTGAAAACAAATTGTAAACATCCGGTACCATTTTTGTTTTCAATTCATGCAGATATTTTGATGCATGATGAATTTGGAAGTCCCCAGCATTTTTTTTTAGAGAAAAAAAGTGTCCTGTACAATCCTCCTAAAATATATTCTCCTAAATATATTCTATGACCAATTCAAGAAATATCCATACAAATGTACATTTTTTTTCTTTTTACAATTTCATATACATAAAGTACATTTATCTTGAAAAAGTATTGACTTTTGTCTGATTTTATCTAAAATGTGAGCAGCGCACTCCCCCAAGAAAATTAATTAAAATAAAGAACTTGGGTGAAGTGCACATTTGTAAATTCTAGGTTAGGGGCACAATGAGCCGTTTGGGACATACATTTTGTATTCTTGCAAATCACATGGGACTAGGCCATAAGTGTCAACAACAGGCCATGTCTATAAGCGAACGAAGGGCTTCTATATGGGGTCCGTGCACAAGTACCCCCTCAACGGTAAGAAAATGAGAGTTGGGGGAGACCACTGTGAGAGACATTCGGACGCTTTGCTGATGAGCCTGTCATTCACGCAAAGATGCTGTGGCTTTGCGCCGAGTCCGAATAAAATTAGTAGTGCATACTTTATGCTATATGCGCGTGAACCAGTACACGCACATACGGTGTGTCCAGCCCATGGGTCTTTCAAAAGTGGTCAAATAACGCCCTCTCTTGTTCATGCACGGAACCCATAACAATGCCATTTTTCGCGAAATCAACACTAAATCAGAGCTGTATATGGAAGAAATTAGTGGGGAGTGTGGCCTAGTGGTTAGGGTTCATGACTCATGATCAGAGGGTCAGGGGTTTGATTCCAGCTGCTGGTCATATGTTGTGTCCTTGGGCAAGCCATTTCACCCCCACTTGCCTCTCTCCACCCAGGAGTATAAATGGGTACCGGCATTAGCTCGGGAGTAACCTGCGATGGACTAGCATCCCATCCAGGGGAAATAGAAATGTTCTCAGTCGTTTCATGCTACTGAAACTAGACACAAACGCCGGCCTGATGGGCCACATCCAGGCTCGTGACGGACTTTACTACTACATGGAAGAAATTAAAAAGATTGAAGACTGTAAAAAATATAATTTTTGAGATGTAGCAATGTGTATACTTGCGTCAATAAACTTAAATTCACGACTGTTTCTACCCCTTAAATGGGGTCAATGCCCTGCCCTACTTTGCTCAACAATAACTCCTATTCATAACTTCACGATGGAATGTCCAAATACCATAAAAAGAAACAGCATTTCTCAAGAGAATTAAATTTACTTCCAGAATCTACATGTTGCAACAACTTAACTTCGATCCAGGCTGAGTTCCACCTAATTTTGCCTGAACACTTCACATATTTTATGTATTTGCAGGTGGTTTCCGTGTACAATTTATATATTCCATCAAAAATGAATATTTATTTGTACAAAAACTATACCCACTATATTTTGGTAATTATATTAACCCGTGAAATCTGTATAAATAAAGGCTTTATAGTATTTCATATCATAAAAGCAAATAGAGACTTTTTTTTTTTTTTAAGTTATAGCGATTGGAAGCACTTTATTTGTTGTTCTGTATGATATACATGTAAACAGCTTAACTTTGAATTATTGCTAAAAAAAGGAAATATTTTTGGCAAAACCGGAACAATGCAATATAAATGCTATTAAAGTATACACACAAGTACACTCAAGGACCAATCCAGGCACGCTAACAATTCTATCACGAAGGCCCCCTTCAATGGCCAAAGCATTGTGCTAGCTATTGTTCAGATAATCTGTCCTGGGCCACAGCTGCTTTGTACCATAGCGTGCACAATGGTTTCTCCATTGGAGGGGGACTCCTGTCTGTACAGTGATCACGTTGCCTGGATTCATCTATGTACGAATGAAGCTGATAATTCTAAGTACCAACGAAACATATTGTTACAATTGTAAGGCAAGTCATCCACTATTAAGAGAGGATCCATTCATAAATGAATAGATAGGGCCTTCTGTGATGGGCTGCTGTCCCACGAGAGCAAACATGGGAGACTTTCATACGTTGGGTTACATGTTTGTTATCGGTGTTTAGTCAGTGGCGGCAGCAGGTAGGACCTGCTGTGATGGCCTTTCCCTTCGCTTGATGAGCTCTGCTTTCTATCCCCTGCTGGACTCACGGTCTGCAAAGCACAAAATGAATATCAAGGGCTGGTTAGATACCCATTCAGAGGTATAAGGCTATGGGAGAAATGGACAATGTTGTCTTGTGCTGTGGATATTCAATGTAGGGAACCCGGGGGGTATGCAAAATCGTATTGAAATTGGAGGATTCAGGACTGTTAGGGCTATTGACGACAAAGAGGTTTTGCTTCCGAACAGATATGTGTATATTCCTTTGTTTTGCATTGTGTATGCACATGCATATGCTTAACCCGACCGGTAACTCCCTAGGCATTTTTGCTAGGATGCAACCTCAACCCTGCAAAATCCTCCAACAGCCTCCATGTAAAATAGCCTGAATCCTGCAAAATCCTCCGTTATTTCTTGAGTGTGGCCCTCGCAGGGCTGACCACTGCCTCAATCCTGCAAAATCTTCCAACAGTCACTGTCAATAATGTTGAGGCAGAGCCAGTGACATCCTGGAGCAGTAGGGAGGATTTCAAGTATTATCAAAGCCTAAATTTATGCACGGCTTAGCATAAACAACATGGCCCAAGAGCTTGATACAGTGCATCTTCTGAATCAGCAACACACTTTTGCCATATGTTGCCTCAATCTTGCAAATTCCTCCAATTTGCAAAGAGGATTTTGGAGGAAATGACACGGTGAGGGTAAATACTTTATCAGATCCATTACCAATGCACTATCAAAGTGATTATGTAAGATCTGCCAAAACCGGTTGGCACAGCAATGGGATCCCGCCGATGCAAACATGGCCACCACTCACTACGGACTCCTGTAGTTTCTGAGCATTTTTGTTTTGTTTATTAGGAAGTTGGAAAAATAATCTACAGGAATGTGACTTTTATTTACATGATTACAGTCTACAGCGAAATGATTGATCATCGTGAGGTTGCATTTATTGACCACTTTTGCGAGTGATTTTACTTCGCTTTGAATACACGTGCAGTACCAATGGCTGGATCCGTTGCCAGAATATGTGGCATGATCCATCATTAGGATTAAGCCAGTGACCTTGCTCGATACTACGTAACACTTCAATAGTGGATAAAAGCAGCAATCTAAAATGGCGAACTCCTATTAAAGCCTTGCATCTGCTGCAAATCTCAATTTACTACTGCAATTCATCTTCTTGCAATCAAATCATACAGGATAAAATTTGTTATCAGAAAAGAGGTTGAAAAATCAACAATTTAGGATGCGTTTCAAACTGATGGGTATCGCACGATATATCCTTGCAATGTATGCGTAGCGGAGAGCCAATTGCATTTAATGCCATAAGACCACACTCTTTAAATGACTTTCAAGATAACCATCTCATACCTGTAAGCTTTCCAGGGTGGTTTTCGAGATGGATATAGGTACAGAGGCATTCGTGGTGGCTTGACCGGTCGATACTGGCAGCAGTCCAACATTCAAATTACCTGAAGAAAACAACACAAATATGTTACACACGGATTCTAGGTGTACTTGGGAAACGAGACAAGACCAGCCTCGTAATGCTGGTACCAGAGCGCACACAATTCTCTTCAATTCAGGCGATTCACAATGCAGTGCGCCACCAAGAGTTGGCCACCGAGAGATCACTTTTCCCAATCCATTGTTAGGAGATGGTCGACAAATTCACAGCGCAGGACATTTGAAATTGTTCGTTTTTCCGGTCAGTAGTTTTGTTAGTGATATGATTTGAGTATTTCCTGCCCTTTTCTTGTCTTTTTATCAATATGGTGGGTTTTTTGGTAAGGCGGCAGAATGCCTATGCTCAATTACATGTGCCTCAAGATGTCTACTGACACTCAATCAAATGGGCCATGTTTTGTTGACCGTAAACTTGAAAAATGGGCTCTCCATGGCAAACTCTTGGTGGCGCACTGCATTGTGAATCGCCCGAATTGATTCAGAATAGATATTCACTGGAAGTCTTTTCATGCATCTGGTCTAAGCAATGTGCCACATTGAGCGTATTTATTTGCTTTATTGGGGTAATCCTATATGATAGCACTGCCCGCCTCACAAGTGATGAGCATTGAGTGAGTCAGTTAGTAGACGGGTACAAAGAGGACACTAGGCTGGCTCTCGGGGACCAGCAAAAATGCCGGTTGTTGACTTTGACATATGGGAAACCAATTCGGGCGATTCACAATGCAGTGCGCCACCAAGAGTGTGCCATGGAGAGTCCATTCTTCAGGTTTACGGTCGACAGACAACTTGAGCTAATTTGTTATAGATTGGAGCATAGCGTTCTGCCGCCTTACAAAAAACACCATATTGATAAGAAGAAAAGAAAAGGGTAAACAGATCCACAAATCATACCCTTACGAAACTACTGACCGGAAAAAACTAACATTTCAAATGCCCCGCGCTGCGAATTTGTCGACCATCTCCCACAATGCACTGGGAAAAATGAACTCTCCGTGGCAAACTCTTGGTGGCGCACTGCATTGTGAATCGCCCGAATTCAACCTGTGACTGAAATCATGTCGCATTGTTTCAGCCAGCTGATCATTGGGATTACATGTATAGCACAATTCAACTAACTGCAACAGCTGAAAACAAAAACGTCAATATCGGTTGTCAAACAAAGCTCAATAGACAATGATCTTGCTCCCAGAGTTATAAGTCAGTTCGGCGTTTCAACTGGGCTGTGCATGTGTGCAGTGATATGTGTCATTCACGACAATTGAATGCTCATTGAAGGCACGTGAACTTGCAAGGAAACTGTCACACGACGCTCGTGCGTTAATTAATTACGAGCAGAATGGGCTTTCGTGTACAATACGCTCGAGTCAAGCCAGCGTTTTTATCCCAAATGACCTTTGACCTTGACTACTTCATTGAGATACCGAACTGGCTTACTGTCAGCATGATTCGGTAAAATAAATTGCGTGTTCCTGCAACATAAGCAGGGAAAACAATTATGTGCGTCTTTCAACTAAGTAACTTTTTTAGGGTTTTAACAGTATTCTGTTTATTTTGCTACATGTATACATAAAGCCAAATAACTATTAAAGGAAGTCATCATAATATGCAGGCATGCAACTGGAAATTTAGGAAAAACGAGGAAACTCCCAAACCACACAAGACTTTGTACAGTGTTTTTCAATTTGTAATGGCATTCATGAGAAGTAAAAAACAAGGAAATCAGCAGATCCGAGGAACAGTTGCATGCCTGAATATATCTTTATGACTACCGCCAAAACGTTAGCATTTGAGCAGATACAATGTAAGTCAACTGCATCTTGCCAAAGATGGCTTTATTATTTGTTCAATGATAGCAATGATAATCTCATTGCAATAAACACAACTAGAGACAATATGCATTAATAGCCAATATACAACAGGTGCAACTGCAATCTTTTCTCCAGATTTGTGATTTTTGCTGACTGACGGTTCCCATTTCAGAGGCAAAAAAATATGACAAGCATTGCAATAAACAGGGACGCCCTTATCAGATAAGAAAGAAAAGGCACACTTCAGCACTCAGGAACGTTCTTATTTATTTTTAAGATGATATGAAAGATTGTAAGTACGCGGCTTCACCAAGAGGACCTTAGTGATCAGAGTTAACGTAAAATATTGAAGGGAAAAACCCAGCTTACTTCTATCTTGAGCTTGACTGCCGGAGGTTGTTGCTTGATAGGTGGGTAGTAGGAGGCTCTCTGGGATGGTACCAGGGGAGGTGGCGTAGACGATACCTTGGGCAGTGTGGTACATCAGGGGCGAGGAAGCGCTCGAAGATGCTGTTGAGTTGCAAGATATATATAGTTAGACCTCCCTGTGTGATTAACAACTAGGCTTGGTTAAGGTCAGCTGGTATTCCTGGGAGGACTGTGGACTGCAATAGGCAATACAAAAATACATGCAGTTTTGCAACAATTGAAAAAATTGTCACTTAATTGAGCACTTACAATATAGCTGGTAACGGTAGGGCTACCGGCACATGTACGTGTAGGTATTCAGGAGACGTGTTTAAAGCCAAGTACCGGTAGGATTGTTTACAATTACCCAGAAAAGTACCAACCGATTTAATGACAGAAACCTTGCTCAAAATGAAGAAAGGCCAGAAATGGTAATGTTTGGAAGAAAAGTATTGAAGGCATGGTATAATCAAGGGCAAATCTAGCAAATTTTCAGGAGGGTGGGAAGAGATGGGCTCGAGTATGTTTTTTTTTTTTTTAAAGGGGAAGGAGATTAAGTATAGAGTATTGTGCACTATTTCCACATTGTAATATTCAAATTAAAAGATATGTGTAGCTGATGGCTTGTGAGGGAGATATTCAATGATTAAATTTATTTCCTGAACATTGAAAATTAAAAATATAAAAAAAAACCTTTTTTTTTGCCCCTTGTTTTTTTTTCTTGGGGGTATAATATAAGTGCATTCAAGCCTTCACAGCAGAAGAGGGCGCTATTAATAACAAGATGAATCAAATCTAGTCTTGGGAACTTCGGCACCAGAACCCCCCCCAAAAAAACTCAAAGCGTACCCTGATGCATTTGCTTGAAAATAAGTCGCGTGAGGTACGCATGCTCAGAACTTGATACACATAGCACCCTCTACGGCCCACAGCAGCTTGGCCACACTTGCCCAGTTACATCAAGCGGAACAACAATCCACACCAAGTCTTGGACTTGGACTTATAAGCCTTGATTTGAACCTACCTATGGATGCCTCATGAGTCGACGATGACGATGTGATGGTCTGGCTGGCGGTGGAGGTTGCAGAGGAGGCAGCTGCTGACGTCACAGTAGGGGAGAGGACCAAGGGACTCGTGGGCCCACCTGACTGCTGCAACCTGCAACGGGTTCACATGTCATTGTAAGGAGTCAGGGAACCACTCACGTGCACTTTCATTTGTCACAGGTAAAATACAGTTGACCAAGGCCTAGCCTAGTCTGAGTATCACTCGTTATCCGCGGAGCAAGTCTCCTGTATAATGTCTGGTATCTCTAAACATGCAGATATATGCAAGCTGCACACCAGCCAATCGCAGTAGACTTTACTACATCGTGATGTCATTTCATTCCCAAATCAGGACTAAATGGTTTGATTGGTCAATTCGAATGCTAACTTGTAATTGTAATACAACAACAGCTGGGTGCATATCGCGTTACATGATACAGAGCGCGTGACACAGTTTATTTTTTATCCATTGTCTATTACACGCAACGGGTGAATGACCGAAGACCTGATATAGAAAGCGCCCACTGATTGGTCAAAATCTAGAGGTCAAGAGGCGATTGTCTTGCCTAATTAATCAGTGAATCTGCTGACATGTATCATAGACCATGGCATTCACCGTGGTCTATTACATAGACTAGGCTTAGCCCAAATAAGGGCGTAATTTCATTGTGTTTAATAAGCAGAAAGTAACGATAGGTAAATTCATCAGTAAAGCAAAAATCAGTCACAACAATTGATGTTTTTGTTTTTCACCGTGTAGATGGTGATGTTATTTTTTGTTTTCAATGTGTAGGCAGTGACATGATGTTCATTTTTTTCACCATGTAGATGGTGATATGTTGGTTTTGTTTTCCATTAAGGGGATGGTATGTGATTTTTTGTTATTCACCACGTTGATGGTAATATATGTTGGTTTCTTTTTTCATCATGTACCCGTAGATGGTGATGAGATGTTTTTGTTTCTCAAAGAGTAGATGGTTTGTATTGGTAAAAAAATTGCGGTGTCTGCATTATTGATAATTTAATCCGATGAACACTCAGTTGCATTTTCACTTTAGCTGCAATTGAAATCAGTTATTTAAGGAAATGTTTGTGGTACTGATATATTCCGCTAGAGGGAAGGACATGTTTGTCCTCTTGATGCAGAGAGAAAACAACATGCACTGCTTAACTCTCAAAACAAACTTTGAAGTTTCATTGAACAACACCATAAGGAGGGGCCTTTTGGTACATGCACTTGGATGTGACAGACTAAACAGTTTTTTTGCACACTTTCTTGGCATTCTTTAAGACCTTACTGGTGTTATTGAAATGTGGGGTATTCATGTACCCGGTAAGTGCCCCCCTCAGGGGATCTGTTTGAAATTTCACGGCAAATGCCTTGGAAAATACAAATGAAAGCATCACGAAACGAAGAGATGTCACAAGCAAGATTTTGCCAACAGCATCCAGGCTGACCATGCTGTGACCTCTCGCAAATGCCATTTTGTTTGTCATGCCTTCACATCTACAGGATTAGAAAAGATGGCACAGAGAGAGTGAAAAAAGCTGTTATTCTTAGATAACAGATATTCCCATAAGGTAAAAAGCAAATCCCGATACGTCAGATGCCCTGCTCTTGGCACAAAGGAACGAGACTGATATTTGTTCGCAGAGTCTCAGACCAATTTTTTTTTCGGTGCTCGAGGGTTTCAGGAGGTATCGAGTGGAGGGATGGATTTCAAGAAAACCGATTACCACGGACACGACAACAAGATGTAACTGAATCAGCGAAAAAATGAAGCTGAAATTCATGAAAAACAAGTTTTGAGTTTCGAGGCCTGAGAGAATAAATTATGGTGTACTTCTAAATCTGTAACAAAATGTATAATTGTTCATCCCCTCTGGTGGTGAACAAAATGGAATTTTTTCTCGACTTGAGCAAGGGAATTAAACACTGCTCAGCTCAATCTCATAAAATTGATTTTTTTTTTTCAAAAAATTCCAACAAAAACAAATCTGAAGTCTGTGGGACTTTTCAGTCCGTTTAAAGTTAAGTAGCCTTTGCAAATTTTAATTAATTAATTGAATTGATAATTTTTTTTTAAAACAGGTGATAAGTGGATCACACTTTTTTTTTGGCGGTCGATCCCTATATATTTTGTGTTCTTAAAAAGTCTAATTTTGTGCATATATGTTTTCAACAATGACCTTTGACCTCCAATTTTGGAAGAGTTGTCATGAACCCCCCACCCATCCAAGTTATCACTCCACACCAGGACCGCTCCTCACAAGTACACTCCATCCAAATTATATTAAAATCCATCAAAGTTAGTTTGTGGACAAAGAAACATTTGAAGCATATTTGAACAATGACTTCTAATGACCCCTGCATGATCTTTGAAAATTAAACTGGCTTAATTCGTGTACTACGCGAGCAAACGAGTGGCAAACTTGATGCGTCTGCCCCACTGGAGTTCTCAAAAGTGATCACAAAGCGACTGCGTTCCACTTTTGCCGACGCCACAAACTCCTCCACAAACCTCCCGGTGGATTTTGAAGGAAGCTTTGCAATATCTTACCTGTACAAGAAATGCGGTGGGTGGATTGGCTGGTTGGGTGATGGTGACCCTTGACCTTGGCCCTGATGTAACTGCAGTACTCCGGCTGGTATGGAGGTCCCAGCAGGTAGGCTGGTGCCTGGATACATGAACACAAATCAGCAAAATAATTGATCCTCCTGATTTTACTACAACTTTGATCATTTCTTGACTGGCGCTGTACAGATCTTGGCACCAACGTGTTGCAGTGGAGTCCACTTCTGTGTCTCCACATAAGAAATACAAGGCTTTTTTGCATTTAGAATGTAAAGCTTGATTGACTCAAATTATAGGTTTTGCCCTTCACCGACGTTTAAACACTGTATACTCAGTGTGTTACCTCCCAAGTGAAAGTTGGAAAAAATTGACTCAACACTTTATCTGCACTCAACACTTTATCTGCACTCGCAGTGGACTTAATGTTGTAAAAAGGTTACCGCGAGTGATTGTTAACATTCCAATGTGGTTATTCTACCGTTCCTCGGTACTTGGATTGACTTTGGCCCATGGAAAGTCATTCCTTACTTAAAACCAACAATGTGATTCTTCCGTGACCCACTGCAGACCGTAAAACTTACAATCGACAGTCGACACTTGACATTTTGGAAAGTTTACTCGCTGTCCACACTGGACTTAATTTGGTTAAGTTGACAACAGTCTGTTAGTTTCACCAAAATAGTCCAATGCAAACACGACTTCTGTCTGAGTAGGAGTATGAGTATTTGGATGGGCAGCTGACGCAGGGATGCAAGAAATGTAAACAATTTACAAAATTAGTCAGACTCAGACTTAAGTCAGAAACCTTAAGATTTTCAGCATACCCCTTAACCAAGTAGACATGTACTGTGATCCTTGTCCCAAATCCAACTCATTAAGACAATATTGTTTGTGGCTTAATTTCACCTGTTATAACAAGTCGGTAAAAACCCAAAAGTTACATTTTTCCAATGCAAATGCCATCTGAAAAAAATATTGAGTATTTTGCCACGAGTGCAAGTGCGAGTTATGAGTACAGGCAATTCTATTTCTTGTGGGTATGATTACATTCTCATGAGTACAAGTACTAACTACTGCTAGTATGAACAATTGAGTTTTTCATTTATTTACTGTTATCTTTTTATATGAGGGTTTATAGGATGCCACAGGACTGTCATCCCAAGAGAACCCTCTTCAGCGAAGTCAGTACTGGAGCCCGAGCTCGAAGAAGACCACTACTCCGTTTCCAAGACCGCGTGCGGGACGACTTGCGACACTGCCAGATATAGAAAACGCGGAGTGGAGGAGCTTATTGCTGAGAGAGGAGCGTGGTGGAAAGCGGTCCACGAGGGGGCAGCTGCAGCAGAGACGAAGTGTCGCGAGGAGGGACGGACACGCCGGAAACAAGCAGACCAAGGCCCGGTGGCATGATCCTCATGGATCGTACGCGGCCAACAAGTCCATTTTCAGTTTAAAAAACTGATTTCCAAAGGAACCCACAAGTATGAGTAGTATAAGCTATCTAACTGTAGCTACAATGTATACCTTGCTATACTGTCTTATATTTCAAAAACTGGAACGTCTTGTACCTTGTGGTAGTATGGTTGTGAAGCCCTGTGCTAGCATTTCACTGGCTGACATACCGAGGGGCTTGCTAGGGCCTGCGGCGGACGCAGTGCTGGAGCCTGTTGGCAGGTAGGTGGTCATGGGATAGGTGTGGCCCGCTCCGGAGATGGACAACCCTGCACATATGAAAGGCAAATGGATTCTGATTGGTGGAGATCAACAAAACAGTTTTCAAATTAGATGGACATAGTGACGGACTATGGGCTGTATTCAAGAACAGGGGTGTGCATTTATGAGTAGTACGGGAAGCGAGTACCCGGCAGAGTGAAAAAAAATCATGGGTACCCGTTAAAGAAACCCAACCCTAAAGTTGCTGTCCACATTGTTCATAAAGGTCTGCATGATACTACTACTACCCGGTCAAGGGCGGATCCAGGGGGGGGGGGGCCAAAGGGGGCCATGCCCCCCCCCCCCCAAAAAAAACGAAACCAATTTTCTTTATTTTGTATGTGACGTCGCAATAAAGGCAATCATAATGAGTACACCACCATCTTTTCCTCAAAAAACATTGGTTAAAGTGGTCAGAAATTGCCTCAGATCGCACAACAGAGCATCTAGAATCCAAAAAAATTTCAGGGCCCCTAAGAGGGCCCCGAACCCCACGCCGTAATTTCTTTGACCCACTTTTTGGGGGACCAAATTTTTTTTTTGGCCCGCAAAAATTGTGTTCTGGATCCACCCTTGTACCCGGTACATCAGTTAATTCAGCTAAATTAATGCAAGTGCGTACAGTGAGCTCTTTAGCTTTACGGTGTAAATTGCTTTTTCTCAAGTGTCATAAACATGAATCTGTTTTGTGTTTCCAAGTAGCCCAGGTTTTTGTCGCTTCGTGAGCAAAGCGACGATATTTGGGACGCATATGGCACAAAGTATGCACAACCAGTTTTATTTTGGATGTGCACAAAGCCATGTCACATCTTCTCGTGAGCATCAGGTGTCGTCGGCAATGCCTTCAAATGTCCCTCCCAGTGGTCTCCCCCAACTCTTCTCATTGAAACAGTTGAGGGGGTACTTGTGCATGGAGTCATTTTGAACGATGTCAGAGGGCTAAGGTTAATACTCACGCCGGAATCTAATAGGTGTAACACAGAAGAGTGTAAGATGTATGACGAAGGGTAACAGTCAGACAGTGTCTAAATGTGCCATTTTTTTATGCCATGGCTTCAGTTGAGTTTCAGACCAGTCTGTAAGAGTTGTGCATGAAAATGCCGAGAACGGCCCTGCATCTGATGTCTGGTTACCTGACTGTGTGGATGCAACACCCGTTGACGATACATCCACCCCGGCGCCCGGCACATTGGTGACTGTGAACATCGGCGTCTTGCCCTCTTGCTGTCAAGATCAATAATATTCAAATCAATTGGCTGTCAAATTTCACGGAAGAAAATAAAACTTTGTAATAATGAAGCTTCACTGTGTGAACTGTGGCTGAATGCTCTTTTTGTCCCCTCAAAATTCTGTCTCCCATACGTCTAGGGGCTAGACGTTGTTATTGTTTGATACGCGATAACCCGCTGTCATGAACACCGCCATAACCAAACAATATCACCCAGGCACCTGTCCGAACAACGTCTAGGACATTTCCTAAAATCTCCCCCTGAAAAATGGGGGAAACAAGTGCGCATGCTCGACTTCTACAGGCAATTACGGTCCATTTTCAGTCCCACGTTACACACAACAAAAGAGCTGACCAGTGAAATTGCACAAAAGTCTTGCTGCATCTTTAATACTACTGGAGGAAATTTGAGAGTTTGCTTCGGAACTACTATGAATTTTTTGAATTGCGCGCTGCATATATCAGGCCAAACAGGTGCGCGTGCATTACACAACCAATTGGAATTGGCCTAGATGTTCTTCTGACGGTTTCGTGGATGATATTGGTTGGTAGTGATAGCGCCCTCTCACAACGGTGGGTTATCGCGGCTTTGGGTTATCGCGTATCAAACAATAACAACGTCTAGCCCCTAGACTACGGTAGCAGATTTCCTGATCTTTAATGCTGTGTTTTGCCCTGTGAGGCACCTTTATGCTCAATGTTTTCTGGGAGCTTGTGAAAAAAAAAAAATCACAAGTCATCTCCTGCTCAATAGTGCAGAAGTCTTACTTCCAAACTACTGGGCTTGCAAGGCGTCGGTGGCCAAATGTCAATGACACACATGTACTAGCCAACAGCTGTAGTTTTTCTCTAGGGTTTAATATTTTCCAGGGTCCTCTTTTCTGTTGGTCACTTGAGGAGAGGAGACATTTTGAGAAAATAAAAGGGCACAAAACTGGACAGGGGAAATTCTTGATCTCAGATGCTCTCTGGTGCATTCTGCTCTGAGCAATGTTGAAGTGATTTTGGCAAATAAAATTAACTTTTCCCTTCTAAGCCATTTTTGTTCCATATAGAAATAGAATTAAATTGATTAAAATTTTCCTGCACCTCATCTCATCTCAAACTAATCACAGACGATGACAAGTTTTGCATTTTAACCGAAAGTGTTGACAACCGCCTGAAAAAATAATTGAGGATATCCCTCAAATGTAAAATCAATACCAATTGGTCCATGGATCTGAAGTGATACTCCACGATTTGGAAAAAAAAATTTGTAAGAACTTATCGCACAGGAATTTAGAATGCAATAACTAAATAATCTTAATCTGACATCAAACTATTGCAACTATTTGAAAATAAAATTATGGAAATAATTAGGAGATAAACCACCGGCCAAATATTTGAAATGTTTACATTGTTTTTCCTTGGAGGTAAGCCAAAATTGAAATACCAGAAATGTTGACTGTAAATTAGTCTCCAATTGAAGAGTTCAATAAGACTATTCAAAATTCCTTACAAACACACGTGTATACACATACGTAAAATATTGGCTTAACGGAGCCCTTCGGAATCTCGTCTCGTTCCAAAGAATGGAATACGCATGACGGTCCGTAGACAACAATGTGCGT
Organism: Patiria miniata; assembly: GCF_015706575.1. NCBI lineage: Eukaryota > Metazoa > Echinodermata > Asteroidea > Valvatida > Asterinidae > Patiria > Patiria miniata. The sequence continues at coordinate 38,289,608 of NW_024037072.1, forward strand.
CCAGTCCACCTCGCTGGAATGCTTCCGTCCCATCCCATTTATGGCAAGGCCCGGCCATACTTGGACACGGCGTTAGGAATATCTGGCATATTTGGAGACGTCGCCGGCATAAATGGCCAAGGCTCATCAGCATAACTCAGCAAAGCCCGGGAAGATTCGGGAGTCGGACTGGCTGTTTTTAGCCCCGGCCTGGTCCTGTACCGCGCTAGTTATGCCGCCAATGCCTCACGCTGAACGTGATTGGCCGACCGCTTGACGTCAATGGCAACAGTTCGGTCACACTAGAATACCACACATGCCTGTCTCAGCTGGCCAGTTTACACTTGAGGTTGGAGCTATTTATAGTGCATGACATCATATTTTTGGTTTTCCGGTTTGTACACTGTACATACATCTTATGCCCTTGTGGCTTAAAAAAATCTCATGGCTCTTTACTTCAGTGCAGCTGCACATGGTTAAAGACTGAAATGGATATTCCCTCCGAGTACAATGGAACAGTCCACCTGATGCAGGGCACATGCAGTACTGTTGATAACTTAAGTTTTAAACATTGGATAAAAGCCCAAACTAAACAATGCATTCCCAATTGCCCTACCGGTACATGTACTTCCTGCGTGTTTGTTCTATCATTTGTTTTGTTTTGTATTGGCACTATAACTGAGCAAAATGTCACAAAGCTGCTCTTTATATGCATCACACTTTTACAGGTAGCATTCAAAGCAAACTTTATCCGAGTACACTTTTCTTAGCAACTCCAGTGAATTGGGAATGGATTTTGATTCCATCATCAACTCCAGAACGAACACATATTTGTACATACTAGAAAAGTTGAATTAATTGATGCCTAAGGAGTACAGAGAACCAGCAAATTAAAAGAAAGAGAAAGAAAGGGAGAAACGTAGTAAAACAGAGTAAAAAAAGGTTAAAAAAATTAAATTATTTAACAACTGGACAAAATACTGAATGAACTTCAAAGCAAACTCCAAATTTACGATGTACATGTACAGTACGTGACAAATTCTATGCACGTACCCCAACTATGATTCAATCGGAAGTTGGGACTCCTACCAGTCCCAGTCATTTCCCCTTGATGTGCTTCCTGGACGTCGAAAGCTCTTCCAAGGGTACCGTGCCAAAATTTAAAACATGCCATATAAACAAACATGCTCCATATATTACAAAATATCGGAAAACATTCAACAACAAAAGCACCATGGCTGTACTAAAATGAAAATATCTGTAGGAAACTTGGACTTGTATATCTGTAGAAATCCACCACAACGGGTATGGATTTTGATAAAGTTGGGGAGGTTAGGGTTAAACATTTAAAATTGTCCATGCTTTTCCTGACTAATAAGGGCGCTGTTGCTGTAATGTCATTTCAGAAAGACACTGTTCAGTTTAGGGGTTTTGCCCTAAAAATTGTGAACGCCAAATTTGCTCCTCGAAAACATTGCTCATTGGCCTGCTGTCGTGTACTGAAACGATGACGAATCACCAAAGAACAGAAAATTTACGACAGCTAAATATCCAAAATTCTGGCAAATTTTGGTGCTGAAATACGTGTAGCTGTAACATTGTGGCGTCTACACTGTCTACTTGAAATGACATCACACTTTTGCTCATGAATATGCAAATTTGCATTAGCTTAAAAAAAATGTTTAAAACCAACAAGGCACCAAAATTCCCTTTAAAATGGCAAAAATGAAAATTGAAAATAAGGTTAAAGGTATAGTCCATCATTTGTAATTTGTGCATTTTGTTCGTTTAAAGCAACAAATGTGCTCAAAATCTAAAGAAGGGTGCTGAACAACTAGCCTGATGAAATTTCAACTCAGCTTCAGCTGTATATTTTGAGAAAAACTGAATTCTAGGATCTCGATTTCAAATCAAAGTTGCTGAATCATGTTTTGAATTGGGCCTGAATTCAACGTCCGAGACACGTTCTCACTGAGCTGATTGCAGCTACACAATGTCACGCACCGATCCGACAAATTAGAGCAACCGCGTGAGCGTGTGCGTCGTGCCAACGCTTGCGCACGTTTCGCTGATTAAAAAAAACTACTAACAGAAATTTCCAACAGTGCGTCTTAAGACGCACCGTCGGAAAGGCCTTCTGTCGTTGATTTCTTCAGAATGACAGATTGCCAGAAAGAATCATTTCACAGGGAGTTTAGTCCCCTTACTATCTTTCAGCCAAGTATGTTTTTCAACAGTAATTACGTCAGCTACTTTTTGGATAGCTGCAAATGATGGACTGTAGCTTTACATGGGACACAATGGTTCATTTACAAGGACTGCATTTAAAAAAAATTAACATGGGCCCATTAAGGAATTAACATTAAACATTTATCTATAGATTCTGAAAACTGCAGTATGATGTTGGTTTATATTTGGTACAAAAAAAGGGCTAAAAGGCACTTTGACAATGGCTACAATGCCCAGTCATAAAAAAATCACTGTAAACCCTAATAACCATAGGTCATGCCAACACTTTGCAGGAACTGGTTTTAGACAACAAAGTTGCTCGTCACTGTTGTTCTATTGTTCGGATATGGCACGTCTGCCCACGTGTGCACAAAAGTCCGTGTGGCATTCAGGACAAATATTTTCATAAGGAAGTGGGAAGTGAGAAATATTCAGTGAGTAAAAACATAGCATCGACAACATCACAACTACTCATATAATCCATGAATAATCCAAGGTGATGTCATTTGTCCTGGTTGCGATATATTGTAGTGCAAATTAATTTCCTTGTCCAAATTTTTTCACCAAAAAATGTCTCATGAACCACAAAGGGGCATTAACCAGATATACCGGATGCACGTTCAAATCCTGCTTTTAAATAAATTTATGTAATTTGTTTTTATTTAGGAATATTAATCATCAATATCATTCTGCCTTAATCATTTGATTATATGTTTATTCACACAAGTACAGGGGTGAGAAAAGTTTTCCAACTACATGTACAGTATGATGTGCATGTCAAAAAAAAAGGTTTCTGTTTTTAACAATTTTTGTGCAAAAAGCCAACATGTTCATTATATTTATAACATCCTTTCCACTAATACAATGAAAATATAGCTGACGGGTGAAAAATAGGACAATATGCAAATTATCTGTCAAGTCCAAATTCCACCCATCTGTATTGAGCATACAACTTGTAGGCATCGTCTAGTGACAGAATGTTTGCAACTCCAAACGTAATCAATTCACTTACGCCACCCACTCAAAGATAACAATTGCTCAATAACAAAAATCCCTCCCAGACAAAAACAAAAGCTGTAAAATGACTACATTTTTTTGATACTCCGTCAAGGTGTAGACCACTGTGCATGAGTGAACATTTTTTTGCAACATCCTCAGAGGCAATGTACCAAACTGTGAAAATCAATTAAAAAAAACCCAGACAATCAAATTGTCTCGGTCACTCAGATATTGTTGGTCCAGACCTCTTTTACTGCCATAGTGTCTAATACCCATCCAAGGAAGGCACGTGCCAGTCTGCCCTCAAACAAAAACATGCCCACACAGCTGTGTTGTCACATAATACCAGCCCAAGAGCAAGCTGGCTGCCAAGTACCTTCCATATATGGAAGTGTTTTACCCTTTAAGAACTGCTGCGCGCGTGCCAGGCCCCAGGGCACCCACACGCAGGAATCTTATATGGAATGTCTGGGCCTAAACATGGCAGGTCATGAGGGTGAGCCACCCCTTATATGGCAGATGGAAACCCCTTGAACTTTCTGAATGAAGGCTCCAGACACATGCACACTACAAACACATGTGTACACTTACCAGTACATGTACATGTAGTCAATTGTTTGGCAGTCTAGCACGTGGGGCAAACTCACTCTTTAAAAAAATTCAGTAGCCTGTAACAACAATGTACTACATGTATGTAGTGATTTACAAGTAAAACTTTTGCATTTTAATTATATATATTTCAATTTATGGGGGACAAAGAAAAAAATAGATTTGTTGTGAGTTTATTTTCTAGGAAGTTGAATCATCTTTATTTGAAGCTAAATTAAAATGTACATTGGCTTTGGAACATGATTTGTTGACAAAAAAATATTCATTTTTTTATTGTTCAAGATCACGTGTACATGTACATGTACAAAAACTCCAATGTGTTTGCAGCATCATCAAATGATGCAAGTGTTAAAAACAAAGGGCAAAACACATGTTTTTTTGGATTTGGTAAAGTTTGCATACAGTTGTAATATGTAAATAATGGTGAATGTGAACATTTAAATCTCAATTAACATGGATCTGAGTAGTTTTTGTTTTTCATAAAAAAAAAATCGTAGAATTTTGTTACCGAGTTGTAAATGTCAGTGGAAAAAAAATTATTAAATATTTTTTCCTCACTTTTTAATTAATTAAATATTTTTTTCAATGACCCACCTTTGCTAGTTCTTCCTCGGTGACCTGGTACGTCAACTCGGTTTCCTCGAATCCCGTAGCGCTCATCCGCTGGTCGGGGTTGTGGTTGTGATGAGCCGCGGTGGCCGGATCAGGGGAATTCAGGCAAGTCTGAATCAGTGCCTTGCCGCTCTCGCTGGTGATCATGGGCTGCAGCTTGCGGGTGGCAAACGTGTAGACGTGGCCCGTCTCGCTGGCGACCAGCAGCATGACTTGGGTACCGGTCAGCGTCGACAGCTCGTAAGCCTGTATAAAGGACCAATTGAAAAGGACTTTTAGTATTGATCAGCAGCTAAGTTTGGTCATAAATCAAAGTTATGCACTAAACATTTAAATTCAAACAAAACTATGATGCACACTGAACATTCAGATCTGAAAACATACATGTACATACATGGACTTCCTTTTGGCTTATGATGTCTTGTGTGCACAGAAGCTATCTACATACGTGTAGTACAATGTTAACCAGAACCACAGTAAATTAAGCGTTTTAAGCGGAGTTCAGGATTTACATATTACTTAATGCCTCTCTAACAGTAACAATGTCAGGCTTTTCATTTTTATGTGTGTTCATGTTGTCCAATCCGGGCATGTAGTTAGGACTGCCCCAACTACAGTAAGGAATGCCCCAACTACATGTTATGATGTACATATGTATAAATTTCCAAGTCCCAACCATTGTTGGAGGCCCACATCAATGGAGGCACGCATCAATGGGAAAGTACTGTGCTACAATGCAGCTATTGTTCACATACATGTACCGGTAATCTGTCAGAAATTCGTTTATGGGCAGTTGCTTTGTACATGTGCACAATAATTTTGTCATTGAAGACAGCCTCATGAGTGTACACTGCTGCTCCATCATACCCTTCTATGCTTGCTTCAATTTATACTCAAAAAAATTGAGGATTCAGGACTGTTAGGGCTAAAAAGATACCAGTTTCTGCAACCAATTACCAATTACGTAGAAGAATACCAAACATGCAGGTTTTTTTTTTTTCAATTTTTTTTGGGGGGGTGGTGGTGGTGGGGGGTTACAATGGCAGACATGCATTGTTTTAATGCCTGCATTTACTCCTGGTTTTAAGCAATTGACATCACATAAATCTCACCTTTTGAAAAAGGAAACTAACATGTCTTTCACAATCGCATGTTGAGGTGGAATTTTATGTTTGATTATTTTAATCAGATTTCTAACATACATGTACATGTTCAGGTACATGTATGCTAAAGAAAAACGCAATGTCTTCACAGGGACTGGATTTCCAGACGCATTGTAAAATGGGTAGTAGGGCTCATATTTATTTTATTTTTTTAATTTGTTCTTTCCATATTGCCAATTGAAGTTTAGTCTGACAATCATTCACTGCAGAGCCCAATTCTTATAATGAAATAAGGACTGAAGTCTCTACCCAAATAAAACATTTTGGATAGGTAGAGCCTGTCGTATTATGAAGAAACATGAGATTTAAAACTTTATAAATCGTAGGCCCCTAATTTACACATGATGAACAGTATAAATCAAAACTCAAATATTTCCCTTAACTGTTCAGCATGGATGCTAAATATTGGGCGTACATAATAAGACTGAGTAACGAGTTCTTTTTGCCCTGTGAACAAGATGGCGCATATTACCATGAAACACCTTATCATTCTATTATTAATCAATCAATCAAAACAATAAACAGGCCCACACAAAAAGTTACAATAACAAGAACAAATTGTTTTTTAACTGTTGCCTATTAACTCTTGAAAAAAAATGCATAGGCCCTACATTGTAACTTCTTTTCTTCTTCTCTACTCATAAAAACAAGCTAGACTCGTGAGTCTTTATAGCCACGTTCACGAGTCCAACAACAGGCCTGCATTGCATTAAGTAATGAGTTGCATTAAAAATAAAGTTAAATGTTTTCTCCAAGGTAAAACACACACTTAGCCTATGCACAATATTTTGAGTTGAACTTGAAAAACTTCGCCCGTGCTGTGATTTGTGAATGTCACCTCTCATTCATGAAACAGCAACGGCAAAATTACCTTTTTCATGATGCCCGTCTTTCTCTTGCTGAATGTGGTGTATCTGCGGAGCTTGTTTTCAATAAATTCCATCTTGATCTTGACCCTTCCTTTGGTCTTTTTCGACTTCTTGGCGTTGGGACTTCCGACGGAACTGTCATCGTCCGACAAATCTTCGTGGTCGGCTTCGTCAATCTCCAGTTGGGGGTTAAACTGCGTGAATCCACCCGGTACCCCTTCCATTTCGGCCCGTGGCCGCTTGTCACCGTTGACGAAGCCTGGCACATTTGATCCGTTGTTCGGCAGCCCGGTTTGTTGGGCTAGGAAGCTGACGGTATTCATTGCTCCTTCTGTGGAAGTCGGTATCCCCCTTTTCATGCTCAAAATTGTTTTGAGAATTCCCGGGAATATCCACTGCCCAAATGTAGATTTCTTAGCTCTTAAAATGGTAATGCCGAAGCACGCTAAATTGTGGGCGTTCGCAAAGCAAAATAGATCCAATAACTGATACTATTTTCCTCCAACAGCTCGATATTGGGTCGAATTAGAAATATTTATCCTCTTTTAGCATACTTGAATATATTTATGAGATGTATGTGGACAAAAATGGCTTAAAATTAGAAAATATATCTCTTGGTTATGAATCGCGAAATAATTTTAAATGCCACCTTCAGTAAATCGGTCCCTGTTTGCTGTAAAGGAAGTAAATTCACCAAATATGGCCGCGCCCGTATTTTGGGCTGTATCATTCTCTCTTAGAGGGGTGTACGGAATGTCAATGTGAGGGTGGCTTGGCGGAAGAGCTACATGTACAGTACATAACGCATTATATTATATTACCCGCGGATTATTAAACGCTCACGGAATGTTTCCCGTTCTGTCTTTCTTTTTGGCATATCATCTGAAATGTACTTTTACTTCAGTAGCAAACAAATTGTTACATATTAAATGATTTTATTGAAATTTGTGTAATAAATTGACGTTGAGTGAATTGACGTTTTTCTGTGGATTCTTACTGATAAAACCGAAAGTTAAAAGTTTAAAATTGCGCCCTCTGGTAGCTGCTGAAACATAATTTTTATACCGTACGTAATAAATAAGTTAATTAAGGCTCAAATTAAGCACCACCTATCTGTGTTATCATAAAACTAAGGGTTTTCTGTTCTAATGAAATTTTCAAAAAGGATCAAACAAAACAAACAAACTCACTGGGAATTACAGATGAGGTGGAGGGGTTTTTGGTCTGAAAAATTAGAACCTATGTAGGGCAGGAGGAACGCGGGAAAGTGCGCATGGAAAACATGATAAATGTTTAAAATGTATGAATAAACTTGTCTTAGAATGGCTTCAAATTAAAGGAAAAAATCATTGCCAAAATGTCTTACAAAGCTCCACCAATGGGGTTCATGTATTTAGAGCTCATAATCATGTGCAGCAGTAGTTTTGAGGTAGGCCTATAATGCATAATGAAGTGCTACTTTGTTTTAGTCAGGTGACGCCCATGCTGAAGTTTTTTTTTTCATCCGAGGCAAAACCTCTACGTCATAAACTTCGACACTTCATTTAATATTCTCTAAGCATTTGTCTTTTAAGTTTAATTCTCCAGCTTATTGGGCGGCTGTCGGTCGTGCGGCTTACCGGCCTTCCCCAATCTTGAATCTCATCTACTCACATCATTCTCTCATTTAAGTTGGGAACTCAAAACAATTCCCTAATTTAGCCCAATATTCCTTTTTGCTCAACCCAGATGCTGCGTGTGTTAATGTTCCAGGGACGTTTCTTTGTCAGAAACTGGCCGGCATGCAAGCGGCAATTTCAATCTCTGTTGAAAAAGAAAATCCGATTTTAATGAGGGAAAAATAGAGGAAGGCAATATGTTCTTTTAGAACGTCATGTTCAGCCTCCGCCATAAAATTGTCATTTCTGGTTCAAACATTTTTTTATTTAACATTCCATCCGAAATTCCGAAAACATTTGTAACTCCTATATACAATCCAATGTCATTAAGAAAACGCCACATTTGTGAAATAGTACAAGAGCAATATAACTACATTTGTGGAATAGTTCAGATCTGAGTATACACCGTGCGAAGTTCCGACGAAATGCAGCAACAATGTTCCAGAAGATTCCTTGAAGAATTCAGCGAATAATTGCTGGGTTAGCACGGGTGCAAAAGTTGCATAAGTGAAATACCGTCGGTGTGGGGTAATAGTAAGATGATTGGATGTAATGTCAACTACTGTATGCTGTGGAATGCTATAGTTTGTATATGAGGGGTAAACTAGTCGGCAGCCCGTTATGATATGCATTAGACTCTCCTTTTTAAGAAATAAACCTATATCTCGTCTCATCGGCCTATTTCATTTTCAAATTGTCAATGATGTCACGTCCCACAATATTTGCCGCATTTCTCTTGGTGACTTATGATCGAACGTATTAGTGCAGAGATAAGTTATGCTAAAACAAATCCTTTTTGTTGATTCCGTGTTTTTTCTTTAACAATTAGGCATAATCGTTTAATTTGGTGATTACCCGGAAATCCACCTATACCAACTGGAAAAAAAAAACTTGAATAGGTAGGGCGGATCCCCCGTGAAATTATTTTGCCAGAAATGTTTTTTTCAAGCAATAATTGAAGGTGGTTTTTAAAAGTGTGCCGGCGGGCATATTTTTATGTACGCGCTTCAGCAACGGCATGCACGGTTATGAGACCCGTTGTGCATAATGTTTTCACTGTATAGAAGCTACTGAACTGTTACACTTCAGCAGGCTATATAAAAATGTTTCATCCTGCTTAATATTTCTAGCAATTTTGTTACTCAAAATGCACAGCTTTAAGCGCAAAAATAAATGCCTACGTGGTGGACAAAAGAAGGGGTGTAGGCCTACGCAGTCCGTGTATAACATGACAGGCCCATTATGTTCATTTATTTTCGCTTTGAGAATAATGGAGATAGTTTTGCATTCCAGTAAATAAAAATGTTCATTTTTTTGTAATTGTAAAAGACCAACGATGTCGTTTCTATGCCGGTAGAACAAGGGCGGATCGGGGGGAGGGGGGGGGAGGAGAAGGGCAAATGGGGGCCACCCCCCATCCCCCCCCCAAAAAAAACCGAAGCCCATTTTTTTTCTTCAAGTGACGTCGCAATAAAGGCAGGCAATGGGTACAACATGTTTTACTAAAAAAAAAAATTGGTTAAAGTGGTCAGAAATTGCTTCGATCACATTACAAAGCATCTATAGAATCCAAAAACAAATTTCCGGGCCCTTAAGCGGGCCCCGATCCCCACGCCGCATTTTTGGACCCACTTTTTGGGGGACCCCCCTCCCCAAAAAAAAATGCGTTCTGGATCAACACCCGCCCTTGCGGTAGAAGAGACACAGATCTCAGTTTTCAAGATCGTAAGCTTGAAAGACGGTTGATGGTACATCGCGTCGATCTGTCTGTAATTTATCGTTGAAAAAAAGTTGCTCCTCCCCGGCCCCCTCAAAAAAAGGTTTGATTTGGCAGGTTTTCTTATAGGTTTTGGCGACATTGGGGAAAAGGTGCCATCGTCCAGGTTATACCAATCAGGTAAAAACCAGATACCACCAGTGTTAAAGAAACCCATAATGTTGCAACCATGCATACAGGCGCCTTCTTGTATTTTCACGAATTGCAAATTGACGAAACAAAATAAACCATGCATCTTTTACATATATTAGCAGGACTGCTTCCTTCATAAAAAAAAAAAATACTGTGCACTGTAATTACCGAGAGGCTATACTTCGCGCGCTATAATAGGTCTAGTTAGACTGTTATTAGACAGTATTTATATAGTCTCGCTGCTTCGGACTAATCAAGTTCAATGCCATCCATTCCTTGTGTGTCATATCCAGATTCTAAACAACCGCACGTCGGATTCTAATTAACAATAAAATATCAAAGAAACTCTCAATAATTCTCTACATGTATTTATCTGTAGTCACGGGCTAAATAATATTATGCATGCAATTGCTAAAGGGCCCATCGTGCAATTTAATTTGTTTTATGCCTTGCTTGAAATTGCACCTTTCTTTCCCATTTAACCTTTTTTTTACATTTTCGGTTTGCCATTTTAAAGGGTATTTTGTGCTTTGTTGGTATTTATGCTAATGAAAATTTACATATTCATGAGCAAAAGTGTGATATCATTTACAAACAGTTGCCAGAATTTCTCACATAAAAAAATTATGTTTTCAATGAGCAACTTTTTGGGTTCACAATTTGAACATGCAGAAAACCCTGAACTGAACAGTGTCTTCCTGAAATGACATCGCGGCAACAACGTCCTCACAGTTGTCCGGAAAAGCATGGACAATTTTAAAATGTTTAAAGAAGTGCATTTTTCAATAAAATTAACCAAAACGGGATGGCAAATAGTTTTCGTATATTCAAGAGGAGAAGAAAGTTGCACAAATATATAAGTTCCTCAGAAAAAAAATCATTTCACGGATAGCGGACCCTTTAATTGAAGTTGCTCTTATAAATTATGTAGGCTCAACCCGTGCTCTTCAGCTTATTCGATTTTTTTCTCCTGACAAATTTTCAATTTTCATGTTTTATTTAACAGGAAAAAAACACCTTTTTTTGGTGGGAGTGTCTATTGTCTATTTCTGGACGTTTTTTTCAGATACTCCAAATGTCCTATGTTCTTTTTCGCGGTGGAAACTTGGTGGAGTTTTCATTTCAAATACTAATATGTTTTGATCATGGTTGTGATCTATTAAAAGCACATTGTGCGCCCTCTATCACGTTATTTTTACCAGCCATTAATCACACGGGGATTCCCCACATTGTTTTCTCTGCGAACGTTGACCCCATTTTACCTTCAACGGGTACCCAGACTCCTACACACGCAAACTGAACTCCACCAGGATTGAACCTGTCTGAGTTATGTTGACGAGTGTCAAAAAACGTATGCCGATGTTCTTCTTTTTTTCATTCCAAAAATAGGCCTGCCCTGCAGCATGAATCTCAACATGCCCGAAGAAATATTTGTTATAGAGGCAGAGGATGTTACAGCATCGTTCTGTATTTGTATTTTAATCGCTTGTATGCTGACGGCGATGTTCGTTTTTCCAAGGTTTGTTGTAAACTGGAAAGAAAATTTCCAGACGTCAGACGCCACTTCTTTGGCCATGTTGGTTGTGTATTTGTCGAGTGCATTTTCATTTTCTAACGAAAATCTTCATTTTACAAGTATTTCCGGGAAAAATCGGATACCCGATCACCACTTACCTGCCGCCAAACAAATACATTTTCACCTCACCTTGTGATTTCAACCAAGAGGAATCCAGGAAACAGCGGACATGCGAAATTTTTTTAGTAAAAATGTGTTTTTAGAGCACATTTTGCATGCACATGTAGTGCAGATCTGAGTTGAAGCAGCCGGTCAAAACTGATTGAAGTGTCTGGAACAGCGGTACGTTATACGCATGACATCGATAACCATGACGTCGCATGAGCCGGCCAATGATAGTGCAATACGTCATTATGAATATTTATTTTCTCATGAATATTTAGTTCGCAGTGGCTATTGTTACGGCAGCCGTAACGCATTTCCCATTTTCTATCGTTACGGTAGATTGCAACTTTTATAAAAACATGACAAGAAAATATAAAATTAGAAGAAAAAAAGTGAATTTGAACGTTATGAAATTCGGACTTTATTTCCCTTTTAAAAAAAATCCTCCAAAGCCTCAGGTTAAAAAAGGAAAAAAATTCGAATGCAAAACTGAGATGCGAACCCGCAACCTCGCGGTGCAAAATCCTACCCTCTATTGACTGAGCTGTCGCACTGCTCGCTAAAACATGTGGAAACAAATAATTATATACCTGCGTGCGTATCAAAAAAGTATCGTAGAGGGCGCTTAACAACGACTGCCGTAACGATAGCCACTTCGTATTTAGTTTATTTCAGTGGATACTTCAAACACGTCCAAAGATAGATCATTGCAACAGCGATCGAGCGCGGCCTAGCGGTTAAGAGTCTCGTGTATCAAGCAAGTGTCCGAGGTTCGAATCTCGATGAAGTAACTGACTGATTAATAAATAGAAATTAAGGAAAGGAGAGGGTGAGAGTAGAGGAGGGAAAGTGGAGGGAATAACCATAAAAGATGTAACTTTTGGCGCTAGAAAATTAATTGAAAAAAGTGGTGATCGGGTAGCTGAATTTTTCCAAGTATTTTCCTTACAGATTCCTGTCTTTTCAACTATATTAAATGAGATTCAAACTGACTTGGCCTGGTTCGACATTGAAACCAATGGTTAGTCCCACTAGGCCTATAACTTAGTAACTGGGTAGTCCGAGTAACTAGGACTCTACGAATCGCCTTTTTTTAACATTTGGACATGGTCGGGCGATAGTAGAGTCCTAGGTACATAGCGTTATTGCGTTACTAATAACTTTTTTTTACCATTTTCACACGTACCCCCTATCAAAATCTTCAGATTTCACCCCCAATTTATTTTTGTATACATTTCCAACGGTGGTCAGTCGACCACCGTTGGAAAAACCTAACCATTTTTCAACTACTGCTCCAAATTTACCTTTTTTTCAGTCCAAATTTTGTTTGCTATTGGTTACATGTTCATGAAAGGGTGCAGGCCAGCTACACTGGTTCCCTTACCTTACAATTTTCCGGGCAACTATAAATTGATCCATTTTATCTTTGAACATTCTTGTTTTTCTTGGTTTTTCCAGCATTTCCGAACACAAAACTTCAAACATGTCAGTGTAACAATATTTGATCTATTATACTAACCCCTCAAACAGTTTATTTCTGAAAATTACAGCAAAAGCCAATGATGTACAGTCCCTTTAAGTGATGAGTTTGTGGGAATCGTTTAACTTTAAGTACGCCATCGCAATAAAATTGCTTACGATTTACATTGCAACTTGAGGACTAGGGATTTGAAGTTTATCAAATATAGCATACGTGTACATATTCATAACATGTGGAATTATTAAAATATCTCTTTTGTGACCTGTGAAACTGTGACCTTTTAGCTAGAAATAACCCTTTTGTTTTTGTTGTGCCACCATAATTCAGGCATAACATTATTAATTGCTTGTAGTATTTAACGTGTTGTGTTTTTCTCCTCTTCTAGAATGACCATCATCGATTCCCCTTTTACCCAAGCGCAAGCTCCAATTGTACCTGAACTGCCTATGGTGGGGACAAGAAATCCTTTTGCTATCAAAATTCTCAACCCCGATGCTGCTTCTGTCAGAGGTGAGTGCCTGTACTTAGTTATCTTACCTGGCACCAAATCCCCAAATCTGATTTTTCCGAATTGTAGGATTTTTTATTTGGGGGGGGGGGGGGAGATGTTTCATTATTTTAGGATTGATAAAGAATCCCTTTTGAAATCGGGAATTCCCCAGGTTGAAAAGTTTTTATAGTGGACAAAAGAGATGGGTATTTTATAGGATACCCCTTAGGCAAATACAAACATATACCATAGACCCTATGTTGCTTTGGGGCCCTCAGTGACCTTCAAACCCTCTGCCAATTGTCATGGATTTTTCTTTTTCATCCAATCTCACCCCCTGGAGTTATTCTGGGGTATCATCCGTAATGTTCAACTGACCCCGCACGCTCCGCAACAACGTCTAATATATGTGTACATGTGACCCCCAGCGCCAGCCAATCGGATTCAACTTTAGAAATTGTTACCTCATTTAGAGTAGAAATTCCGCCTGAGCTCTTGATTGGTCAATTTGCTGCCACATCTTTGTTATACAACAACGGGTTACGAAAGACCCGATAGAAGCTAGGTGGCCGCTGAATGATCAGGAGGTCAAGACTCGAGGTGCAGTCTAGCTTTGTATAATTAATCGCCCAATCTGCACGCGTAGACTACCCTGGAGTAGGCAGTCTGCATTTTCTTCAGCCATCTTAGTGCTTATTTTCAGCTTGGTGCTCTTCTTAAAGTCTACGGACAGTAGCCAAAGAGGCTTTGTCATCACTCCCAACTTTCTCTTTGTAACTGTTGAGAAGATATAGAGTCCATTTATTGATGACCTTTGTGACAATTTAGATACACACCTTCATCATCGTGTTTATTTTTGTAGATGGAGTCAAACTCCTCGTGAAGTCCTTGGTAGGCTGTGAGCTCCAATCCTTATGGGCTGTACACTGTTCCTCTCTCCAAGAAACTCTGCGCGATGCTAGCCTCGGCCTTCTCCGAGATCCAGCCGGTAGTCTTCACGGTCATTTCTTACATCACGGTCACCCAATCAAGTATCCTTTTTCCAAGTATGCGCTCAAATGGTAGAAATATAAACTTTCATAGCTATGGTGGTGCAACATTGGGGCGAAGGGGCATTTGTCCCACATTTTATCCTCCCCTCCCCACCCAGTCTGCTATCTCTGCCCAAGTTTGGCTAAGGACTTGTTTTTATGGGGGTTAAAGTCCTTAACCCCTAGTTAATAATGCAAGTTATATGTAAATACCTGAGACAGTTTACCCATTCCTATTGGTCGAGAGCCCGTCGCGTGGGTGGTTTTGAGCTGCCGGTAAAACACTGGCCATTGATGTCTCAATCCAGTCGCGAGCACCCGCACTTTGTGTCACATGACCACAGTACCTGCCACGTGCTCTGCTGGCTTGAGACTAATATGATCTCCGTATAAGGAGAGGTGTCCACCTGCGTGCGTTGCGCGCCCCATAGAAAGTCCCAGACATGGAGTAAAATGGTAGAACAAAACTCGTCAGAAGTTTGTCGATTTTTTGGACTTTTTATGGTTTTTAACCAAAAAAAAAAGGATAATAGTGTGATGGAGCAGTTATGGTCCTGGACGCTGGTAATAGCCCTCGCCTTTGGCTCCGGCCAATATCGGTGGCCAGGCCCCGTGGCCAAGCCGCTACCCGGTTTTAAACCACACATTCATAACAGCTCCATCACACTGTTAGTGTTATTCCCTTACAGTAGAAACTGTTTGGATGGGACATTAAAGGTGGCTGTTCAGTGCTTATTATTGTTCCTTTAATAATAATCGGCATTTAAGAGCGCTCTTATTAGTAAACTAAATCGCAGCGCTTACAGTATTATTATTACTCCTGATCATTGGGCCAATTAAACATTCCAAATACCATCTCAGCTCCCTGGGGAGTATACAGCCCGATGCTGCCTGTTAGGCGCAAGCAAGCTTATTCAATCACAATAACCATCTCTGCCCTCACAGGTACCCATTTACTTCTGGGTGGAGAGAAGCCATGAGTGACAAAGTGCCTTGCTCAAGGGCACACGCCCTTGCGTCAGCCCAGGCCAGCCCGCAAATAATTTTTTCCCAAACAACATCGTATGAATGGTTGTTGAGCGCCCTCTACGACACTTTTTCTATACATACCCAGGTATATAATGCCATGAATTATGGTTGACTGTCGAGCTCTCCGATGGCTCAGCTGGATAAAGCCATGGTTTTGAGATCGGAGGAGGTGCAGCTTTTGGAAGATTTTTTTAAAAAGGGAAATAAAGTCTGAATTTCATTACGTTCGAATTCATTTCTTTTTTTTCTTTTATACATTTTTTCCCTCTTTTTTTTAGGGAAGTAAAGTCCAAAACCTCAAAGCATACACCCCATTTGCTTATGTCATTTGGAAAAAAATTTTCCGCCCAGGCCAGCCCAGGCCACCCCAGGCCGCAAATTTTTTTCTCCCAAACGACATCCGCATATGGGTGTACGCTATGGCGTTTTGGACTTAACTTTTCTAAAAACAGGAGAAGAAAATATGAAATTAGAAAAAAAAAATGATTTCCAGCATTTTGAAATTCAGACTTCATTTCCCTTTAAAAAAAATCCTCCAAAGCCTCAGATTAGAAAAGAAAAAAAAAATCGGGTGCAAAACCGAGATTCGAACCCGCAACCCCGCGGTACAAAATCCTCCCGTGTATCAACTGAGGTACCGCACTGCTCGACGAAATGAGGGGAAAATAATAATAATATACCTGCATACGTATCACAAAAGTATCGTACAGGGCGCTAGACAACCATGTATGCGGATGTCGTTTGGGAAAAGAAAATTCGCGCCCAGCCCAGGCCAGCCCCTCCTTTTCAAATTTTCCGCAGCTGCCAGGAGGAACGTTTGTTGGTAATTAACAATAGTTGCAGTCAGCTCATCGCGTGTCAATCACAAGTCATCCAATCTCAAGTTTTGAGACGAGCTGTTCCAATGAATAATGTCAAAGGCATACATTTGTATATCCTTATGGCACTATTCATCTCCTGATTTGACTTGTGATAGATTTCCGATTGATTTGTGTTAATAGATTACAAATCTGATATTAATAATGTCCTTTTTTTTCCCAAGGAAATTGACTAAAATCAGCACTAAATAACCAGGGCCCAATTTCATGGTGCTGCTTAACAGTTAGCAGAAAAGTTGTGCTTACTTTAGCAGCAATTTGTGCTAACCTTAAAGGGGCACTAGGTCCTGAAATCCCAGAAAATTTTATGTTTTGGATTGTTTACTTAGACTATTTCAAACATCTGGTTGAAAGGAAACCAACCTAATGTCTTACCGTTCCCGACAAAAGACTAGCGTCCAAACAGCTAGATTTTATGGGGTTGCAAAAGTGGACCCCGAAATTCGTTCTCACACGCATAATACCGGAATAACACAAAAACGCCCAGTTTTGAAAGGATAGCTGTGTGGATGTTTATATCCTACTTTTAAATGTTATTTCCGATTAACATCATCTTGTTTAAAGCGCGTTTTGTAGCCCAATTGGGCTGTTCCAGGACCTAGTGTCCCTTTAAGCACTATTTCATAGCGTGGATTTCATGGCTAATGATTGCGTATGCATGGAGATTCCTATTGGAGGTAAGCGTGCTTTTGTGTGCTTACTGTTTACAGTCTCCATGAAACAGATGGAGGCCCTGTTAGCAGAAAATCGTGTGCTTTATAGCAGCGCCATGAAATTGTGACCAGTATTGTAATTTGGAGGTCAGAGGTGCGAATCCCAAGTTAGTGAATTTTTTTGTCCATTTGAAAATTGGTTGAACAAAAAAAGTAAAATATTTCGCCTACTTGAGATTTATTTGAGAGTAAATCCTTAACTTGTTTGAGCAGCTTAGCTGCTGAGACCGAGACCGAGATATCTCTGTCGCTGCCACACAGTGTGACAGACACCCAGATACAGGCCAGCATGGGTCCCCCACCCCGAGCCAAATATCCCCTCTGTCTTGTCGTCAGATCCCTCCAAGGAGAAAGTTGGGCAGATTCTCAACTACAAATTGTAAGTTGAAAGTATTTATGAGCACTATTTGTCAGAGTTGTGGATGCTTAGTTCAGCGGACCGTTGATGCTAAGTTCAGAGGACCGTTGATGCTAAGTTCAGTGGACCGTTGATGCTAAGTTCAGTGGACCGTTGATGCTAAGTTCAGAGGACCGTGGATACCATGTGGGGAGGGAGGGGGAAGGGGTAAAGGCAGAGAAACTCCAAA
Organism: Patiria miniata; assembly: GCF_015706575.1. Classification (NCBI taxonomy): domain Eukaryota; kingdom Metazoa; phylum Echinodermata; class Asteroidea; order Valvatida; family Asterinidae; genus Patiria; species Patiria miniata. Next base: position 38,307,524 of record NW_024037072.1, read on the forward strand.
ATGATTGAATAAACTTTCTTATCACACTAATTATAGTCACAATCATTTTCAGGTACCGGTACTCTTAACATGGGCACACATATCAATCACATCAAATGTAAACGTGTGTTCCTTGACAAAGAATGAATCACAAAACATTTTATTGGATATTTTTTTCAATGGAGATATAAGATGATACAACTAAGAATTACATTGTTCTACACAAATCAAGTGCAACAAATAAACCAATGTTTTAACCATGGTGCAAATGTCTCCCCGTTGTAATAACTTGGAAGAGAGGAATTAATGTTGAATTTAAGCATTAAGAAAGAACCCTCCACCATTTGCATACAGAAATCGTGAGGACCTTCTCAAACCAAATCTGTGGCTAAAAAACAACAGTGTAAATCCGTTGCATTATACAGAGTTTGCAATTATGTGACAAGTCGTCACAAAATGAGCTTAACCCTGAGAGAACTCAACCCATTAAACCCCGACGGCATGTTTTGTTGGAATCTGTCAGGATGGGTACAGTAAACTGACAGTCTGTTACATTGGGTTGGCACACCTCCAGAATCAAAGTCAGAAATATGTGTGTGCAGTTTCCCATACGGTGTTGGAATTTGCCAGGATGGGTATGGTTCCTACTGATAATGTAGTAACCAACAGATAATCTATCACCAACCGATAATGTCACAAAACTTAACCGATACTGTATCACTAGCCGATAATGTGACAAAAATTGACCGGTAGTGTAGTACAATTTACTACGCTATCAGTCATTTTTTGTTACATTATCGGTTAGTGATACAGTATCGGTTAATTTTTGTGACATTATCGGTTGGTGATAGATTATCCGTTGGTTACTACATTATCAGTTGTAACAAGGGTTAAAGTCGCAGTGTTTTTGTTTCTTTGTACGTGTTATTTAATGTAGGTAAATGAATATTTCTGCTAACTTTTTACTACATTTTACATAAATGTTTATTCATAAATGTTTACTTAAATACTCATGTCTCCTTATATTTTCCCCTACGTCCTGTCCTACAATAGAGTACCAAAGTGTGACGTCATTTTGCACCGGGAAATGTAGTGCAAATGGATGGAGTACAGACGTGTGTTGGTTCACAGGCTGAATCACACGCTAATGTGTTTTACCCACGTAATTGTGCGCGTGATGCATCTATCTACCATTCTGGTATTTCTATGCATTCTTTCTTGCCATAGCTATTAAAGAAGCACATTTCATCTGTTGGAGAAACAAAATAACAAAATGTATTTTCCCTTGCTAACTCGTATGCCATAGTTCTTCTTTATAGTATGTCCCCCCCCCCCCCCCCCCCCCCCGGAATTGTGACAATTAAAAACATCATGAATCTTGTACCTACAGCAGAACCCAATTAACCCTGATTATAGCTCTCATATGGAAGAATGTGGGGTGGGTATTGGTCTCACAGATGAAAAGTGGCCTTATTTGAGAACAGTTTGATCACTGCTGGGTAGATCAGCCACTGCACTTGTACACATTACAGGAGGAACTTTATCACATACATTCAGAGGCGTCAATCGCTTCTCAAAAGTGGGGGGGGGGGACCATAACTTGATCAGAAATAGTGCAAGTGCGAAGCCCTTACAGCGTGGGGTTCGGGGCCCGCTTAAGGGCCCCGAAAAAATTCGGATTCTAGATGCTCATGTGGTGTGATCTGAGGCAATTTCTGACCACTTTAACCAATATTTTCTGAGCGAAAGATAATGATTTAAACATCATTTTCGAGGTTGAAGTCATTGAATAAGCTATTATATTCTCAGCTAAAGGCGTGGGGTTCGGGGCCCGCTTAAGGACCCCGAAAAAAATTGATTCTAGATGCTCTGTGGTGCGATCTGAGGCAATTTCTGACCACTTTAACCAATATTTTCTTAGCAAAAGATACATTGTAGTACATAATAGGGCCCTGTAAATGAGGCACGAGTTCAAATATTTGGGGGGGACATTTGATATTGTGTCCCCCACCCTTCAAAAAGTGTCCCCCTGTCCCCCCCCCCCCCCCCCATGATTGACGCCCATGCATACATTGTACTTACAAGTATTTCAAAATTATATATTTGGGGTTTTTTTTCACATATAAATTTTTATGCCCCGCGGCGAAGCCGAAGGGGCATACTGTTTCCGCCTTGTCCTTCCGTGGGTGGGTGTGTGGGTGGGTGTGTGGGTGTGTGGGTGGGTGGGTGTGTGTGTGTGTCCGGACAAATCTTGTCAGCGCGATAACTTGAGAAATACTTAACATATGAACTTCAAATTTGGTTTGTGGATTGTTCTTGGTAATCCTAAGAAGCCTTTTGCATTTGGGGCCAAAAGGCCAAAGGTCAAGTTCACAGTGGCTAAAACAATAGAAATCTTGTCAGCGCGATAACTTGAGAAATACTTTACATGTGAACTTCAAATTTGGTTTGTGGATTGTTCTTGGCAATCCTAAGAAGCCTTTTGCATTTGGGGCCAAAAGGTCAAGGGTCAAGTTCACAGTGGCTAAAACAATAGAAATCTTGTCAGCGCGATAACTTGAGAAATACTTAACATATGAACTTCAAATTTGGTTTGTGGATTGTTCTTGGTAATCCTAAGAAGCCTATTGAATTTGGGGCCAAAAGGTCGAGGGTCAAGTTCACAGTGGCTAAAACAATAGAAATCATGTATTTATTCTGAGATTATAGGGATTAGGGATTAATTCATATAAAACCTACAGAAGACACTAATGCTGTCAATGAATGTTCCATGTGACCAAGGTACATGTAAGTTGATGTTAAAAGAGTGGTGTTATGTCATGGGAACTGTCACCGTTGCGGGGCATTTGTGTTTGTTTATTTTAAGCTCTGGCTTCTACACTTGTTGGTTGGTCGGTCAGTTTGTCTGTCTGTCCCCGAAAACTGACCAAAAAAGAATTAGGCCGAGTAAAAAAAAAAAAAAGTTCTCGTCCGGGTTTTTGAAAAATAGGAGGAAGAGGGGCTTTTATTTTTTATTTTTTATTTTTTTCAAGATGGCCACCATTTTAAAATTTCCTGCAACCGTTGGTGTTTCCACTGTTCAAAGACACTTTTAAAATGAAAGACAAGTTGGACAAGAGAACTGAACATATTTACAGTGTCCTTTAGAGTTGTATTGGTCTACCAAGAACAGTTTTAGATGCATTTGCTTTAACCACCAAAAGTCCCGAGCGAATTCTTTAAACACATGCTCCAGCGTGAGCTAGTCTCATACCGATTGCATTCTGGCTTTGAAGTCAGCATTTACCGCATACAGTACGGCAGACAGATTCCGGTTGAATTTTCAAACGACTGTAGTCTAAAACTATCAATAGACATACATGTACGTAGTCTGGTTCCCTAGACCTGACAATTATTCCTGACGCTCACGTCTCAGCCTCGACTCCATGGGTGCGTAGATTCATCAGGAATAGTCAGAATCTTTTGGTCTGGGAACCAAGTGGGTGAGTTGTTGTGAACTCACCATGCTCGCACTGTCGCAGGGGTAGCGATCACACGTCGATATTATGTGGTGTACAAAGTGACCGACAGAGTCTATACTGAAAACTTCGACTCACATATTTCGCAAGTATTTATTTTCCGATGAATTTGTGGACTTTTTCAGTGTTTTTACTGCATTTTTCAAAAATAAAAAATAATAAAAAAATCCAGGCGGCCTCCAAAAAGGAAGCGGGCGGGGACGAGAAACTTGTGGTTTTTTTTACTTTGCCGTAACAAAGAAACTAAATAACTAATCAAACGACATGAAACCTACTGGAACGTTTTTCAGCTGGAGCTTCCAACTTGTTCAGTGCCTTGTTAAGCAGCTCTCGCAGAGTCAATTCTTTAACCCCTTCTGTATGTCAAAACATTGAAATCACTCAGATTAACCCATTACGGTCTCTGTAAGTACTGCTCCAAACCGCCCTGCCCTTTATTCACTGTAGTGCCCGAAACCGCCTGAACACTCGATGGTTGTATGGATTTTGGTCTTCAGTAAATAAATACAATGTAATACATGTACGGTACAACGTACATTTTTTGTACACTCAACCAAAACAGAAAGTCCCCCCCCCCCCTCCAATTCTTTTTTGTCTAACTCAAAAACTACTGAGCACCTCTCGCTCAAATAGCGACTAATCAGTGACAGAAATTCATTAGCAATATCCTGCCATACTCTTTATTTGGCCCAAAACGGTAATAATGTGTACGAATTTATGTAATTTATGATGATACCGAAAACAGTTGCACTTTTGTGTACGAGCATGTTGCGGTTCAAACTCACCTTGCAAGTGTACAAAAGTGCCACTTTTTACACTCTTTTCGGCCAAACAAAGAGTATGGCTGGATTGCTAAGGAATTTCTGTACTGATTAGTTGTAATTTGAGCAAGATGTGCCCAGTAGTTTTTGAGTTAGACAAAAAAGTATTAAGGGGGGACTTTCTTTTTGGTTGAGTGTAGTAGGGCCTACAGGTGCTATGAGTTAAGTGAAGTCAGTCATTTGCAAAACCTATTTCTTTCAAAGCCGTTTTTAAACTGTTTTTAAACTATTGTTTTACTGACAGTAACATTCTTAAAAGAATGTTACTGTCAGTAAAACAATTGTGTGTATACATGTATCCACACTCACATTGTAGATGTACTCAGAGGCACAATTTTGCCTTTCTGCATTAAGTTGCAAAAAATACGGCAAAAGGGCTACCTCACACTGGCTTCATTGCCTCAAGCTGGCTTTGGGAGCACTCAGCCGAGAACGATCAACTTGTGAACACACCCAACTGTAGTTATGGGGTACAACTAATATCCAACTTTACTTGCCTACTTTTGTTCTCCTTTGTTCCTATTGACATCTCAAACTAAATAGCGTTACCCTTTGTTACCCTTTGTTCCATAAACACAAGCACACACACACACACACACCCATATACTTTTCATAACTCTCGAGGACAAGGCATTGTCTTTCCCTTTGTCCCTATAATATAACACTCGCCCATAGACTGAGCAGTCAAACTCACGATCTACGACCGTTTCAACAAAAGACGAATGCTCGAGGACAACAAAGAATATGTTCCGACATCCCTGTGTTTCGACACCTCTATGTTCCGACACCCCTATGTTCCAACACCCCTAGGGGCTACGGGCCTGCAAAATACCCTAATCCCAACCCGCACCCTAACCCTAGGTTTGTAGAAACATAGGTTGAGCAGTTGGAACATAAGGTTGTCAGAACATAAGGGTGTCAGAACATAGAGCAGTCACCCCATATACATGTAGCTCATGTAAGGCAAAAACACACACCTTTTGCACTTCATATGGTATGGGCTCCGTGCGCCAACGAGATACCGGTAGAGTGCTTTTTTACCACTTTTGAGAGCCCGTGGACAGGACACAGCGCGTGTGCGTATTGTACTGGTTCGCGTGCGAAGTATGCACGACTTAATTATCTTGAATGTGTTCGCGTGCGAAGTATGCACAACTTACTTATAAATCGTGAATGTGTTCGCGTGCGAAGTATGCACAACTTACTTATCTTGAATGTGTTCGCGTGCGAAGTATGCACAACTTACTTATCTTGAATGTGTTCGCGTGCGAAGTATGCACAACTTACTTATCTTGAATGTGTTCGCGTGCGAAGTATGCACAACTTACTTATCTTGAATGTGCACAAAACTAAACCATAGCGTCTTCGCATGAGTCTCAGATGTTGTCGGCGATTCATTCATGTACTAGTCCCCACCCCCCGATCAATCAATATGAATACATTTGAAGTCCTCAATGAATGGACCAGGTCCACTAGAGAAGTTTGAAGTTAGACGCTTGTAACTTGAAGAAAGATTTGACTTTTGGGGATGTTTCTTCATTTGTGTTTCTTTATCTTATGTCAATAAACTTGAGCAAGTTGTGGTGGAATCCCTGAATTGAATTCTTGTCTTGTGGATCATTTTATTTGAAACCCACAATCAGAAGAATTCTTCATTTTCAATGGGAAAAAGTATGAGTTCCAAATTTTCTCTCTCATGTAATAGTTTCACAAACTTAAAAGCATGAAGAAAAAAAGACACTCAAAAGCTAATTGGATCAGTTCTCAGGCTGATGTTGGACAATTAACCAAGAATTGAAAACTTCATTCAGTTGAATGATTTAATGCTCTGGGACCAGCACCCGATTTCACGAAGCGCTGCGATGCGTCGCAACCCGGGTTACGACGTGCAACACGTCAACTTGCGACGCATCTTAGGATCCATTTCACGAAACTTGCGATGTGTTGAATGCATCGTAAGTTCCTTGTCGACTACTTATAACGAGACTACAATACCGAAACAATTTGTCTAAAGTTGTAAATGGAAGATGCATCAAAGTAAATATGAATTATCCTGGAATATTGCAGTTGCAATTTCAAAGTAGCTATGCAGTCCACCGAGAGCTTGTTTTCCTTTAAAACTGCATCACACGTCCACCATTGCGTGTTATGTTTTAAAAACTTTCTGAGAGGAGATTCGACGACTCTTTGTTGAATATCAGATGACTATTTACTGTACGCTGAGTACATACATACAACAGTCACCGCGTTGTGCTATAAATTCACCTTTGATGCCTCACACTTGCGACACGTTTCGTGAAATGAATCGCAGGACGCGTCACAGCTGCAATGCATCGTAGGGATGCGACGCGTCCCAGCGCTGTGATGCATCATATTAGTTACGCTGAGTTTCGTGAAATCGGGTGCTGGACTGGGACTTAAAGAACCAGGACTCTTCTTATAAGACCATCAGGACTTTTTAAAGTATTCTGTTGTCCAGATTCATGTCAGGGGTGTATAAAGTCAGGCCAAATCTTGTTTCTGGGGATAACCCTGTTTTTGAGTTTTGGACAGAGGTAGATGTAAGTCAGCATTTTCTACCTATTTTTCGTCGGGGGAATCGAGAATGATTCAGCAACAAAACTGCAGAATTCAGTGCAAGTAAGCTTGCAGAGTTTGTCGTGGACTTTTTGAAAACGTGTGAATAAGATGTTGACATTAAATTTCCTTCTTTTCTTTTAGTTTGCACAAATCCTTGTGAAATTGCAAATTTAGCTTCAGACCACATTTCTCAGTTTTAGTGCTCTTGTTTATGACTCTCTGAAAGTAAAAAATACTACTTGCTAATACAAATCTGAGTATTTATGTATTCCTGAAACAATCGAAGCCGATATTCTCATTGCAACCCACAGTTACCTTAAAATTAAACTTCATTGACTCAACAGCATTGCATTGAGATTACATGAAAAAAATCAATTGTTATAATTTTCTTAACCCATTTTTGCAGGTAGGAGCGGTGCATATCTTCCATCTACCAGATGAGACATTCCCGGACGGATGTCGTTTGATCTCACAACTTGTCATATCCAGCTCCGGACAAGTCTGTGATCTGCAGGTAAGGAACATTTTTGGAGTCTAGATGCTCTGTGGTGCGATCTGAGGCAATTTTCGACCACTTTTAACCAAATCTTTTGGAGGAAAAGATGGTGGTGTACGCAGTGCCTGCCTTTATTGCGACGTCACTTAAAAAAATTGGGTTCCTGTTTTTGGGGGGGAGAGGGGGATAGCCCTCGTTGGCGCAAACAAATCAGGGTTTTGACCCCAGTGACCACGTGATGACCTTTGACCCCAGTTTGGTCATGTGACACTAACACTTTTGACAAAGTTTGGTTGAAATCGTTCAAAACATGTAGGAGCAATAAAGAATGTCAACGTTTGTTACTAACTGACTAAGTAACTGAGAGACTTGATGATCTGTTGAGCTGCTGTCCCGCAGCTAAAACATCTGTCTCGTATTCTGGATAGCCAGTGCCTGCATTTGATTAAATTAACTTACATGTATCTGGGTTTTTTCCTTCAACTGATGAGGGTAGCTCTTCTGGCTAACATTGATCATCAATAACACATAACAATACAGAGTCAAACGTGGTAAAATTTACAAGGGGATTCATCTGAATCATGTCCATCTGTCAAAGACCGTTCAAAAAGAATTTATGAATTGTAAATACCAATAAACTTGGCTTAAACAGTCTTGCGGTAAAAAAAAGAAAAAGTTAAAAAGCTATAAACATACGGACTTGCTATTGCTGTCCTTCTGTACGTCACGGATCCTACACGCAAGGATTAACGACTTTCATGTAGTCTAACTCCTGGTTAACAGCCTGTACAGGTGGCAAATACCATGAATACTTGTGAACAAAGACCCCTGCGCGCGGTGGCTTTCAAATTTGCAGGGCTCTGTGCCCAATCTGTTGTCGAAGTCTGTCAAACCAGCTAATTATGGCTAATTATGGGGGGGGGGGGGTTAGGTGGCGTTGGGAAAACTTAAGAAGTTGTAAGCCAGGGAACACAATTGCTAGACATGAGGGATATACAAGTAAATCATCCTCGTGCAATTACAGGGCTTTGGGCTATTTTTTACATGAAAGCATTTGTCTTTCCTTACACACCTTTAATATCCTTCAAAAATGTCCGCAGAGCCCTTTTACATCATTTGGAAACAATCTTATGTGTGGCTGTTTACAGCGGCGTAGCTAGGGTTCTCATCCTAGGCGGATGAGGGGGGGGGGGGTTGGATTTTATAGTGGAGGGGCGCCCAATATCATGTATCTGTGCTGAAAGGTACACAGGGTTTTCCACCGGACACCCAGCTGCCGTAAAATCATATAGAAGGGGGGGGGGGGGGGGGGGGGGGGCTAGACACAATCTGTTCAAAACGGGAGCGCTGTTCAAAACCTACATAATGGTCAGTGTCACACAATACCGGTAGGTGTCGATATTAGCTATCCACAAGACGTTTAAATAAGCAGCAAATCTCGGGAAAAAAAGGGTTTTCGTTAAAAATACACAGCACTTTTTAAACAAAAAATCACATGCGGTGAAACCCGCTAATTATGATCACTCTGAGGACTGTTTTTTTCTACGGTTCCCAATTTCAAGTTGGGGGGGGGGGGCGACTGGGGGGATGATTTTTTTTATGGGGGGGGGGGGGGCCATGCACCCCCACACCCCACAAACCTATGCCGCTGACTGTATGTACAGGTAGATATTCTTGCTGGGCGATTACCTTTTGGCCCATATGTCCCATTAAGTACGGACCAGCACATTTTCCTCTGCGTTTTTTGTTTGTTTTCTATTTCAATTTGTCAATTTCTTTTTGGTTTTAAATTTTTTTTTACTGGTGACAGAAAATGACAGATCTGTCGATCTGTCAAAATAGAAGGCCTTAAGAGTATAGAAATAACCTTTAACTTGTTTTGGATTTTATTCACAGAAACTGTTCATGGCCACAGATGGAACTCAAACATCACACTACTCGACTGAGCCTGCTGCTGGCAATTCTAACATAGAGGGCGCCCTTCCAAATAGAGTGAACACAGACAGTGATGCGGGCAGCGGAGAGAGGAACTCAGCAGACCATAGGGATGACAGTGTGGACGCAAATGATAAATTACATGGGTGTGTGGTTTGCCAAAACGGACCAGTCAGTATAGCCCTGTTGCCGTGCCGACACACTTGCGTCTGCTCCTCCTGTTTCCCGTTACTGAATAAATGCCCCATGTGCCGCCGCCATTTTGACTCGTTCTTCCCATTGAACTGTGGGATTGATGGGGCACGGGATCCGATGCATTACCCAGCCGACGGTGCGCAGGATGACGAGGATGATGATTGGGCGACAAAGTTTAACAATTACTGTGAGAGGTTCAACCGATGGCTCGGATTGGACAACTGAGATGTACGTGTATGGCTTTACAATAGAGGTCACACGCACACACAAAGGGAGAACAACAGATCCTTTCAGTCCTCGAGCGTTGGGTCTTTTGTTGAAAACGGTCCTTGATCGTACGGTTATGTGTTTTTTAATTTGAAGTTTGAAATTCTAAAATTCTATTCTACACAAACCTGCATAGATGCAAATAACACACAGTGTCACAATTTTCAGATTTTCAGCATGTTTTTGTTTTGGTTTTTATTAAGCCAAACGCTGAACAAAGGCCCTTAACAATTAGTTTATTTAGATGACAACAAAAAGAAGTCTGGAAGTAGAGATGTACAGTCAGAGTTATGGTACAATAATACATACGATGACAGCAACATTATGAGACGTCCGTGACATCACAGAGAGAACCATGAGAAAAAAAACTGAATATTTAATTAACTTACAAATAATTACGAGTGAAATTAGTATATTCAAGGTTATCTATGTGGATTAACAAACATATTGTTTTCGTGGATTAGAGTGTTTTTTACGATAAATACATGTTCTCAATATGAGGATAGACAAACTGAACAAATTTGATGAGATTACTTTTGTTAACCTGAAATCAATGACCACTAAAACATCCTGTTAATTGCGGTTTGAAATTGGCTTTATTTAGCACTTCATTTGTAGGATGGCCTAAATTATTACATGGTTGTCATGGATCCCGAAAAACAAATTTTGTTTGTATACTTTAATAGGGTACAAGAATCTGGATAAATATTAAATGAGAACACAAGAGATCTATTGCAAATTGTAACTCATGTTAACCTTAAAAAAACATTGTGCATACGACAGCCATCTTGTTTATGTTTGTTATTTTCATTCAGTAACAATGAATGCACATGGCATGTACTCATGCGTATCCCAGCAAAACTGACATTCGCCCCAAAGATGGCTCCAATGCAAATGGTCTATAATGCTTGATGATTGAACTACGCTTTTGGGACAAACAAAAAATATCTCGAATCGTTGAATTTCCAAGCAGTGAAAAAATACAGCTAATCCAGAAAAAGGAAGTCTTTGGCTGAACTGAGTTTGTATACCTCACTGGGATGTGGTTATATGTGTAATACATCTTCCAAATCTTGGTTAATAATTATACAAGGATAATAGTTTTGACATATACAGTCTTTTATCATACAGTAATGGCATTATATATTCTTTTCATATGCAGCATGCAAAAAATCAAGTGTTTTCTTAATGCAGAAAAATAGTTTTGTTTTGTTTCTTCAAAGTAATGCACACTGGGTGCACCCTGCAAAACAAAAATCAAAATTATTTCCAACTTCTTCAATTTTGGATGTTCAACATCTGGCCATGAACAACGTTTTGGTTATTGGACAACTGAACCCACCCCCCCCCCAAAAAAAACCCCAAACGACTTAACATTTTAGACCCTGTTTTTAATATCTTGATTTCAAATTTGTTTGACTGTTAAATGTCCAATATGCAAAAGTGTTAATTTTTTTTCATTTAGAAGAAAGCAAAAGGATGAAGTTAAAAAGAAAGATAAAAAGTTCTCTCAAGTTTCTGAGCCAACTTAAAAAAAAAGACTTTCTCTTGTATAGTACAATTTCAAACCAAGGAAAAAAAACAACACAAAACAAAAACAACACAAAATGAAAGTTAAATAATCGTGTCAAAATCCCCAAATACCAAGTACAGACTTCAAATATTATCCACAAGTTTTTGCTGGGGAAAAAGGGTCATCTCCCAGAACCATCATAATTATACTTAACACATATCTCTGATTGCCATTTTCAGTACACGTATAAACAAGCACCAAGCTGGTAGTGTCAAAACGGTAAAATTAAAACCAAATAATGGAGGAGACTAAGATGTCTGCAATAACTGCAAATATTATACCCCTTTGCTAAGTTCAAGCTGACAAATCATGTTTTCAAAACGAATATTAAGATTTGGCAAACAAAAAGAGCAGCAGTTTTCTACAATTTGCTATATTTATTGACACTGTTAACGTTGATGATAACAAAATCATCAAATTTTGATCTTTCTCCTTGCAGCTGTTTGAACTTATTTCTTCCATTTTGCCTCCACAAACGAATCTGTTTGCTGGCTGAGATACATATATCTTGAAGCTAATACAAAAAAAAGTTTTCTTGAATTACACTTCAGTTTCAAATTAAAGGGAATATACAACATTTGCAAACATCGAAAAATAAAACCACCAGGTTTTTGCGAAATACCTTAACAGGATGTTGGTAAATGACAGTCTAAAGCATCCTGTAAAATTATGGCACCTGGTATACTGTCATTTTCAAGAAAAGTGGTATTTTTGTATCAATTTCCAACGCTGATCGGCCGATCAGCGTTGGAAACAACTGGCTTTTTTTCAAATACTGGCCCCAATTGACCATTGCACTTGTTTGCAATCGATTACAAACCTATAAACGGGTACGAGCCAGCTAGACTGGTTCCCTGACCTTACAATCCCCCAATGTATGTAAACTGCTCTGTTTCTTCTTATATGGAGTCAGGGAACCAGACTACAGGAAAATGATCGTTTTTCTTGGTTTTTATAGCATTTTCGAACCCAAAACCTCCAAAAAGTTAGTGTAACTATATTTGCTTTATATTTCCAACCCCCCAATTCCATCCATTTCTGAAAATTACAGCAAAAGCAAATGATGTATATTCCCTTTAAATATGGACATTTCTTTACTTTGATGAGATGAATCTTTCACTGATCTTTGAACATCAACCAACCCGGCCATGTAAACAAATTGCCTATTACTGAAAACAATACATCTCTTTGTGAAAGTGTTGTTCTAGTCCATCACAAGTCGAATCACACATCAGGTCGCAAAGTAACAGGATGAACAATGACAAAGGAATGCCTTTGCCAATGTTTATTTGAATAACTTGAGACGAAAGGACTTGTGATGTGGCTTTTGAAGACTTGGTGCAACCCTGACTCCTGCACACGATTCAAAGGGACAAGTCGTGGTAAGAAAAGTATCTTGGAACAAGTATCTTATGTGGATCCTGCCACATTGCAATAGTATGAATGCATTTGTTTGGCACTTGCCAGGGCTGTTGAAGTTCAAGTGGTGGGTTCGAACCCCGACCAAACTTTCAATCATTACGTGAACTCAAAGCATTAAGTTGACCCAACTGAACACCCTGATCTTCAGCCAATAATCTTCAACATTTTTGATTTCACATGTTAACCCATAACATTTGGACTTAAGCTTAATATTCTTCGGTCTTTGTTCGATAACTATTGTTATTTGAACAGCAAGTTCAGATGTGTTTCGTGTCAACAATCATCTTGCTGTTTTCTTCAAACTCAACAGCCAAGGTTTAAGTCTTATCGCTAGATCATTCTGGGCCATATTTCATGGCATGCGCGGCATTGCCTTCTGTAGACCAAGAATATTTTCCAACTAAAAAACCCCAAAGGTTTCCAATAATACTTTCCATATATCATGGATTAGCAAGACATTTTGACATGTGCCCATGCTGGTACTTTCTGTGCTAGATCGCACAACGGTGATCATAATTGCCAAATCCTGTGGTAGCATCCATGACACAGTACCCTGGTTTTACATAATACATATTTTTAGCTCATGAGAATACAGATATTACGTAAGATATCTAGGTGATTATTTTGGATAATTTTGAGTAATAACTAATATTCTGTTATCAATTTGGAGCATCAAATAACAAAAGGCGTCTTTCATTAGTTCAGGGTTTGTAGGTTTAGAAAGGTTTAGAAATAAATCTTCAATGGCTGTTAATAAGCCATTTGCGAGTTACCTTTACCCTTTGGGATTTACATTTGAAAAACATCTGGTACACTGACTTGCTCAGAATGCTTGGCACATTTTAACTTTGAATTCGCCAGACCAAAGACACTGTTGCTAATCACAAGATTCGGGGCAAGCTCTTGCATAGTTACGTAAGAGATGCTCAGCACCAATACATTGTTCACAATGGGTGAGAATGGCACAAAGACAGCAGACCATGCCGGAGCTGGGGGTTGCTTGCTAGCATAAGGCTTGCCCCAAATCACGTTGATTTAGTAACAGTCTCTTTGGTCAGGAGAAAGCAAAGTTAAAACGTGCAAAGCACTGGATGAAGTCGGCATTCCAGATTTTATTCAAATTGAACTCGCAAATGGCTTATTGGCTAAACAGATTTAAAGGATTTCCCAAACGAAATTTGTTTTGTATTTTCTACATAATCCTAGCTACTGCTAGTAGATTTGCTAAGACTGGCCGACACTCAAACTTAAACAGTATTACAAACGTCACATTATCTTTGTTACGATTACCTTCCACTGTCCCCATGGATTTCAAGACCAGCTTTTTATACAAACTTCTATCTTATCTAATCAAATTACTTGTGAATATCAAGGTATTTCTCTAATCAATATAAATGTCTGCTACTATTTCTTCATCTTTGTCAATTCAATTATACAGGAACAAACAAAAATAATCAACTCATTTAAGTCCAGCTTGGTAGTGATAATATCAATGTTAAACCAGCCATGAATCCATCATGGGTTATTTTTATCGTTAACTCTTATTTATGTTTTATTTTTACAATATTTCTCCAGAGAATTTTTTTTTAATATTTCTTTGTTTTACCTCCAGGGCATTTTGTTACATAGTATAACGTTGAAATCAACAAACGTAATGAAACAGAGATAACCATACGACACAATATTTCAAAGCAGCACTTTTTTTTTGTTAGACGATATTTACACACAAAAAGGAACTATGCATCTGATGCCAAACTGAAATACTGTAGCCCAAACTAGACTTTTTTTCTGGGACTGATTTATACTGTTGAACAAAGAAATTGACTGGAGTGGGGCTTGGACAAAGCCTGTCAGCAAGCACCTATGATATGTGTGCAGATCATTCAACACAAGAGTGCGTCTTAGAACTCAAGACTCTGACCATTCAGCGGGCGTCTTCTATCGGGTCTTCAGTAACCCGTTGTCTTGCATAAACACGGTAGCAAATTGACCAATCAATAGCTTAGGCAGAACCTCTGCTTGAAATGACGTCACAATGTCTAAAGTCGACTCAGATTGGCAGACGCGGGGTTGTATACAATTTTCATGCACACACAGCAGACATTAGTGCGGCGCGTGCCGGCTCCGTTGAACAACGGATGATACTCGGACTGGGTTTGAACTGCACCGGTGCTCTACCAACCAATCAATCCAGACATATTTTGGCCTTTTAAAAAATTTGATATTGAAAATGTTGGCACATGAGATTCCAGCTCTTTAGCTGATCCAAATTCTTTGTTTAGAAATCACCAACAGAGTCAGTTTGTCCTGAAAACTTCAAAATCATAGAATTCAGAACTCCACTCAGTCAACTTTAGACTTGAAAAAAAAAAGTGATCACATTATAAAATTTGGTAGCATTGCACAGCATGGGATTATTTTAACAAGTGGTGTAAGCCCACATGTGACAGACAGAACAAATAACAATGCTGGGGATTATGCAAATTCAAGTTCCCAAAAAATCGACCACAAGACTTTTAAACACAAGTTTCAAACTACAACAGACTAAATGCACCATGTCGTACATGTACCACCAGGGCAATCAAGAACAAAACATACAATGCTAAAGCAAGTTAGTTGTGGTCAACTTTTTGTTATTGAAAATAAGCACTAAAAACAACAACTATTTATACTTTAGATTCGCTAGCCTTTGTCTTAATTACG
The DNA here is from genome assembly GCF_015706575.1 of Patiria miniata. Taxonomy (NCBI): domain Eukaryota; kingdom Metazoa; phylum Echinodermata; class Asteroidea; order Valvatida; family Asterinidae; genus Patiria; species Patiria miniata. Next base: position 38,323,013 of record NW_024037072.1, read on the forward strand.
AATTTTGTTTTTAACCATGGCTCACAAGTTTACACAAACACCGATTAGCCCCCAAAAATTCTGTCCTCACCATGTCGGAATAACGTTTTTTTCTTTCTTTTTAAAAAAATAGAGTTAAAATTAAAACCTAGGTGTTCCACAACCACCAGGGTGTGTGTTTGTTAAATGTTTACTCCTCTCAGAGGCACTGTTTTGTACAATGGTTTCTCCCCTAGATACCTTAATCTATTTAGTGTTGAGCTAATACTTGGACTGCTATAACTAGTGCACTACCCATAACAATTGTACGTCAAAGAACAAATTGTGCATTACCATCACCAGATGTACAAGTTTTCAAGCTAAGAATTATTTCAGCAGAGGTAACGATTTACACTGTACTCATCTTGACTCTTTATCTTGGGGTCATGATTTTCATTTTTTTCAGGTTTTTAAATATTTTTGTATTGTTTTTGGCCCTGTTCTTTGACGAAATTGGCATTTTCCTGCTAAAAAACCTGTCTTTTGGCAGAATTGGTAACAGGTTGTATTAAAATCCACCAAGTACATGTATTGTTTAAAGCAGGAATCCTCAACTGAAAGTTTCAGTTGGGACTTTCTAAAAATGCAATTTTTTAGGGTTGGACTATTTTGCCATCAAAGGGACTTGGTGTTGATGAAACCAAAGCGCCACTGTAGAACCAGGGCCCAATGTCATGGCACTGCTTACTGCTAGGCGCTAGTGACAAAAAATATGTGCTTACGGTTAGCATATTTCAATGGTTAATCAGGAATGTTGGCGTATGCGTATACATCCATTAACTAAGCATTTTGTGCTTACAGAGTTAGCACAGAATTGTTCTGCTAACTGTTAGCACAGAATAGTGATCGTAAATTTGGCAAGCGCAGAATCCTGTGGTTAGCAGAGCCATGAAACTGGGCCCAGGCTTTTCCCAATAGATTCATTGATATTAAGTGACGATATTTGGACAAATCAAGGTGCATAGCCCCAAAAAAACATGGGGAAAAGGGCTCATCTGGTAGATGTTTAGAAGATTTGTTGAAATAAAATTTTAAAACAAAGTTACTCATTCCGCTTTGCCAGTGTCTAGCTACGAACCTAGTATGGCCTAGGATTTAAACGTCAAAATCCACCTCACTACAAAAAAAAAAAACCACCAGAAATCAAATAAAAGATTCTCTTTTATCAGTCGACTGAAAGATCTCTCTTAACTTAGGGGAACGAAGTTTCACAAACTTCTTTTGAAATGCTTAAACGTCAATTGTACATAGTTATATCATAGTTTATATACACATATATACGCACTTGTTTGTTTTTATACATTGATCATATTCAGAGTCCAAAAATATGAATCGAGACCGACCAATAATGTCTTTTTTGAAGCAAATATACAGCATATTGTAAGTTTACATGTATGGATCGCAGTTAGGAAAATTAAAGGAACAAGACATATACATAAACATGTACATATACCCAGAAATTTTTGAGGGGTTGAAACTGAAATTTGGTTCCAGTAAAAGAAAACAATAGAAAAAGAGAAAAAGATTTCTAGTGATGACTGCCACAAATTTTTATGAATGATTTTCTTGGGGGGGGGGGGAGCAAAAATCAACATTTTAAGCAGATGTGGAACTAAAATTAAAAAAAACAAAACAAAACTGTAAACTGTGTGAAACGCCAATTGAGAATGCTTCACCAAAAAAGTCAAAATAGTTAAAATTCAGAACAGAACGACTTTTTCGCACAAAGGTCCCCCACCCCATAAAACTGAGTTACATGTAATAATTTGTCAAGAATTTTCTCGTCTTGAGAAATCATATCTAGAAATTAAATTAAAAAAATAAAATAAAATACAATATGGAGATTCCTCCATTTTCAAAACTTAACGATTTAGACAAACACTTGCTTTGATGTCGCAATATTGCTCTTTTCAAAGAAAAGAAAATAGTTACACTGGTTTCCTTGCAAAAAAGAATTAATAAAATAAATAAAAATAAAATCAAATAGGCTGATACCACTGAAACTGTGACTGAATCTGTAATTTTTGACTGTACTGTCTTCAAGGTACCTGACTGAGACAGCTTGGTATAACACAACTCACCAGGAGTTTATGCCATCAACCATTAATGTGCTGGTGAAATGTACATCTGTGTGCAAGAGAGATATATTTAGGAGGATTAGATGCATGTGCGTAAGTCCAACAAAAGGTCCCTTTTTTGTCCACATGCGTAACAGCATATTTTCTGTAATTATATAATCATCGCACAGACTAATAACATAAAAATTCTTGTGGGTATTCTCCTTGCAGATGCCCAACAGCAGAATAAAAAAAAACCACTGAAATCCATGAATATCTTAAGAGGGTTGAGCTTTGTAATGGTTTCTTATTGATCTTTTATGCCCAAAAGCATGGATTTGCAATGCAGACAAAACCAAGCAAGATTACAAGCTAAATAAAAATTACCTGCTGGGAGCCAGTCACAGCAATGTACACTGAATGGCATTTAGCTGGTAACATTTTTTTTTCAACAACATTTTTCACTTATCAAAATCCAACTCCATCAAAGTCCAAATAAGTTGTAAATCCCACGGGCATACCATTTCTTTTACATAATTCAACTGAAGAAAAAAAGAAGAAAAAAAAAGAATCGGAACGACAAACCAAAATATGGAACAAAACTGTGTCACACTTTTTTTTTGTTCCGCAAGTGGTAAGTTGAAGTAGACACCTGTAGCTTAGGAATACAAAGATCAAAAGAGAGGAGTACATATAATATCATGCATGATGACAAGAACAATTTGATATCCATTAAATACCGATATACAAAATTTTGGTTGATTAAAATGGCGGACAAGCACAAGCCCTGTTTGACAGATCCATACAACACGTGTTGTGGTTCAAGACGTATCTGCAGTGCTTTAGGAATACCGTTTCAGACTGTGGTCCGATTGCCTCAGAAATCCATGGACGCTGCCTGCACTCAAACGCTGCATGGTGATTGGAGGGGTGGGGGCGTGGCTTGGCTCCCATCCCTTTACTCGTTGTTTTCCCCCCGAGAACGATACCCTGAGCTTCCTTTGGAATCCTTCTCGTCACTTGGGCAAGGCGTCTTCAATTTCTGTTGCTTTTGTTGGGATGTTCTCCACCATCTGATTGAAGAAAGAATGATTGAAATGCATACAAAATGGAGTTAATTTGAGCTTTGGAAATAGCTCCAACCAATCTGTTAAACTGGAAAGCCCTCAGAGAGTGCAAAGTCCGCAAACCTTCGCCAAGGCTAAACATTCCCCGCCATATTGTGCCAATGTGTGACCCTTGAGTGGGGCGTGAGAAATACCCGGATGGGAAACAACCAAGGCGCGATGACTGCGAGTGTCGGAGAGCGCCATCTATTGACATGCTTGTCAGTACACCCACAAGAAATAGTCGCATAAAAGAATCCTTAAAAAAATCCTGCATCAAGACTCCGATCCGGATCACTTCCAAAATCTAATCGATTCGTACATTTGTACCAAGGGCCACCCCTAAAACAATTTTTATGCAAATCCATACATAACTTTTTGACTTATCTTGTTAACAGACAAACCAACCAAACAACCAACAAACCAACCACACAACAAACAAACAAACAAATCCGATGAAAACATAACCTCCTTGGCGGAGGTAATAATCAATAGTGTGCATGGATTGTGTGCAGGGAGTGCGTGCAGAGCTGTGAAGTCAATGTACATTTACCTCCTCAGTGGTGATCATGTAAAAAACAGAGCCGATACTGAGGGGCATGTGAGCACCATTGCTCCTGTGTCTGTCTCATGCACAGACGCTACGGGTCTGTGACACGACAGTAATGACTTGCATCCAATTTCAAGAAACTTTACCCAATGGTGTAACTCAACCGTGCGCCAAAATTTATTATGTAAATTGCGCAACATTTTACGCTGCACGACATTTCGGTTATGACACATTTTTTAAAAAGTTTCACGGTGCGTAAGTCCGTGACTTGTGCAATAAATTATGGCGTAACTTGCAAATTCATTTTAGGTGGAGAAGGTGTGGCGTAGCGACTATTAAGCAAAATTTTGTGAAATCGATCGTAAGCTTATTGCGCAGCTGCGCAACAGATTGGTTGTGTTAGTCCAACGCACGGCGTAAGCTACACACTGTTTCGTGAAATCAGTTGCAGGTCACACATACTCACACATACAGTTTGTGCGTTATAGTTTGTGCTTTATAGTACAGCAGTGATGTAAACCTTCATAAAGAAATTCTGCTTCTGAAGTTAGTATGTTTTTTGCTCTGCTAGATTCTCCACGAAATAAACGTTTAAAGACAATTATGTGCTTAGCAGTGCGTCAAGCTGTCGTATCATACCAACGCTGAGGAGACGACTTACCGGACAGGGCGTGCTCCGTCATACTCAGACACAAGTTCTCCAGCCGATTGGTCATCTCAGGATCCCCCATGGGTTGGTTGATGGGGTCCTGCAGGGGCTGGACTTGGTAGGTGTACGGCTGGGCGGGCTGGGATGTTCTCCTGATGGGCGCCGACTTGGTGCGCTGGACGCCAATGTGTGGGTTACCGGGAAGCTGAAGAAGAGACAAAGTATTGTTTGCCCTCAGCAATGTATAAATCGGGAGTATGACTGAAAGTTACAAAATAATTTAATATATGTTGAAATCAGAATATCAATGGCAGGTTTTTGCAAACTAGTTTCTTTTTTTGCATTATGCAGTTAAATGATGGAAACCATCTGCTGTTAAAAAGAAAGCACGAGGCATTAGTGTGTTTTCGAGCACCAGTACTGCGAAGACTGTGCAAATTCTGAGAAAAGTAAGTCTTTCATAAGTTGTGTGACCAACACATAGAGCTCACGTTATTGAACATGGGGGCTATTTTATGCACACTACAAGCTTTCAAGCAGACCCAGGTGAAAAAGTAGAACAGTAGGATCAAAATTTCAAACAAACGGGACAAAAATAAGACTTTGGAGGACAATATCAAGGATAAAAGTAGGACTTTGTTGGGCTTTCAGGAGTGGTTTTCATGGATACCCATGTCCATAGCATCATGAGCCTCATTTGGCATGTACTCACAACATCCTAAACCACACGTACGCTCTTGGAAGTACAGTTGCAGTACTCCTGCGCCCAAGCCCTTCACTTGTGCGATTTAAATTATGACAGTGTGTAACGATGAGATTTTTATTTTTCAGAGTTGTGGGACAAAAAAGTAGGAAAGAGTAGGATTTCAGGACAAAAAGTTAAGAAAAGTAGGACCAAGGTAAAAAACTTGGAAAAAGTAGGAAAAGTAGGAATTTCAAGAGAAAAAGGAGAGGAGCAAGGTAAAAAACTAAGAAAAAGTAGGAAAAGTAGGAATACTTGAAAGCCTGACATTAACGTGCCAATGTTTAGATTTAGCATGCACAATGTTGCAAAATAGGTGATGTTCTGTCATAGTTTCATGACTAAGTCTAAGAACATAAGGGCTACATGTTATCCTTCAGAATCCTTGGCAAGGGCTCATTTAAAACAATCACCAAGTCCTAAACTAGTCCGGTTCCCTGACCATGTTGTCATTCAGACTTCAAATATGAGGACAGGTAGCTAGCGGTGAATCTTCCATACATCAGGCGGTATCCCGTCTGATGTATGCAAATAATATGCATGACGTATATAGGTCTGAATCCCGCCTCCTGAAATGAAAATCACAACGGTAATGTTTGCCTGCAGCCAGCCTATTGCAAAATGGCAATAGGCTGCACCACCAATGTACAATTTCGGAGGTGATGAGCTTCGATTTATGCTGAATTCGGAAGTCTCTGGCAAATATCAAAAAAAGAGAGAAAAATTACTGTTCAGTATTTAAAACCTATGCAGCTGAAATGCTTGAAAGTTACCTTCAAGGAGACACTGGTGATTTTGCGTACTTTTTGTAGTAAGACAAGAGGGATTTTTTTTTATTATCGTGTGTTCAATCCCTGTCCATGCACAGTTCTTAATAGAGATTTGAAAATAAACAATCATGCTGTGCGCACAGAGGTGATCCAATCAATGGCTTTAAATGGGAGCTAGCTACCGGTCCCCATATTTTTAGGGGGGGGGGGGAACAGTCTAGTCCTAAACTAGACTGTTTTTTGGTTTACCTGTCTAGGTTTCATGTACATGTTGGACGTTTGCGTCGGTCGGAACAGCGCTGGACTCCCCCCTCCAGTCAACAATGAGTTGATCCGTTGAGGATGAGGCTGAGCTGGACCCTGAGGTTGAGGCGTTACAAACGGTTGGCGCGTTAGTCTCCGGTTACCGGCCGCTCCCTGGGCAGCAAACAAGCTAAAGTCGGTAGGGAAATTGGTGCTGTAATGGCCCCACCTGCACAAATAACAAACAAAAGGCAAACAGCAAATTATTAGCACTGCTGCGTATTCAAACAGTCTTTGAGAAAAAAACAAATATTATTTGTGGAGAAGTTGCAAAGGCTTGACCATTTTGTCTAAATCTGTTAACTCAATAGATGGATGACAGGTTTTACTTCCATTAAGCCTAACCTTCCCAAATCTTCCAAAATGCTATTTGCAAAATGGAGCATTTTGCAGGGTTAAGGCTATATGGCAGAAAGGTGTGGCTGATTTTGGAGGATGCACTGTGTCAAGGTCTTGGGCCGGACCTTGTGTTATTTATGCTCAGCCGTGCACAAATGTAGGCCTAGCTTATACTTTTAATCCTGTGCACTGCTCCAGGATTTCACTGGCTCTGCCTCGACATATTGACAGTGATTGCTGGAGGACTGTGCAGGATTGGAGGTCGTGGTCACCACTCCAAAGACCACATTCAAGAAATAACGGAAGATTGTCAGGATTGAGGCTGTACCATTCTTTCAATGGGGGCGCTGTTCAAATCCGAAGATTATGAACACTATACAGTGTACATTACAGACTAATGCACAATTACCCCCTAACCAAGCTGGCTCTGTACGTAGTTTGTGCACAGGCGAACGTTCTTACCAGTATAATTTTTTGGGTGTCAGAGCGGGGGTGAGGGGGGGGGGGGGGGGGTGGGGGGGGGTGAGAGTGAGGGGGGGGGGTGAGAGGGGGGGTGAGGGGGGGGGTGAGGGGGGGGAGGGTTCACATAATTTTTCAGGAATTTCTATGATTTTTTTGTTTTGACAGAGCTGGGTTTTTCTTTTACCCCCCCCCCCCTGGATCTACGCCTGATTCTCATTTCATTTTGCCTGGAATTCACATGACAGTGACAGCAGCCTCCCTGCGCAGCCTCGTGCCAAGTAAATGAGGAAGTGACAAATGTACGTGGCTTATTGGAGTTGGCCGCGGCTACCAGCGCGTTAAGTCGTGAATCAGCGTCACGGGAAGCCGTGAGGCAAGAATTCCTCTGTCTTATGAAATTTCCTGGGTAAAGTCATCACGGAACCACCTAACGCAAGGGGGCACGATGCCAAAGAGATGAACAAAAACAGAAAAATCTGAATGTAAAAAAACAAAGTTGTCTTAATAGAAAACCAAAAGTGGTTCGGCAGAGTCAACTTTTCAAGGACACCACTAAATTGCTGTAATTGATGCTTTCTTGTCATATTAGCGTGGGAATTAATCATTTCTCATGTTCACAGGATCAGAAAGTAATACCACGGCAAACTTCTGGACTTCCCAGTAATACAGGGTATTGACTCTGAACCTAATAGAAACTGAAACTGAAAAGCAAAAACAGTATTTTGGACTTTCACAATCCCCAGTTTTTATCTGAAATGTTTTTTAAAACAGTGTGTTGGTTTTCCTCTGAGTTCACAAAGAAAACAACACTTTCCCTTTATAGTTAGCCTATCAAAGCATATTGTGTTTCTTTTTCTACGAGGGAGGAACAGTAAGTAATGTATGGACCGTTCATGAACAGTAGAATGGGCGATCACTTGACAGCTGATGAGAGCTCCATGTGTAGGAAACACAGTGTGCATGGTTCTAGTGCGTTTGGCACAAGGTACCGTATGCACAATTAATTTTCATCTACGTGTGTATTTGTGTGGGCTCCAGCTGCCGATTTCACGATATTTTACGCAACTGCGTAACGCAACCGCGTAGCTCCACTTGCGCCACAATTTATTGCATAAGTTTCGCAACATTTCACGCTGCACAACATTTCAGTTCTAACATATTTCACGAAAGTTTTTCACAGTGCCTATAAAGTCTGCGACCTGCGCAAGAAATTATGGCGTAACTTGCGCAACCATTCTAGGTGGCGTAGGTTTTGGCGTAGTGACTGAAAATGACCTATTTTACCAGCAAATCGTGAGCCTGTCATTTGAGCCTGTCATTGAGCCTGTCATTGAGCCTGACTTTTGTGCATGTATGGCTGACATTAATCACGGCTGCGATTGGTCAACGTACATGGGGCGGGGCTTAATATGGATCGGTCTGTAGACAAATCCGGCGGCAGCCATTTTCTGCGGTGGCACCAGGCTGCAAATTTTTTTTTTTCCCGTACACGACATAAGCAAATGGGGTGTACGCTACGAGGTTTTGGACTTTACTTCCCTAAAAACATGAGAAAAAATATAAATCAAAGAAAAAAAAGAAATGAATTCGAACCTAATGAAATTCAGATATTATTTCCCTTTTTAAAAACAATCCTCCAAAGCCGCAAATTAGAAAAAAAAAAAAAAATTGGAAAAATGTGGTTTCGAACTCACAATCTCAAAACCATGGCGTTATCCAACTGAGCCATCGGAGAGCTCGAAAGCCAACCATAATTCATGGCATTATATAGCTGCGTTCGTATAATAAAAGTATTGTAGAGAGCGCTCAACAACCATCCATATGACGAATTTGCCACCACGCTCACGCAAGTCGCGCTCAGGTGGTACACACGCACTCTGGGCTCCTTCAACCAATAGAAATCCTTAAGAACACACGCGGCATGCGCGCGAGTGTGACACCACCGCAGTAAAAGCCTCTAATTCTGGTCGCCGGATTCCACTATTGCCTGGGACAATAAGGTCTTTGGTGCAAGATTTTATTTGTGAGGGTAACCCAACTTTTTGCAATAGCTACTCACGTTCTGGGTTGTTTGGTCTCCTGTAAGGACAGCTTGCGAGGGTACGGGTTCCGGGAGAATTTCTGACAGCTCTGACGCCAAGAGACAAAGCGTTTCTTCTGGGCGGCCGTGAAGGCCTCGTGGTTGAGACACTTGTCTAGGAGCGCGAGATACAGGCTGACATTGTCTTCATCCGGTCTCTTAGCAACTAACACCTGAGTACACACTGAAGACAACAAACAAACAAATTACTTTGTGAATTAAGAAAACACGTGCAGTATACAAATACAACTTTGCATTCACAGTTTGACCGTGACCTTCGTGAAAATGTTCAATGCAATATTATCTCTGTAATCAGCTTACCAGCACTTCACAGAGTCACCCACTCAATGAAAACATGGGCGTCCATTTCATATGCTGCTAAGAACTCGGTGCATGGCACTTTTTGACCATTTTCGAGAGCCTAGCGTACAAATGGTGTATGGGCTCTGTGCGCCAACCAAAGAGGGCGCCCTTTTACCTAGCAACGACGTCCCATGGGTGGGACATTTAGCTGGTCGACGCAAACCATTCCTTGTGCATGACGCACGTACACCAGGTGATTTGTCATAGATATGGAATGTACACGCAGTCATGGTACATGGTACAGCCGCGCTTGCGGCAAAATTGGAGTCAGGCAAGATGGCGTCGGTCGGTCACCCCCAACTGTGCTTTCTTTGACGGTGAGGGGGTACTTGTGAACGGAGCGGATAGGACACACTGCATGCGCGTAAAGGTTTGTGCACTTGTAGGGGGAAGTATGCACAATGAATTTTATTCTGAATGTACACAAAGCCATAGTGTCTTCAGGTGAGCGCGACAATGCGTTTGGATGTCCCTCCCAGTGGTCTCCCCCAACTCTCCTTTTATAACCATTGAGGGGGTACTTGTGCACGGAGTCTATATTTGCATTCATGGGTTATTTTACTGATTGTGTATCATGTACAATATAAAAACTTGAGGTAAGCAAACATTACAGAGCTCAAATAATGCAACTCTTTAATGATGTTGCCAAAGTCGACGGCACATTATTCTCTGTGGCTCCGAAAAAAAGTATGAAACATGTGTAAGATGTGTCATTTTTGAAACTTTTGAATAAGAATTCCGTCCATGCACAAAAAAAACGGAAACTTTTTAATCACTCTCAAGAGTTTAGTGGGACATACTAAGTTGTGCGCACGGGTTGTCCGCACTAGTTTACACCCGTATGGCTCTAAGAATACAAAACCTTATTTTCACCTCAATGTTTGCAAAGCCATAGCAGTCAAGAGTTAAGTCTCTCTAGAGGAAGTACATGTACTTGCGAACAGAGTCTATAAACCAGCCTCTCACGGTCAACTCACTTTTGCCCATGAATCGAGTGAGCTGTCCGGGGAAATCCCCCTCTTTGGTCTCTCTCTCGCCGTCCTCGGCCGGCTGTGAAGACGTCGCGTCCTCGCTGGAAGATTCCTGAGGGTCGTATACCTTGATCGGGGTATTCAGCATGCTCTTGACCTCGTTCAGGGCGTTGCGGAGATTGCCAGGGCTGTTGTCACTGACGATGTCCTGAAGAAGACAGAAATTGGGGTATAGTGGGGTAGTTACTATCCTCAAATGTAGGTATTGGGTATTGGCCAAATTGTACTCAATGAGGTGGACTGTAAGTACTGATTGGGGTAGTAATGCCCTCAATGCAGGTATTTGGATACTGACAAAATTGTCTTTCGATCTGGGTGTGTTATTATGTTAGGGTTAAATGTGATCCCATCACTATCAGCCATGCCAATTATGAATCAACAATTTTTTTTTGGTTTTCGAAATGATTTTGAAGCTTCCACTTTTTCAAAAAAAATTAATCTCGTATGAATTGACAGTATTGATAATGTTTCCGTCTTCCTGCTTGATAAATGTTGGTGAGTTGACTAACTGAGTCCACATTTCCTAGGCCGTGTCCGAAACGGGCTTCCAGAGCTACGGCTACGTCTATTGTCAGCGCGTCCCCGCGTATTTTCAATGGGCGCGGACCTAGACCTAGCTCTAGACTGTTGATTCGGATGCGGCCTTAGTTAAATATATTTCTAGCTTCATCTGTAAATGTTGCAAAGTCAATGATCACTTTAAAAAGTATGTTTGCTGACAGACAGACAAACAAATGGAAATGATACAAACACACCCTACAAAACAAAACCAAACAAAACAAACAAAAACAACCCGTAGACACCTCCCTCCCTCCCAAAAAAAAAAAAATCTTCACAATGACACAAAATAAAAGTGGAAAGGAAAAAAAAAAAAAGGCCAGTCTGTGACTGGTTCCCCGCCCATATCCTGCACTCCACCCTACAGACAGGAAAGGATTAATAACCAATGGTACAATCATATGCACGCCGCTGAAGACTTGATGGAAACCGGTGGTAACGATGGCACGTGCTCTACCGGTAACGAGCTCTCATTTCCCTGACAGACTGGGCTTCCGATCACACCATGGTGCAGTTCTTGGCAGGAGGGGGGAGGGGAGGGGAGGGGAGGGGGACTACAAGTCATGAACTGTTTGCTGATGAGTCAGCGGCTGGAGTTTCTTCCTGGTGTTGGTGGTTTGGGGTGAGGGGGAAAGGAAGTGGTTACGAAGGGGTACCACTACCTCAAAATTCTTTTATAAACATGATAAACAAACAACAAACTGTCGATACCAATTTGCGAGTACTACAAAACAGAGGAACCGTTTTTAACTTGATTCATAAAAATCAGGACAAACGCAAAAAAGGAATAACATTAACAATTCCCCCCCCCCCAGAAGTGTGGTCGGAGTCTACGAGCGATATTTACCTGTAGAGCCACCACATTTGCATATTCCCCTTACCGACAGGTTCCATTCGCTAAGAGTTTATACAACAGCACCCTCTATAATGCTACCCACACTGCCCTGCACCATGAGCGCCATGTTGGCTTCCTCTTTTCTCGTACTACAATACATAATTTACAAGTCACACTTTTTCAAGAAGCCCATTCAAGACTGCAGGTCCAGATATTACCCAAAATCTCACATGAGGGGAAAGGCTAGTTGTACGGCAGCTTGGTCTCAATTTCTCATTGATGTATTTTTATAAGAATTCCTGGCACAGTTCATATCGATGTTATTTTTGTATTAAACAGGCGAGGGTTACTTAAGTTTCAGTTGCGTAATTTGATTCTAAGATGGAAACAAAAGTAAGAAATGAAACTCAAGTGCTGCAAAACCAAACCAACCTATTTCCAGCTTATTGCCTGAACTGAAGGTGGTATGTTACCAATACTGCGGGCTGGGACTGCATGCTAATTGCAGCTGAGCCAACACATTTGAGAGGCTCACCTTTTCAAGATTGTGTAACATCAGTTGTCTTTCCTTCAGCTTCTGGATGCTCAGAACAATCTTGTGTCTCGCCCCTTTGGTCACATTCTAGATAAAGAACAAACCAAAAAAAAAAATCAATAAATATCAACTACACATTTGCAAAACAATTTTGTTATAGCCTACAGCAGGTTAACAAATGATCGCTGTGTCATACCACAGTCAACCATCTGAAGAATGGAACTTTGATCAATTGGATTGACTTGGCCAAACATTGTAAAGCTACATGTAAAAAAAGGTAAAGTCTGTCGCGAGCCAATGTGGCTCATCAGGCGGGCGTTTATCTCCGGTTTCAGTAGCATGAAACGACTGAGAATATTTCTACTCCCCCTGGATGGGATGCTAGTCTATCGCAGGTTACTCCCCAGCTAATGCCGGTACCCATTTATACTCCTGGGTGGAGAGGGGCAAGTGGGGGTGAAGTGGCTTGCCCAAGGACACAACATATGACCAGCAGCTTGATTTGAACCCCTGGTCCTCTGATCATGAGTCACGAACCCTAACCACTAGGCCACACACTCTCCACAAAGCTACAATGTACATTTCCTCTGCATTTATCTGACAATCACTGACAAATTGGAAGAGTTGTGCCCTTTCATGAGAACTCAAACAAGCAAATGCTTGCATGAGAACAAGGAAGTCTTTTTGTTAGTGAACATTGCTGCCAAAGCTCCAAGTACATGTAGCTATAAACTCTTCCAGAACTTACTGCTTGTGTAGGCCTTGAAGGCGGAGGGGAAAAAACATGTAGTTACGTGTATCAATGGCTGGTTTATACTCAACACGAATGCACTTTTCTGATTGCTTATCATTTATCATTTTATATTTTGTTGTAGTATTTGGTTTTTCTTAAGCCATCTGTTGTATCTGCATATTGTTATGTTTTTAAGCCAGCTATTCTTACCTTTGATAACTTTTAATTTTTGGCAATGTTTTTAACTCCTAATCTTTTTAATCTCTTACTTTTTTTTTTAATTTCATTTCAATGTGGTCTTTTTTTTCATCACAATTTATTTTTGTATGTGACCATTTCAGTTAGGATCGAGTCACAGTGTTTTTTTTTTACTTTTGTCAATCCTGGCCAGCTTGGATTGGGTTGTTCTTGTTTAGTTTTGTTTATTTCTGTGGATTGCTTGTTGTATAATTGTACTTTGGCCAAATTGTAATAATAATATGTATACATGTACAGTGAAATTGATGCCACAAAACATTCCCAGTGAAAGTCACTTTTGGTTTCTCATCAAGGATGAACTGGCCTGATTTCCAACTAATTTTTGTAAAATTCACAACTTACATCAATTTGAATAAACAAGCCTCAAACTCTGAACAGTCCTTTACAACATATTTTTGCCTGATGATGTTTCATCAAGGAATTCCAGCTAGCTTACCATGGATTCTAGCTTGCCCTCATTTAGTAGCATCATCTCCTCATACGTCATCTGTTGGAACAATCCTGAATACTTGTGTAACCTTAGGCTCTTTAACCAGGACGGCACATCTGGGAAGAAAGAAACAACAGAATTTCATTGGAAGAAAAACAAATGCTTGGTTGCGCTGTTTATGCACTGTATATGTATTTGCACTTTGTCAGATTATATTAGTTATCCCGCAAGCGTGAGTGGAACACAGAATAATGTAGTGCGTGTGTGTCCCACATTCGGCCTCGTGGTATGTGGGACACAGATGCACCACATTTTCTGTGTTCTACGAGCGTGAGAAAGACAACAAATTTATCTTCAGGCAAACTTGACGCACTAAAAGCTTTTCAGCGGTTATCCTATTACACCTGCGTGTGTGTACGAAATGGCGCGCACCTCTTAGAATAGTGACCATGCTGCATGGTTACATGTAGCACTGTTTGTTGCGATGGATCAACCAATCAGGATCGAGGATTCAAGTTTACGTGAAGATTATGGGACAGGACAGCATGCCGATACTAATAACCCTAACCTCACCTAAAGCTACAAACGAAGTCATTGAGATTTTGAGTTTTGAGATTTAGTTGCATCGTTTGTCAAATACATATTTGATGAGTTTTACACGCACACGTACATTTGTAATGCGATATGACAAACCATCTACACATTTGTTTGGAGAATCACAAATTAATACACCTAGTACTAACATAAATGTAGTAGATATGTCAGGCTACGTACAAGTGCTGACTTGTCAGAACTGTGACATCCATGTATGCTCAAGGTAAGCAGAAAGTTTCTCTTTGAGAGAGCACAAATTTTTCTGCTAAACTGTTAGGCAACTCAGTGAAACAAGCCCCTGATCCCATGAGTTAAGCGGTCAATGCAAAAAGTGCAAAGACCCCCCCCCCCCCACAAGAGCTGCAAGTCAGACTGACCACAAGGGTCAGATGACAGCATCAACATGACCGCATGGCCTCAGGCAACCGGCCACCGCAGCCTAGTTTCACACTTTGATTGGCCAGTGCTCCCAATACCCGAGAACAGAGTTTTTGTGCCCGCTTTCCCTGGACTAGTTTTCTTGTTCTTTCTGGACCACCTGTCAAACAAGTATCATTCATCCCATTCATTTCCTGAATGCTCAATCCTTTTGGACATCAGCCCAGCTTCATTAAGCCAGTCACGAGATCTGTCCACTGTTGATGGGCCAAGCGACACTGTGTCATTAACCAGGATTACAGAAAGTGAAGGGGATGGGGTGGGGGGGGGGAGTTCCGAGGGGAAGTATTAACAGGTTATTTCCTCTGAATTGGGCACGATTTCCAAATTTCCTGAATCGGAACGGAATTGTGTAATTGTGTCACACGAGGTTGTCTCTGATTGCTTCAGCGGATCTCTTTCTATTGGTTCAAATTTGATGGTTGTCACTCTCGTTGTGTAATATCCTGTTCCAAATGCCTGCTGCATGTCAGTGAACTCTACTCAGCCATGCATTTTGCTGCGCAATAAACTGTTGCAAAACTCTGTTTATTGCAAAATTAAAAGTTGAAGAGTGCCTTTCAATCTTAGTAGAGTTGATGGACAATCTTGAGTTGAAAAAAATGCCTATTTCTTTCTTTATTTTCATAGAGGTTTTAAGCAAATATACTGTTGCAAAACTCTATTTATTGCAAAATTAAAAGTTGAAGAGTGTCTTTCAACCTCAGTGGAGTTGATGGATAAGAGTTGAAAAAATGCCCATTTCTTTTTTTTAATTTTCATGGAGGCTTTAAGCAAACAAATTTGCGAAGCACACAAAAAATAATGTTTTTAATGAAATTTTCCAACCACAAAGACCATGCAACGGGATTATAAAAATGTATGGAAATAAACTGGCAGTTACTGGTTAAATTACGGACCAAAATGACATGGGTGATTGCTTCTGAATATTCCAAACCCATTATTGGTTTGCTAAAGAAATTTGCCAAGCACATTTGTTTTCCTTCTGTTTAGCAGTTCTTCAAAATCAAAGTTCACCTCTCATGCCGCTGTTCTCCTCAAGGAAACTGTTCCTCTTCTGGAGTGCCTGATGACCGCCTCCGTAACACCACAATCCGTCCTCCCCGTGGGCCTCGGTACTGCTGCCCGACGACGCCGTGCTGCTCTGGGGCGACAGCGGTGCGTGCTCCAGGGGTAAGGACAGCGAGCGGCTGGTCCGAGGCTCAAGCTCCTCCTCGGAGGGCCAATCCGAGGGCGGCTGAGGGGACGGGGTGTTGCTACAGGAATTGGGCGGGGTCAGGGAGTGGCTGCGGCTCTTGCGCGGGTGCATGGGTAACGAGGGGCCGGCGTGGGAACCTGCAAGGGAAGGAAATCACAAATTGACAAAAACATACCAGTGGTTATTTAATATTTGACTTTGCCCTAAACTGATTCACGGCATCCAGTGTTGTTCGAAGGCTTGCAAGAATTCACAAGCTTACTCGGATGAGACTCGAGCCTAGGACCTCCTGCTTAGTGAGTGCAGATGTCGTACCACTCGACCACCGAACTGGCCACTGGTTGGCTGGCTGGTTTGAATCTGATATAGGTGCAGCAACAGCAACCAACCACTATTACTTACCGGTACCGGTACTTCACTTTTGGCAGTCAGTGGTTACTTACAAAACCAGAGTCTGAAATTAACAGAGCTACATGTATATTGTACTAGTCTTGGACAAAACTTACACATCTAGCAATGTTTCTTTGCCTAGCTAATACATCAAGAACATTCTTCACAAATGAATTTGCATCTTACGAAATCCTCCACATTTTTTTGCACATATCAGAATCGTTTTCCAGTTTTATGTAAAAGACATTACAGCCACACTGTACCTTCCCGTTCCTACCATAACTTCAAAACCATCAGGTGAATTTAACAGGATGTGGATGGATTGGGGTTAATAACTATTGCAGAAACCTATGGATAACTGATTCATTTTTTTCTCCTTAAGCCATGATACAAGTATGAAGCTAAATGGGGGATGGGTAATTCCTGTTTTTCCCAAGTTATTATGTTTGACTAACTTACAGTTCTACAAATTGAGTAAGCTTATTTACAAATGTAGATTCTACATTTGTAAGTGTCCCCATTAATATACAGTAAACATGTTTCCTTTTTATCATCTTTTCAAATATGGAGAATGAGTTGTTTGTACTTACTTGAGAAGTACTTACTTGCTACATCGTTGGAGGGGCCGGTAACGTTCACAGCCGGGGGTGCTGAGAGCGTATTCGTTAGGGGCTGGTGGGGCACACAGCTGCCCAGAAAATGTGACGAGGGGGAAAAATCTACTGCCCCTGAGTCCCTGAAAGAAGGCTGAGCCCGCCAACCGTTCAAGCCACCCTGGAGGCCATTGCGGCCAGTGTCTGAGTTCAGTACCCCCGGGAATGGAGAGGGGGACGGGGAAGGGGACTGGGAGGGGGACAGATCGGGCGAGACTTGGAGCCTTGAGGGGAATCCAGCCTGGCTGTTGGTATGTTCCTCCAGTCGGCCCAGCCACCACGCCAGCGAACTCCGGTCCTCGTTGGACAGCGCCGGGTGGATGAGGAGGAACGACAAGACCTGCCGACTCTCTTCCAGGTGCTGGGAGTTCTCCACCGAGTGCAGCAGGATCTTGGGGATGAGGTTGAGGTACTCCTGCTTGACATCGTTGTTGCCGGGCCGCAGGAGGGGCAGATGGGACAAGAGTTGGGCTACGGCTGTGTCTTTGCTCTCGTTGCACAGGCTGCAAACAAAACCTGAAATGAGAAGAATAAAAAGTAGTAAATTATGTACTATATTCGGCATCTTTGTTAGCCTGAACACAGCCTCAAAATATCGCAGGGTCAATTAATCACACCAACAGTTTAGCATTCTGAATAGGAGATAGCAGGAGGCGGGATGTTATTTTTGAAATGGAAAATTGTTCAAAATATTTTTTTTTGAAAATTTTTGGTATTTTTGAAATTTGGGAGACCTACATGTACATTGCATTTGTCCACAACACACTCTCAGGAATTATCACTTTTTTTGGGGGGGAGGGGGTTCAAAGTCTACAATATAATCCTTGCTTTTTGAAATCACACTTGGAACCGTGCCTGGAAAGCTCAAATACCATGCGCAGGATGTGTACAATGTAAATCTTTAGTATGTACATGTAAATCTTCACGAAATCTCCCCCCCCCCCCCAAAAAAATACACCCCCCCCCCCGTACTCATCTGATTTTCAACTATTTCAATTATGTCAATTTTCACTGTATTACAGAAATCCGAGGTACATGTACAAGTACATGTACATGTATATCTGATGTGTTACTCATCTGATTCAGAAGGGTCAACACATCAGTACATCTTATTAAAATACAATGCGTCTCTAGCAGGCAAACAGGATTCTTGGAAGCATAGCTTGTATCAGTCATGCACTCAAAGCCCAGTTCATGGAAACGATTACTGTGTGTACATACGTGTACTAATAGTAATACAGCTATCAACCTAAATACACCTTTGGGAATAGACAGCAGCTGGACACATCCACAGGCACAATCAATCCTTCATTATGTATTCTACCTTAACACCCTCCCCCCTCTCAGTGACAAAACAGAGAGGAATGCCCTATCTGTCAACATCTAGCAAGTGACAGTTTTTAACAGTTTTGTAAATTTGGCTCTTATTGGTAAATTTGACAGGCTGTGGCAATTTTGTCAACTGAAGGTACCATGCCTTGACTGACAGTATACAAATATTGAATGCTTCGAGTGGTGTAGTAAAACTAGCCTCCCGAGGTGATCCATGGACATTCTATTTTCCCGAGGCGAAGCCGAGGGAAAATAGAATGGTCCATGGAGGCTAGTTTTACTTCACCACGAGATAAAGCATTCAATATTTCACCCACAGATTCTGCTTGATTTTAATATTTTAAATTATTTAAATCTGAACACAGTTGAAATAAACTTCAATTTCAATACAAAATTGGTGGAAAATGTATTTCTCTCTTCCAAACTACCCCTTCACGAAATGTTTGAACCAAAGTCTGCGGCGCGCTCTCTTTGGAACAATACGCGCTACGCGCAACACGCACACAAGCATCCATTTGCACACAAATACCGCGCCGTGGAAATAGTACTTTGGTTGCCAATGGTATAGTACTTTGGTTGCTACGGGTATAGTACTTTTGGCCGTGCACAGAAAGATAGCAAAATTAGAAAGTAACATGTGACTCGCTCTCGGCCAATCAAGACACAGAATCTGTGGGTGAGGTGTTATAATAATAGATATGGTGGGTATAAGTAGGTTTACCAGTACTGCTGAGTACCTGGTAATGATTGATTTAATTGAGTAACAATGAAGGCACAAAAGGTTCACTCATGCATACCCCAGCAAAACAGAGGCATTGCCCTGGCAATGGCTGCTACGCATGCTATGCATAAGGTCTATGGAATTGTAGTAAAAGTTGTATCAGTATTCAGGGACACCCTACTGGTATGTACCGCTATCTACCCCTTCAACAGGTTTTGACAGTTAGGCCTACACGTACATGTACAATGTACATGGTTTAATCCATAGGGGTTCTGGAAGTTGGAGACCAGCCTGTACAAAAGCTATGGGAGAGGAAGTGGGTTGAGTTTTTTGACAGTTTGTGACAGTTCTATCAGTAGGAAGGTTTTAATTAATGCTGTAACTTATCTTACATTTGATGTTACATACCGGTATACATGTACATGTATAAACATCTGTTGCTTGTATGCAAAAGTGCAAAAAAATTTTCACATATCCGCTGGACTAGTAAATGTATGTGGTTTTCAAGAAGATGGACCGGACTTACATGTACCGGTACCGGTATGTGTACCGGTACATGTACATGTACACATTCATACATGTACAAATGTACTATGTACCGGTACATGTGTATGCATGTATTTTGATGATAAAGCTAGGGATTATTTGACATGTCATACCCATGGAAGAACTTTTAGTTTTAGACCATACACGTATCTAACCATGTACATGTGGCACACCATTGTCTAAGTGACAAGAAACAAATCTAGCGTTCAGTTCAGTTTGAAATATTTATTTACATTGTACATGTACGGTACTTGTGGAGTAAAAATGCAATAAACCTGCGCATTAAAATGTGCTTTTTAACCCTAACCTCACCCAAAGCTACAAAATACTACTAGTAAGTAGTAAACTGTAGTATGCAGTACTTCAGCATGTAAGTGGGCACAGCACTCATAGTATTTTCTGGTATTTGGTTCCTGCATATAATCTTTGTAGTGGTACATTGTATTTTTTACCCCAAATGAACTCTTTGGGAGTTAGGGTTAAAAGAGATAAAATAATTGGCATCGGGATACAAAGCGTATATTTTTATGCTGGTCGTTAAAATAAAATTCACAAAAACTAAAACTTGCATTTTTAGGCCCTAAATGTATATCATAAAAATAATACTCACAAATACGGCAACAGCTGCATTTTACATTTTGATCTGTTTTTCTTCATAAAATGTTAATGCTACTCTGATACAGCAATAACAGCATGTACCGGTAGGTATGGTATTCCCATTTTTTATTTTTTTTAATTTGCATACCCCAGGTACACATACATGTACCAGTACATGCATTTATTGTGCATATGTACATATGTATGAACATACATACATATCCACATACATGTACAACATACATGTTCATGGATGTATACATGTGCACACATGTACATGTACATTGTCCCGTCTGTACGAAATACTCTTTGATTACAAAATAGTGTTATGGTCACATGATGATGTGATCATCCCAAACTTTCACACAACAAAGCCAAGCCCATCTATTCATGACTTAACACTATCAAAGGAAGTGCATGAACAATGTATGTATTCAAATTAATGCCAAAAAGGTGATGTTACATTTTGTATTTAGAATGTAAATTTTCCTCTTGACGGAAAAAAATAAACAGGGTTCAAATAAGGCTTGACACTTGTCACACCATTGATGTCTACATAAAAATTGCAGAACTCTAACAGTAGCAAATCATTTATATTGCATACATTGCAACGTCCTAATTCTTGCGTGAACTCTAGGAGTCGACACCCCCTGTAATGATAAAGCAGGACACTCCATGGTCCACTCATGCATGTACAGGGATCAGTGACGTAAGCTGATGATATTGCAATACCAGTTAACAAAACAAGAGTCGGTACTCCGCGTAGTGAAGCCAGTGGAATTTGTCATCACAACACACTGCACGAGAGTCTGAAGTTCGTACACAGTAACACGCTTTCACCTTGACCTGATGGAAGTGGGCCAAAGTGGGCCGGGACATCCCACAGGATTCTGCTGTCGTCATTGTTGTTGTTGTTATTGCTCACGATTACCGTCAGACGTTTGCTCATAGACCATCGTCATCATCAGACGATTGCTGTCATTGCTATTTCTAGTCAAAATGGGCTTTTAAAGTTGATACTTTTATGAGGAAAACCACAGGCCAATATTATTTTGTCAATATTTCTGAATACAATGTGATGTACATGTACCTGAAGACATTTGAACTCTTATAATGTACAATGTACATCCTTATTCAGGTCACATACATACACATGTACGGTAGTGTACACATGGAAATGTGGCATTTTTCAAAGCAACTGACACATGTACCGGTATACACATGCAAGGCATGTACATGTACATGTATGTACAGTACCGTACATACATGTACATGCAGGCGCGGTTCTAGAACCAATATTTTTGGGGGGCTAGCAGGGTGGATCCAGAATTTTTTTCAGGGAGGCGTGCTGAAATGTGGACCGGTGTTTTCCAGACACTTAGGCCTCCGAAAATCAAGAGGTGGGGGGGGGGGGGGGGGGGGGGGGAGGCCTCATGCCATATTTTCAATGAGGAGCGCCAATAAAATCCTAAAATCATTGACACTATATTAACTAATGCACCCTTGTCACGACTATTTTTTTTAGGGAGACCGTTCGCATGTACATGTACATCACAATCCTTCTTTTTGCTAATGCAATTTTTTTTTTACGGAATTTATTTTTGGGGGGCTAGACAAAATTTTGGGGGGGCTAAAGCCCCCCCCCCTAGCCCCCCCGTAGAACCGCGCCTGTGTACATGTACATGTACATGTACAACATTGTACTAAACAAGCTCGATTGGATTGTGGAAGCTGCAGGCCAATGAAGCTGCAGGCCAATGATGAGTCATGTGATTGTGCTATGTAATTTCTGGAAGGAGTAGTGTTTTAAGTAGAAAAAAAAACTTCAATGTATAAATCTGCTTGCAAACATTGTTGTAAGGTACCTGTACTGTATGTACACATGTGCAAGTGACAATTTTATACCGTAAACCCACATGTACATGTACACCCCTACGTACCACTTATCAACTTGATGTACACATGTTCATGCAGGCCTACACAATTTATGAGGTACATGTACACTTAATGGAACTGGCTCCTGTAAACTTTTATGAGCACCACATAATTCGCTCTTTTCACGCTTCCGCCACAGGCATGCACAGCCTCGATCTGGCAACTTTACACAATGACTATAGCCAGTTCAGTGATTCCCGTGTCGGGGTTCAGATCACTGAACCGGCTATTTTCATTGTTTAAAATTGACAGATCGAGGCTCTGCATGTCTATGGCGGAGCGTGAAAAGAGCAAATTGTTATAAACAAATTCAATTTTCTTTTCAAGCAAAACAGGTGTAAATTTTCATCAACCACACTAGGGGTGTGCACATACATGTACAGTATACTTACGGGAACTGGGTACCCGATTAAGAAAAACATGGGTACACGCTAAAGAAACCCAGCCCCAAAATTCAAATCTCAAAAGTTGCTGTTCAGATTGTTCATAGAGAGCCATTGTGCATCGGTGCATCAATACAGCAGGATATTCTACAGCTTCATGGTGTAAGCTGTAACTTCGCCAGCGTCGTTAACGTGAAATATGTTTTGTTTTCTCACGTAGCCTGGATTTCATTTGTAAAATTCCCTACAAATGACATTCAAACCTTTCTTTTTTATTGTCTGCGAAGTTACTAAGTAATTTGTAAAATTGGTACATGTGGTTTTGCCATACGTGGTGCTACACTTAGTAGGAAGGAATATTGTATGTAAATGGTTTTTGTGTTACAGCTGTAGACTTCCAAAGTTCAACTTGTGAAGTTCAAATGTGCAATTGTGTAACATGACTAGAGCTCGTACCTTTTACTCTAAAATGTACACTGTAAGTTCAACCACCAGACCCAGAAAAATACTTACAGTGTATCCCACAATAGGAACTTATTATACACAGTAAACTTTGCACCAATGAGGCATCTATGGAAAAAGCCACTAGTGTCCAATCAAAGGTGGGTTACAATAGAAACCATGTGGGATGAAACAGTGTACATGTCTTTTCAGAATGTTGTTTCAGAAGTACATGTAGTTGTTTGTTAACTACATACGGTACATGTGTAAATGTACAATGTACCTTTTGGCCAGTGATTAAAAAATTGTTATTCTGAGTTGTAAAATACAAACTTTGTCTGGTATTAATTAAGTAAAGTAATTTCAATGCTAAACTTTAACCCTAACCCACCTCACTCCTCCAAAATCCTCCTGGCGGTTTTGGAGGATTCTAGAGGATTGAGGATGAATGGTGATTGAATCAAATGAGGATTCTGGAGGATTGAGGATGAATGGTGATTGAAGCACATGAGGATTTTGGAGGATTGAGGATGAATGGTGATTGAAGCACAAGAGGATTTTGGAGGATTGAGGATGAATGCATTTTGAGGCAGGACTGTCTGATGATTTTGAAGGATTTGGTGTTGGTTATCCTTCATTTAAACACAAGTGCGAAATTTTGGGATGAGGAGGATTTTGGAGGATTGAGGATGAATGCATTTTGAGGCAGGACTGTCTGACAATTTTGAAAAATTTAGGCGGAGTTCCAAATTTTGGAGGATTTTGGAGGATTGAGGATGGTTGTAAGCAACAAGGGCCTAGGGGGTTAGGGTTAATAATAAAAGGCCAGACGAATATGAAGCCTTGCCAAATCAAGGAATAAAGTTAACATTATTTCTTTTTTTTCTCTGTTGTCTACTTTTACAAATTTGTGAAAAAGAAAAAAAAATCTGAGTAGTTTTAGAGTGTGACTAATTTTTTTGAATGATAGGTACATGTGCACATAATTATGCACAATACCGGTACATGCTATTGCCTAAACCCTAACCTCACCTAAAGCTAAAAAAAAATACTACTACATGCAATACTTTAAACAGTAATTGGGCACAAAACTCATAGTATTTTGGGGTACAGTTTTGTACGTGGTGCCTGCATACATAATTTTTGTAGTATTCTGTAGTACTCGGAGTAATGGCTAGGACATCAGAGTTAATTAATGGAATCAAATTATAAACAAAAAGAAAAGACAACAATTTTTCCACACAATACAATTACCACACAATAGGCCTGAATGATACAGGATTTCACAATACAAAAAACTACAATCCACTAGTATTACATGTACATTGTCACATGTGTACGTGTACATGTGTGCATCATTTTCAAATATGCAGACAACAGACCCAGGCAATATATAAATGATTAAACAGAGAACCACTCAAACGGCCTGAGGTGCACTGTATGGAAGGACGAGAGTCTATTTATAGCCCCTATTGATCAAATCACATTTAACCAACTGTAAACATACATGTACATGTATAGCGGCTGAAAATCAGCCAGTTCAGTTTTTCAGATAGTTTGCCTGTGTTACCAAAATAGAAGAAGTACATGTATAGATTTCTTTGGTTGTTTACATTTTGTGATATCCAAATTTTTAGAGTATGGTGAAGAATTCTTGAATTTGTTTTATAATCATGTGTTTAAGGTAATATACATGTACAATGTTTACAAAATGTACTTTTTCCTTGGTTGTTTACATTTTGTGATATCCACATTTTTAGAGTATGGTGAGGAATTCTTTATTTTTTTTAATCATGTGTTTAAGGTAATTAACATACAACGTTTACAAACTGTACTTTTGCCGCTGTACTTTTCAGAAATGGATGGATTTAGAGGTTAGTATTTTAAAGCAAATGTTGTTACACGTACCAGTACTGCCCTGTTTAAAGTTTTGTGTTCATAGATGCTGGAGAAACTAAGAACATTTTTTGCTGTTCTTGAGTCTGGTTCCCTGACCCTACTTCACACCAAACAGAGCAATTTATAGACATCTGGGAATTGTCAAGTTGGGTCAGACTAGCTGGCATGCACCCGTTCATGGATGTGTAACCGATTGCAAACAAAATGTGGACTAACTTGACTTGGTAAATTGGGGGCAGTATTCACAGGATGCTTGAGACTTTGTCAAGCGAGGTACATGTATTTCTTAATAATTTGATACTTTTGTTTTTTTAATGTTTGCAAATGTTGTACAGTACCTTTAAAGGGAATATACAACGTTTGCTTTTGCAGTAATTTTCAGAAATAGATGGATTTGAGGGGTTAGTATTTCATAGGAAATATTGTTACACTAACTTGTTTGAAGTTTTGTGTTCGTAGATGCTGGAAAAACCAGAAAAACAACCATGTTCCTGTAGTCTGGTTCCCTGACCCCACTTACGATGAAACAGAGCAATTTCATAGATGTCAGGCAATTGTAAGGTTGGGGAAACAGTCTAGCTGGCTTGAACCCATTCATAGGTGTGTAATCGATTGCAAACAAATGCAACTTAACTAAATAATGATAATTCGGGGCAGTATTTGAAAAAAGCCATTTTTTTTCAAATGCTGGTCGGCCGACCAGCATTGGAAATTGATACAAAAATACCACTTTTCTTGAAAATGACGGCACATCAGGTGCCACGATTTTACAGGATGTTTTACACTGTCGTTCACTAAAAGTCCAGTAAGGTACCGGTATTTCACATTAGTTTGGCAGTTTTGTTTTTTGATGTTTGCAAATGTTGTAGGCCTACAATACCTTTAAATGTCTGTGTCTATGGACCAACAACAGCAAATTACAAGTCTGCTGATTTCAAAATTAACATAAACACTGAAAGGACCTTTGTGCACTGACACTACAGATGGGTTGAGGTTGTTGCAAACTACAGTATCCTTTAATATTTCAAATTATGTATGAACAAGCACACACAAACGTGTACCGGTACACGTACACACATGCATGTACACTATACACGTACGTTGTATCTTGTGAAAAAGCAAATTGACTTCTACATACATGTACAATGTACACGGTACATACAATAACAAATTGGCTGACATTGTATGACAATATTGACTTACAATGTACATGTACAATGTTATTACAAAAATGAGACACGTTTTATTATTTTCAGGCTTTGGGCAATCACCTCCCACTCCCAACAACACACGTCATTAGTACACCCCCACTTGCCGTGAGGCAACATTCACAGATTCAGCAGGGGCTATTTATAGCTTACAAATGAAATCAGTACTAGAATGTATAAGGTACGGAACACATGTGTCTATGGTACATGTACAGCATAGGAGGTAAGCGATATGTACATTTGCTTCATAGGCTGCTGTGCATATGATGATAAATGATCATACGTACCGGTACAGTGCACATTTATGATTGTGTAAACTTGTTTATGTAAAATGAACATGTATCATACCGGTACATGTACGTGTAGATGAACTGCATGAGATCCATGTGTCTAGCATTCCATGAAATTCAAATGGGGATTTACATACAAATTAAAACTTTTAACCATCAAAAACAAATTAAGGAATTTGACAACTGCGAGGCAGCTGCAAGGCAAGAAACCAGCCAATAACTGGAGAGAAGGAATCTCCACACTATAGTGTTACCATGACAACAAGGCAGATATTTTGAGTGCTTTTTGCAGAAGTACCTGGATTATTATTTTTTTTTCCAAAAAGGCTGAGTAGACAACAAGTTATTATTGTTCCCAGCGATTCTTACTACTATTAAAAAATCATGTACATGCCCATTACAATGATTTAGTAGACATGTTGTACATGTCCAGACACATTTGTTTATGGTGTAAATCGAGGATTTTCTATTGTTCCTCTTCCCTTTTCCTTTGTTTATACTCCGACTTTTTTGCAACAGCTCTCATTGGTTTTGTACACGTTTTTCAACCGAGGAGTCCTCGATTCGGTTTCTGTCCTCCATTCATCAATGGTGTTGCACGTGTGTGTCCTCGATTTACACCATACATTTTGTTAACAAACTCATATACATACACACAGTCGTGTTTTACTATACGCCTGAGGACAACCTATTGTGTTTCCCTTTGTCCCTGTACTTTAGCACTTTCCCATAGACTAAGCACGTAAATGTACGATCGAGGACAGTTTCGAACAAAAGCACCGTCGTTCGAGGACTGAAAGGATCTTTTGTTATCCTATTGTGGGTCTGTCCTCGAGCGTAATACAAGACAGAAACACATGTACATGTACATGTACGTTCATCACAAGTTTAACTTGAAAAAGACACTTCTGTTCAGGTTCCAGAACTGCATACGTAGGAACCGGCACAATCATTTTGTACATACCTGGAACGAGACAAGGCAAGCCTAGTAATGCTGGTCCCAGAGTGCACCCAATTGTATTCAATTGAGTCAGAATGGCTATTTACTGGAAGTCTTTTCATGCATGCATCTGGTCTGCACAATGGGCAAGATTTAGCCCATTAGTTAAGGGGAGCTTATTGCAGTTTAATAAGACGACAGTATTACCCGGCTAACCAGTGACTAGTCAGTCAGTGAGTCAGTCAGTCAGGGAAACAGGAACATACAAAAACACTAGGCTAGCCCTCTGGGATAAATCAAGAAAACAATGGCTTTAACGCCAAACAAAGTTCTGCTTCCGGTACATGTACCCTATTTTGACAGCCCCTACCCTAATTTTTTTGGGAGGAAAATGAGGAAAAAAACCCCGAAAACCATCAATTACTACCTTTTACCCTGGAGTACATGCAGACACCTCCATATGATCACACACACACAAAAATCCCCCCCCCCCATTCCCTACCTACATTTGTACCTAACCTATTCTCAAATGCCATGTAATCGGAAGCCGAACTACCATACTTTTTTTTTAGCCTAATGTCCTCATATCCCACAAACTCCTATGTTCACTATCTCCATGATACATGGATTCATACCACATTATAAACCCACATGTTCACTGCCAACAAAACAGAGAAAACAAAATGAGCAGCAGCAATAAAAAAAGGTTGTTGAACTCAAGAGACCAGACAGGTTATAATCTTGGCCAGACTTCCTTCCTGTATGGTTCTCTAGACCTTGGCAATTTGGAAAGCACACCAGAAAACAAACCAATTAACCTTCACTGGGAACAAGTCAGACATCCGTATTTTCAACAAAACGTCCTCATCAAATTTTACATCCCCAAAATAGATTCCATTTCTAAATTGCTTTTTTTCCCCTAGCAATACAGAAGTTTTCCACGTTTTGAAAATTGAATGAGACATCGGATGAATAAAATCGGCCCACGTTTAGTTTTGATTTATTACTTAACGGCCGACAATAATTCTGTCTCTTGGGGTAAGCTGGTTCCCCCCTAAAAAAAACACCAGCTGATAATGTTTGGAGTGGGAACCAGTCTGCTTACAATGTGTTGTAAGGCGGATCAGCTATTAAACGCCCAAAAGTAAAAGGTTGCAAGAGGTTGCAGATGCCAGAAAATGGAAGAAAAAAAGGAGTTTTTTGGGGGGTAAGAATAAAACACACAAGTTGAAGATTCATCAATGGAAAAAAATATATATATTTGTTGAAGAGCACAGGGGAAGAATTTAAAGTTACATACATGATTGGCAGCTTTTGAGATGTCTGCAGTAAGCGAGTTCGGTGTTCCAACTGCGCATAGATTTTTCTTTTGGGATAAAAATTTCATCGTATGCGTGAAAAAGCATAGCGGGGTACCAGCAAAATTGAACAGATCATCGTGTTCTGAAGCACATGTATAACATTTTGCAAAAAAACCCTTTGGACAGCGAAATGTTTTTAGGTGTCTTGTGTGTCCAAACTTTTGTGCGAACGAAAGTTCCATCTCTTTTCGATTGCAAGAAAATTGCACAGAATGCAGATTTGGTTAACACGGACCCCATAGACTTGTGAATATATCTGCTTCAGTTATTGGAATACCGAACTGGCTTATTGTTGGAAGTTTCACATGCTGTGTACGTATGTATGCAAATGATTGCAACTCTGTTACATTGTAAACCACTACAGCTGCTCATTACTGCATACATGTACACTGTATGTTCCTCAACTTTCAATTTGGAGATGCATGTGTACCATTTTTTTGAATAATTAATCATTAGAAATGCGTATCCCTCCTTTCGTTTGATCGGCCACAGACAGTCAAAAATTTCTTCCACTTCCTCTGCCATGCATTTGTGTACAGACTAGTAAAAAACAGTCGAATCACATTCAAACACTATGACTAGTCAAATTCCATCAACAGAAAAAAGAAATAACCGGTACCTGGTCTACAGCTGGCATAACAATCACCTCCAGTCAAAGCATGTCTATAGGGAATTCTTTACTCTAAAAAAAAAACAGTCACTTGATTGATTCTGACTGCTGTGATGGTGTCCCTGAATTTGCCAGTGAGAGAGGGAGGGTTTTAATCGTTTGTTCGCCATTACAAATTGGTCAGTCTTTCGTATTAATTTCAGTACTGAGGATTCAGGGTACGGCTTTTTATATCTCAATGCCATGTCACAAAATTCCCATTTCACAACACAATGACAAATCATCACATTCCTAAACTCGATAAACTTTTTAGTTTCTAAACTGTACAAGATGCTGCTAAACCAACTAATTAGGGACATTTACAAATGTACGTACATGTACATACGGTACTACATGTGTACACCACAAGATTATTTCAGTTCATAAATCAACAGTATCATCACTCATCAATGAAGGATGTTCTTCTGCATTGAAAGGTGTTTAACACATGTCATGCTTGAAGTTGTGCAATTAGCAGGCTACTCTGTACATGTAGGTCGCAGCACAAAAGGTCATGCTATCTGTTACTATGTCAATACATTTTAAGGTAATATACATACATGTACAACATTTGCTTTTGCTGTAATTTTCAGAAACGAACAAATATGGGGGTTAGTGTTTTATAGCAAATATTGTCACGCTGACCTGTTGACCTTTTTTGTGTTCATAGATTCTGCAGAAAGAAAACAAGAAAAAAAAAAGTCTGTTCTTGTAGTCTAGTTCCCTGACCCTACTTCAGATGAAACAGAGCAAGTTACGGTATAGACGTCAGGGAAGTGTCAGGTCAGGGAGCCAGTCTAGCTGGCTTGCACCCATTCACGGATGTGTAACCGAATGCAAACAAAATATGGACTAACTAGATTGGGTACAATTGAGGGCAGTAATTGAAAAAAAAAGGCATTTTTTTCCAACGATGGTCGGCTGACCATCGTTTGAAATTGATACAAAAATTCCACTTTTCTTGAAAATGACAGCACACTACATGTAGGTGCCATGATTTCACAGGATGCTTGAGACTATTATTCACCCACAGTCAAGCAAGGTACTTCATAATAATTTGAAACTTTTGTTTTTTGATGTTTGCAAATGTTGTTTATTACCTTTAAGTTTAAGACACTAAGTAGGTCACTTCGGGAACTCTCAGTAAGATACCAAACCTTAACATGTTTGTTGCGTTGTCATGCTCGAGAATAATGTGTGTCAGTGTCTTTCACCCCCACGCCGGAGCAAACTACAGCTGGGTTTTGGCTCTAGACCGTGGTTCGCACCACTTCATCCTGATTATGAGATGCAGTGGTGTGAAGCAACGCAGTCAGGTGCGGTTGTGGTGTGGTTTAGGTCCGTGCAATATACATGTAAACACACAATCTACGGGTACATGTACGCACATGTAAATCTTTACTACAAGTATGGTGAAGTGATTGTGTTGGCACACGGATGGCCATGGGTACATGTACCTACATGTACAATGTACCGGTATCACACGCTTGATCTCAAACAACCACGCTTTACCATTTTGTGATTATGTGAACTATTCGAGTAAATAGTGTTTTTGCCCTTCACAGCTTGCGACAAATAGGCCTACTTCACATAAAATTACAAGCTACATGTAGCTTGGGTGAGACTTGAACCCACGACCTCCTGCTTAATTACTGTCTTATCCACTCAAATACAGAGCTTGCCAGGTCAACTGAATGGTTCGAATCTGACATGTACTGTACGAACACATGCTACAGTAGCAGCGAACACTTTTATCAATATCATAGATTCTTGGATGATGAAAAGGCACAACACATTATTTATTACACATCTCCCCAACACAATATGGAAGATATCATGTAAACTATTTAATGATGTACATGTGGTACATGTATGCACAAATAGTACTGCCCATGCTACCAGTGTTTTTGAATTTCACATGAAAACAGATCTTTCTAGCGATACAAACATAAAGTCACGTTTGAATGAGACATCGTACCGTATACCGGTATGTTCACGTAGTGCATGTTTAACTCTTGTACATGTACATTTAAGTAATCATGGCAACGGACCCATGGCAAGGGGTTTGTCTGCTCGGTTGCCATGGCAGCAATGATGTCATACCTTTGCCCTACCAAACGCGATAGCATCTCTGGAAGTTGGAACGTGTCCAACATAATGTTCTGATCTTGAGAAAACCTAAGAAGAAAAAAAATCAAAAGGCCCTTGGCTTGAGGTGCCTCATTTGACCACACTTGAAAATCTATAAAAAGAGAGATAACTGGAAAAACAGAGTGTGCCACAAAAAGTGCAACATTCAGAAAACAAATAATTAAAACTATTTAATGTTTTATTCTTCAACGAAATTATATACATTTGTATTGCATTAAAGCCTGATTTTTTTTCACTCCTCTCCTTTTTTACCCCATTCCATTTGGTCCCTAGTGAAAGGGTGTACATTTTATTTGGGTCACTCTCAGGCCTGGTCATGCTGAATCTTGGTTAAGCATTGAATAGGCATGGATGGACTGAAGTTGGTGACATCACAGGTGAGATGTGGCCTAAGTAAAATTGACACCCTTTCACTTATTTGATTGTATTTCTGGATCTAGGGATCCAGTGGAATGGGGTAAAAAGGAGTGGATTGAGAAATATTCAGGCTTAAAATGTATAATTTCATTGAAGAACAAAAATATTAAACAGTTTTAATTAGTTTGTTTCTGAATGTTGCACTTTTTTTGCACACTCTGTACACGTACATGTATGTAGCTTGCTCAATGACAATGGACTCTTAGGGGATGAA
The DNA here is from genome assembly GCF_015706575.1 of Patiria miniata. NCBI lineage: Eukaryota > Metazoa > Echinodermata > Asteroidea > Valvatida > Asterinidae > Patiria > Patiria miniata. Next base: position 38,355,189 of record NW_024037072.1, read on the forward strand.
ACCTCTGCCCAATGCAGTCTACTACATGTACATGTACATGTACAAGTACATGTACGGACACATTGTACAGGTATGCGGTACATGTACATGTACATGTATACAGTTCTGTATAATGTACAGTACATGCATGTACCGGTACACATATACTGAAATTTGTATCCTTGTGGAGACATTTTTTTGTTCTCGTGTAGTAAAGTTTTCGAGTTTGAAAGAGTAGTTTCAAAGTGCGTTTATTTTTACCAGAATTAATTTCCTTGGCTGAAATTCGGACTTAATATCCCTTTTCTAAAACTCTTCCATTTGCGACGGATCAACCCACCTTGGAAATTCCTAGTTTTTGAGTAGAATCCACATACATGTATTTGTGAAAACCTTGTGGAGACGTACATGTATTCATCTATAGAAATTGCCCTGTGGAGACGTATACAATCTTTTGTTCCCTATTGTGTGCATGTCTCCAGAGGGCACGGTGTGTCAGATCAGTACCTACATAGGTATGTACACACTGTACATGTACACAATAGCACAGGTTTCTAAGAATAGATTATTCTACCTGTCAGGTGACTGTACATGTACAATGTACAATAATTTATTGCATTCCAACTGTCCTGGAATCCTTTTGCTCCTCCTACCCGGTACTCAAAGTAATTGGGGTTTGTTGCAACTTTCACTTTCTTTCATTTGGTTTGTGTGTACACTACACTATTGAAATGCGATGTATTGTATGCTAACGTATGTATGTGTTCAATGTACAAGTTGCATTTAGATGTGTTCAGTTTTGCTTTGACTATTTAACCAAATGGGAGAAATTGCACCAAAAAAACCCAAACAAAAACACTTAAATTTTCACCAGTTGTGGCATGCAACGTATAGTATAAAGTATTGCTGTAATTTTGTTTACAATTGTGTATTCTAAAAAAAATACAGATCACAGCCCTTGCATATATTCCACTCACAAAAAAAAGGAGAAATGATCTTGGAAATTTGGTCATTTCAAAACAGAATTTGAACAGGAGAATAAAAGTTACAGGCCTGTCCAAGTGCCAGTACATTCAAATCCACTGAACCACTGAACACTGTGTAGACCATCTAATCCAGAAATGCATGCACCTGTGTGCACTGTATGTACACTATACATACATTCATGTGTGAACACTGAACAGTTAACAGTGTACTTTTATATGCCCATGTTAATTCTACATTCCATGTAAACATACTGCACATGTTCATATGTACATGTATCCGTGTGTACATGTATGTAATATTACATGTGTAAACATCCACTGCAGTGTACAACGTTTATGTACACAACCCTGTGCTCCAAAGTTCACACTGAAAAAAGGTGAAACAATTCTAGGTCACAAAAGCAGGGTTACAAACATGCGGTTGTGTAGTACAGATTCACCTCACTGGGATGACTCAATGTACACCTATTGTGCATACATTGTGCACAAGTACATGTACATACATGTACATGTACATGTACGTGTATGGCTTTTCCAGTGTACATTTGTAGCCTTCATACATGTACGTGTGCATGTCCTAGTTAATGTATAATGTACGTGCATACATGTATCGATACAAGAACATGCACAATTTTTCGCACAATTTTCAATGTAATAACAATTTAACTACAAACTTAATTAAAAGATATCAACATGTACATCAGCATGAACTAAACAGGTCTGATAGTTTACTACTATACACCAATTGTCCAGTAATTTGAGTAAACTGCAGAGGCTAGGACAGCACAGCACAGACCTGGTACTTCTGTCAGTGACATTCCATTGCTGGACATGTCCTTGACCCGATAAGTTGAGCCATTCTGCTGGCAGGCCTACATGTATCATGTGCACATGTGTGTACACAAATTCTTGTTCCGTAATTGTGGGGACTTACACTCGTCGCCACGAGGTATTTGTGGGGACCGAAAATGCTGTGGGGACAGCAGAAAGTCCCCATAACTCGGTCCTAATTCAAAATTGCTGCTCAATCCTATAAAGTCCTCCAAAAGTTATTGGCGGATTTTGAAGGCCCTTGGGAGGTTTAGTTCAAAACTGTTAGTAATGTGTGCCAGAGTTAGTTCTACAGCAACTTACCAATATCATTGGCCTCCTGCTCCAACCGCTGACACTCGTCTGCATCGGCAAGTGTTTGTTCTAGAACTAAAGTCAGGAACCGTGCTTGCGTCGGGCTGACCCGTCGTAGCAGTGAATACAGGGCTACTGTCTGTTCGCAATCGTTCCACTCCTTGAACCAAACGGCCAGAGCGTTCACTTGGTCGCGGAATAGGTACGCGGGCTTCATCGTGGCGGTCCAGCGCACTGGGGAAGCCAGCACAGCATTATCTCCAGTTCCAGCGATTGGCAGCCAATAACGTTACCAGTTGGAGGCTTTTCCCGGCTACCACTGATGCAACTCCATGTGCGACGTCCATTACATGTTGCATGTCAAGTCGAGTGGCGATGAATACAATCTATAGACAAAGATAACAACCACGACATGATAACACCAGCATAAATTTACAATGTACATTTCCATAATGTGCAACATTCCATAGTTCACACATGTGCAAATGAGAACTACACAACATACATGTACATGTACCACATGTACACATGTATAAGTACATAAATCAACACCTACTGTACATACATGTATGTATGTACATGTAACATGTATACCAGTACAATGTACTGTACAATGTGTACAATAATTTTTTGTGTACATTGTGCATACATAAATTATACACATGCATGCACTAACCCTGCACTCGAGTGCACAGTTGCATAGTACTGCTTCCAAAAACCAACTTATCAGATCACCAAACCAAGGTGATATTGTACAGTGTTATAAAATTCTGCACACAGAAGTTATGTACTTAGACAAAAAATGTGCAGGTCCATACAGTACCTTCCTAGTCGAAGACAATCTTCAAGTGTTGCAGGATACACAAGCACGGTAGTTTTTAAGACATTTACAACACGATACCGTTGCGGCAACTCTCAATACTAGTCTGGCACGGGTATGCAGTGCACGTACACTTGACAGCATGTAGGGTCACGGCCAATGGATGGATGGATGAACAGTTAATTAATGAACACGAGGCCATCCCATGACAATCCCCGTGACTCCCCAGCTATGCAGGAACTACTGGCAATGAGGAAGTGGTGCATGACCCAACACCCTGTGTTTTTTATTAGTGACAGCCGCAGTGCACTGGCTTGCCAAGCTCATATGATGATAACACTGCATTGCACCACGTCCACGCACAAGCATGTGACTAGCTGGGGCGGTGGACTACACAGAGTCAGGAGTTGTCAAATGAAGACTTCCCTTTCGGTGTCCCCACCTACAAGTCGAATGTACCGGTACATAGTAGATTCTTGGCAAACAGTCACAAGACTTGGTCTTGCGTCAGGTGCATTTCATGGGTGGGGCCCCTAATTCTAAAACTTTAAAGGGGCACCACAGCCACTACAACACAAGGCCAAAAAAATAATCTATGTGTTTAAGGTCACATGGTTAAAATTATGCAGTTACTTTGTTTACTTTCGGATACCTTGAATGGTATTCCGTTTGCATAATTAACATGTTTAAGCCTTACTCCCTAGGCATATTTGCTAGGATGCAACCTCAATCCTGCAAAATCCTCCAACTGCCTCCATGTAAAAATTGCATACAGCCTCAATCCTGCTTAAACAGGTTACAATACATGTACCAGATGTTGTTGTGCACCCTACCATTTACTACTGATTTTAACCAAGCAAATGATCCAATGTACATGTACTTATACCTTTAACCCTTACTTCCTTGGCATTTTTGCCAGGATGCAACATCAATCCTACAAAATCCTCCAACTGCCTCCATGTAAAAATTGCATGCAGCCTCAATTATCCTGTCTTTCTTGAATGAGGCCCTTGGAGGGGTGACCACTGCCTCAATCCTACAAAATCATCCGGCAATCACTGTCAGTATGTTGAGGCAGAGCCAGTGACATCCTGGAGCATTACGGAGGGTTTCAAGTACAATGTAGCCTATGTACATGTAGGCCTAAATGTATGCATAGATGAGAATAAACAACACAAGGTCTGGCCCAAGACCTTGAAACACCTACATGTATATCCTCCAAAATTGCCATATCCTCAATCCTGCAAAATCCTACATTTTGCAAATAGGATTTTGGGGGATTTAGGAAGGTTTGAGTTGCTGGAATTGACCAATGAAATGCAGCGGTTGCCTGATGAATATTTATGAGGTATAGTAATGCTAGAAAGCACACAGGTGCCTATAAAGCACACAGGTGCCTTCTACATCATGTATTTGTACTCAACACCCATGGAATGGGAATTGTTTTTAAGCAACATGCCAAAAAACAAAAATCCAATTAGGTTATTGGACTCACGGAACTTGTTAGCGATGTTTAAAACAGGATTCATAAATACCTCAGACAGTTTAGCCATTCCTATTGGTCGAGAGCCCGTCACGTGGCCGGTATTAAACGGATGATAAAGACATGGCTAGCTGGTCTTAAACACTTTTCCAGTGTCACAATAAAATATGGACTCCTAAAAATCCAGTGCCTCTTATCGTTTCATTGGTTGAACGTTCACAATCCTCACGTAGGCATGCGCAACACTACCAGGGAGTTAGAATTTTATAGTTCTAAATTCAAAACGCAACGCGCCAGGTGCGTTCTGCGCGACATCGCGTAGAACATGATACGCGCGCGTCAATCTCCATAAAAGGGTTGTTTTCATCTTACTCGCCAGCTGAACACTCCATTATTTTGCAGGAGGGATGTTTCAAAAAGCATAAAGTGAATTTGTTGAACAAAATCGCGATGTTTTGAACGAATTATATGATTTTTTTTTACCGAAAAGGTATTTATGAATGGGAATAAATATGTACTCCGTCGGTATTTATCACTCTGTTTAATACCACTTAGAGTCTGGGTGCTGATAATTACCCTCGCCTCCGGCTCGGGTAATTATCAGCACCCAGACTCTAAGTGGTATTAAACAGAGTGATAAAAACCTCCGGAGCACACATTTATTCCCTTAATCATGAGGAATGGCCTGTAAAGTGGGCAGTGCACAAATGTAGCATACCCTGCATTACAACTCATCTATCCACCTCCTAGCCAGCTACAGAGACACGGTTGATTGCCCTCAATAAACCCTCTCAGTGCTACCAGCCTGTGTATGTGTCATGCTCCATTGCACTCCAACCCGGTATCCACGTAGCCACTCTGGGGGAAAACTACTTTCGACTTGGACTTTTTCCATCCAACCCATTCAGTTTGGTCTGTGCTGATTAAAGCCCTTTGAATTTTGTTTTTGAAAGGGAAATAGTGCCCTCATTTTGCCGTGTACTCCTACTTTGTATCCGCATACAGGTACCGGTACATGTAGCCACTCTGTGGGAAACACAATGGACTAAACACTTTTTTTGCATCCTTTCCATTGAATTTATGTTGTCACTGACTCATGTACAAAGGCAGTGACTTTTTTGGGTGTTATTTGCGAGTTACAGGGTATTCTGGACTATGCAATTCCTCCAGCCTCATTCTGTGGCCAAGACACTGGACTCCCTCCATATACTTGGCCACAACAACTCACACGCAAATGTTCGCAAGTACAATATAAGGCCTTTTCACACTATCTCCGTTTCGAACCGTGTTGAAACCAACCCGGATCCAACCCGGTTCAGCCCGAGTAGTTTTCGACACGGATCGGAGAGACGCAATGTTCACACTGTTCTTTCCGGGAACGGCCGCTACGTGAACCGTGTAATGTTCGATCCGGCTACGGCCCCTGTGTATTCACACTACAAATTCTCAACACCGATCGCATTCGGCATGGGGCCCTGTGATGATTTTTTCAATCCAAATGCATTGCGACGCATGAGGCTAACAGACAGGCCGGTGTGCAGCGTGAATTTACTACTCTGTGAAATACGGACTCATTGGTAGTATTGCGCATGCCTAAGTATGATTATTAGGAGAAGGATTTGTCACGTGAGAGGGCTTGACCAATAAAAGAGTAAAGGAATCAGATTTTCATGTGGAGTCCGATTTCCCATATGACACCAGCGAGCAGAAAGCAATATTTCCAAAATGGCTCCGGTCATTTCGTTACCGGTCATTTCGTTACCGGTCATTTCAACTCGGGGCGGTTCACACTATCATTTTCAACACGGTTCACGCCGAAAAATGCAATTTCGATCCGCGTTGAGATTTTCAACCCTGGTCCCTCCCAGGGTTGATTTCGATCCGGCTAGAGCACGCTACCCGGGTCAGAACCGGGTTGAAAGTTTAGAAGTGGGAAAAGGGTTGAAAAAAATCTCGGGGTTGGAACCGGTTCCAACCCGGAGATTTTGGACAGTGTGAAAAGGCCTGTAGTGGCCAAACCTAGCGAGTGCCTTTCAGCTTCCTTATTTGGTATCCGACAGCCAAAAGAACATAGCGCCCCCTGTTGAAAATATAAACCATTAAAAATACAGCAGATAATTGACGAGCGCACACGGGTGCTACGGTGGCCATAGGAAACCGTGAATTCGTTTTGCAAATAGAAGATGTAAAAAGCATCTCTCACATCTTCATGAGAGAGCATGATGGTGTACTATGACTTGTAAAAATACACTGGAATGCCAAAGTGTAATACAACTCAGATTTACGATTGAACACTACAATGTATTTCACTATTCAAGAAACCTCGCCCAACAAATCTTTCACATAATACTTAACTGTACGTTAATTGCAATGTTGATTTGAGGAAACTGTAGTGAGTAAGAAGCTTGCACAGTTTTTTTTTTACGCAGCACTAACTTTTGCAGGATATGGATACCTTAAGTTAACCCTAAATAAGCCGGGTTATTTTGACCAGCTCTCAACTGAAGGGGGCAGATTCCGTGTCCCCCCCCCCCCCCCCCCCCCCCCGGGTTTGGAATTATGGCTAATTAATTATTCATATGTACGAATGGTAATTCTGCTCTGCATGTCTATGTACACTACGTATATTGGAAAATTAAGTTTTCACGGCTCGTAGCGTCAGAAAATCACAAGACACTTTGATTGGTCACCAATCCAGGTGACCAATCAAAGTACCCTGTGATTGGTCTGTCCGATGCTTGCTAGGAAACAGTCTAGCCAGAGCCATGTGCAAGTCTACTTTTCCTGAATTCAAAATGGCAGCCTCAAACAAGGCGTTTGTGACAAGGATGTTTCCTGAATTGAAGGTGAAATTTCTCTTTTCTTCCCAAAGGTACATGTACATGTATGTAAACCTAACCACCACCATTTGTATTTCCAATTCCCACTGAAGCCTACAGAGGCGCATAAGGCAGTTTGAAGACTGTTTTGGGGGTGAAATCTGAAGATTTTGATTGGGGGTACGAGTGAAAATGGTAAAAAAAAATTATTAGTAACGCAATAAGGCTATGTACCTACATGTAGGACTTACTATCGCCCGACCATGTCCAAATGTTAAAAAAGGCGATTCGTAGAGTCCTAGTTACTCGGACTACATTAGGGGGATTATTAAATGTTATGCTTACTTTGTGACTTTATCTAAAATGTCTGTCATTCGTTACGTATCCTCGATCCTCCTATTTCTGTGCAGATATTAGGCTTTGCAACCAAGTACTGAAGTACCGGTAGCTTAAAAATAGCAAAGCAACCACTCTTTTCCTCAACAAAACTTAAACTGATGGCTTACGATCATCCACCATACCGATTAACAAATCAAAATCTCTTCATTTGTGGCAGCAAGAGGGAATTCCAAAGCGTGCAGTTTTGGCGTTGTAGAAAAAATCCTGCAAAATACAAGTTAAACATGAGTGCCTAGAAATAGCATGAGCGCCTAGCATTTACATGATTTAGGTCTGCCGATACGCAACCCTTTTGAAAAAGGCAGTGGATATTTTGCCGGATACGGCAAACCTTTAGTAAATGTTAGCTTGCCGGATATGCACTGAACATGAGCAGTTACTATTTTTATGTACTTAGACATTTTCCGGTGACAAATTTTAGTCTGGCTCCATGCCAACATTATCGTAGTAACTTCATATTCACAAGATGGGAATCAGACGATTTTACAATTTCGGACTTTATTTCCCTTTAAAAAAAATCCTCCAGAGCTGGAGCCACGAATCTGAAAAAGAAAATGTTATACTCTGCAATAAAATTAGCTATTGCACATCTCTTTCAGAACCATGTCATTTGCAATATATTCCTCAAAACGGCGAGAACTGTCTTAAAAACCTGGATAATAATAGTTGCTAAACTTTTTCCAGTACTTGAATGATAAATAAAACCATTCACTACTTAACGTATATTTTGGCTGAAACTGAGGAGACCTTTGTTACCAACATGTCAACAAACACGACTGTCTTTTCATTGCCTCATGCATACACATTTTCTTCCTGGCTTAAACAACGCCACCATGCGGTCACTTTAAGATATTTGGATTGTGTCCCCAACCCCACAATACCATCCAGATTGTATCAGTCCTTCTGATTTGAGGCCTGCGATCACACCCCCACACCATCGCACACCTGAAAGCTTCCCTGAATTTCCCTGGACCACATATCACACACCTAGAATATCACAAACCTAGAAAAATCACAAACCTAGAAAAAACACACGCCTAGAAAAATCCAGGTGTGCCTTTTTCCACGTGCCTTTTTCCACACGCCTTTGATTTTCAAATCAGAAGGACTGTTGTATACGACTGTTTTATGTCATATTCTGATATATTTATTGTGGTCCCCTGCCGTGTGTTGTGATACTTATCTCAACTCATATTAACATGTAACAGTCGTCTGGTATACATATATTCAACATGGAAAATAATGGTGGTGGAAGCGCACCCGACCATTGCTTAGCGCTGGTAAACAATGCGTGCTACTTAATGCAAAGTACCTTGCATTGACCTGTGACATGTGTTTACACTCGACAGTCATTTTGACTGTGCTTCAGTGTGAGTTGACAAAAACAGACCTCCAAAAATTATCTGGAAAAACGTGAGTTGTCAGTGTTTTACTATTCATCTTTTCATCATTTGGTGCATTATACTAGGTCTGTACTTCATACTGTATTAGTATAATACTTCAATATTGAATATATTATAAACCTTTTCGTATCTGATTTTTTTTTTATAGCGCTATGCATATAAACATAACGCTAAGGATCATCCTAGCTACAATAAAATGTACTTTGAGACACGTCAAAAATAATAAAAGAAGAATATTCTAATTTTTTGGGATGGGAAAAAAAAACCTTAAAAATGGCGCCAGCCGGGATCGAACCCGGGTCCTCCCGCTCATGAGATCCGTTGCTTATCCACTGGCACTAGGCCAAGTGTGCTACACAACCGTTGGTGGTAATATATCTTATAATTCAGCCCTATCTTACAGAGTACAGCACCCTCTGTTGATGTGGATTGCCGCCGGCAAACCTTTAGTAAATGTTAGCTTGCTGGCATTACCTCCGTCAATAGTCATTATTTTATAATTATATCCACTATCTTTGAAAAACGATATCCACTGTATTTCTAAAATACAACAAAAACCAATTATAATATCCTTTGCAGGTGAGGATATTCAAACTTGCTTGCAATGTTTAGACCAAGATCCAAGTTTTATTATCAAAACTCAAAAGGTCTTCTCGAACATGTCGAATGTCACACTTAGTTATGGGCCCTGTACTATGGCATTAGTGTGGAAGCTCCGTGTCATGCGTGTCATGCGTGTGGAATTGCCAATTTTGTGTCGGCTGGGCGGCCTACATAAACTGGCGTCACACTTGTAGAGGGATCAGCATAATCTGTTTTTGAATTCTTACCTTTTTATGCGGGTCTGCAGTTTCATGTACGCTAACGTTTACGTGAATTTGCAGGTTTCCAGAGATGAGAAACCGGGTAATTATGGGCTCAGGATCTGTCATCTGTAAGACTGTATGGGATATGTATGTACGATATACATGTATTTCCCAAATAATTTCAACCGGTTGCGAGGTACTTTTACGTTGCCTTCTTTAGGCAATCGGGTACCAGTGAATTGTTTTCATTTGTGGTAGGGTGGTAGCCATTGATCTCATCTGTGTATATGGAGATCAATGGTGGTAGCAGTAGTTGGGGCGGGAACCAGACCAGCTTTCTGCAAGAAAGTGAGTCTGGCTTCTTGTTTCATCATCACGTAAAAAAAATTATAATACACTGATAGGTAGCACCAGTCTATTGATTCAATTATTTCAACAGAGGTCGCTGTTTCGGCTTCGCTAAGGTTGCGGACCAGTATTAAAATAAACTTCAGTAGACCCCAAATGATAAATGCTCCCACTTCAGAAATTCGGGAAAATATTCACAACCATAGGCGTAGCCAAGTAGGGGGGGGGGAGGGCATATCTGAGAACGGCACTCTACCAACTAGGCTACCGGCTCGCACTTCAAGAGGTAGGATAGGAATTTATAATATAATTGAACCTCAGGTTGCAAAGCGTGGTGACGTCAAAAGTCACGTGTCGTCATCAATCCCTCACCCCGTCCCCTCCGCTCTGTCGAAAAAAAAAATGTCGCAGATGACAACCTGGGGCTCGAACCACAAACCCTGCGATTGAATATCTGAGAATGGCACTCTACCGACTGAGCTACCGGCTCGATCGCTCTTCAAATGTTTTGAATTTATAATATTTATGAACCTCAGGTTGCAAAGGGTGGTGACGTCAAAGGTCACGTGTCGTCATCAATCCCTCACCCCGCCCCCTCCGCTCTGTCGAAAAAAGAAATGTCGCAGATGACAACCTGGGGCTCGAACCACCAACCCCGCGATTGAAGATCTGAGAATGGCACTCTACCGACTGAGCTACCGGCTCGCACTTGAAATGTGTCGAAATATAATATATATGAACCTCAGGTTGCAAAGGGTGGTGACGTCAAAAGTCACGTGTCGTCATCAATTTCTCAACCCGCCCCCTCCGCTCTGTCTTAGAAAAAAAATAAATGTAGCAAAATGACAACCTCGGGCTCGAACCATCAACCCCGCGATTGAAGATCTGAGAATGGCACTCTACCGACTGAGCTACCGGCTCGCTCTTGAAATGTTTTCAATTTATAATATATATGAACCTCAGGTTGCAAAGGGTGGTGACGTCAAAAGTCACGTGTCGTCATCAATCCCTCACCCCGCCCCCTCCGCTCTGTCGAAAAAAAAATGTCGCAGATGACAACCTGGGGCTCGAACCACCAACCCCGCGATTGAATATATGCGAATGACACTCTACCGACTGAGCTACCGGCTCGCTCATGAAATGATTTCAATTTATAATATGAACCTCAGGTTGCAAAGAGTGGTGACGTCAAAAGTCACGTGTCGTCATCAATCCCTCGACCCACCCCATCCGCTCTGTCGAAAAAAGAAATGTCGGAGATGACAACCTGGGGCGCGAACCACCAACCCCGCGATTGAATATCTGAGAATGGCACTCTACCGACTGAGCTACCGGCTCGCTCTTGAAATGATTTCAATTTATAATATATATGAACCTCAGGTTGCAAAGGGTGGGGACGTCAAAAGTCACGTGTCGTCATCAATCCCTCGACCCACCCCATCCGCTCTGTCGAAAAAAGAAATGTCGCAGATGACAACCTGGGGCTCGAACCACCAACCCCGCAATTGAATATATGCGAATGGCACTCTACCGACTGAGCTACCGGCTCGCTCTTGAAATGATTTCAATTTATAATATATATGAACCTCAGGTTGCAAAGGGTGGTGACGTCAAAAGTCACGTGTCGTCATCAATCCCTCACCCCGCCCCATCCGCTCTGTTGAAAAAAAAAATGTCGCAGATGACAACCTTGGGCTCGAACCACCAACCCCGCGATTGAATATATGCGAATGGCACTCTACCGACTGAGCTACCGGCTAGCTCTTGAAATGATTTCAATTTATAATATATATGAACCTCAGGTTGCAAAGGGTGGTGACGTCAAAAGTCACGTGTCATCATCAATCCCTCACCCCGCCCCATCCGCTCTGTCGAAAAAAAAAATGTCGCAGATGACAACCTGGGGCTCGAACCACCAACTCCGCGATTGAAGATCTGAGAATGGCACTCTACCGACTGAGCTACCGGTTCGCTCTTGAAATGTTTTCAATTTATAATATATATGAACCTCAGGTTGCAAAGGGTGGTGACGTCAAAAGTCACGTGTCGTCATCAATCTCTCACCCCGCCCCCTCCGCTATGTCGAAAAAAAAATGTCGCAGATGACAACCTGGGGCTCGAACCACAAACCCTGCGATTGAAGATCTGAGAATGGCACTCTACCGACTGAGCTACCGGCTCACTCTTGAAATGATTTCAATTTATAATATATATGAACCTCAGGTTGCAAAGGGTGGTGACGTCAAAAGTCACGTGTCGTCATCAATCCCTCGACCCGCCCCCTCCGCTAGGTCGAAAAAAAAAATGTCGCAGATGACAACCTGGGGCTCGAACCACCAACCCCGCGATTGAATATATGCGAATGACGCTCTACCGACTGAGCTACCGGCTCGCTCATGAAATGATTTCAATTTATAATATGAACCTCAGGTTGCAAAGAGTGGGGACGTCAAAAGTCACGTGTCGTCATCAATCCCTCGACCCGCCCCATCCGCTCTGTCGAAAAAAGAAATGTCGGAGATGACAACCTGGGGCGCGAACCACCAACCCCGCGATTGAATATCTGAGAATGGCACTCTACCGACTGAGCTACCGGCTCGCTCTTGAAATGATTTCAATTTATAATATATATGAACCACAGGTTGCAAAGGGTGGGGACGTCAAAAGTCACGTGTCGTCATCAATCCCTCACCCCGCCCCATCGAAAAAAAAAATGTCGCAGATGACAACCTGGGGCTCGAACCACCAACCCCGCAATTGAATATATGCGAATGGCACTCTACCGACTGAGCTACCGGCTCGCTCTTGAAATGATTTCAATTTATAATATATATGAACCTCAGGTTGCAAAGGGTGGTGACGTCAAAAGTCACGTGTCGTCATCAATCCCTCACCCCGCCCCATCCGCTCTGTCGAAAAAAAAAATGTCGCAGATGACAACCTTGGGCTCGAACCACCAACCCCGCGATTGAATATATGCGAATGACACTCTACCGACTGAGCTACCGGCTAGCTCTTGAAATGATTTCAATTTATAATATATATGAACCTCAGGTTGTAAAGGGTGGTGACGTCAAAAGTCACGTGTCATCATCAATCCCTCACCCCGCCCCATCCGCTCTGTCGAAAAAAGAACGTCGCAGATGACAACCTGGGGCTCGAACCACCAACTCCGCGATTGAAGATCTGAGAATGGCACTCTACCGACTGAGCTACCGGTTCGCTCTTGAAATGTTTTCAATTTATAATATATATGAACCTCAGGTTGCAAAGGGTGGTGACGTCAAAAGTCACGTGTCGTCATCAATCCCTCGACCCGCCCCCTCTGCTCTGTCGAAAAAAAAAATGTCGCAGATGACAACCTTGGGCTCGAACCACCAACCCCGCGATTGAATATATGCGAATGGCACTCTACCGACTGATCTACCGGCTCGCTCTTGAAATGATTTCAATTTATAATATATATGAACCTCAGGTTGCAAAGAGTGGGGACGTCAAAAGTCACGTGTCGTCATCAATCCCTCACCCCGCCCCCTCCGCTCTGTCGAAAAAATAAATGTCGCAAATGACAACCTGGGGATCGAACCACCAACCCTGCGATTGAAGATCTGAGAATGGCACTCTACCACCTGAGCTACCGGCTCGCTCTTGAAATGTTTTCAATTTATAATATATATGAACCTCAGGTGGCAAAGGGTGGTGACGTCAAAAGTCACGTGTCGTCATCAATCCCTCGACCCGCCCCCTCCGCTTTGTCAAAAAAAAAATGTCGCAGATGACAACCTGGGGCTCGAACCACCAACCCCGCGATTGAATATATGCGAATGACACTCTACCGACTGAGCTACCGGCTCGCTCATGAAATGATTTCAATTTATAATATATATGAACCTCAGGTTGCAAAAGTGGGGACGTCAAAAGTCATGTGTCGTCATCAATCCCTCACCCCGACCCCTCCGCTCTGTCGAGAAAAAAAAAATGTGGCAGATGCCAACCTCGGGCTCGAACCACCAACCCGCGATTGAATATCTGAGAATGGCACTCTAGCGACTGAGCTACCGGCTAGCTCTTGAAATGATTTCAATTTATAATATATATGAACCTCAGGTTGCAAAGGGTGGTGACGTCAAAAGTCACGTGTCATCATCAATCCCTCACCCCGCCCCCTCCGCTCTGTCGAAAAAAGAAATGTCGCAGATGACAACCTGGGGCTCGAACCACCAACCCCGCGATTGAAGATCTGAGAATGGCACTCTACCGACTGAGCTACCGGCTCGCACTTGAAATGTGTCGAAATATAATATATATGAACCTCAGGTTGCAAAGGGTGGTGACGTCAAAAGTCACGTGTCGTCATCAATTTCTCAACCCGCCCCCTCCGCTCTGTCTTAGAAAAAAAATAAATGTAGCAAAATGACAACCTCGGGCTCGAACCACCAACCCGCGATTGAAGATCTGAGAATGGCACTCTACCGACTGAGCTACCGGCTCGCTCTTGAAATGTTTTCAATTTATAATATATATGAACATCAGGTTGCAAAGGGTGGTGACGTCAAAAGTCACGTGTCGTCATCAATCCCTCACCCCGCCCCTCCGCTCTGTCGAAAAAAAAATGTCGCAGATGACAACCTGGGGCTCGAACCACCAACCCCGCGATTGAATATATGCGAATGACACTCTACCGACTGAGCTACCGGCTCGCTCATGAAATGATTTCAATTTATATATGAACCTCAGGTTGCAAAGAGTGGGGACGTCAAAAGTCACGTGTCGTCATCAATCCCTCGACCCACCCCATCCGCTCTGTCGAAAAAAAAATGTCGGAGATGACAACCTGGGGCGCGAACCACCAACCCCGCGATTGAATATCTGAGAATGGCACTCTACCGACTGAGCTACCGGCTCGCTCTTGAAATGATTTCAATTTATAATATATATGAACCTCAGGTTGCAAAGAGTGGGGACGTCAAAAGTCACGTGTCGTCATCAATCCCTCGACCCACCCCATCCGCTCTGTCGAAAAAAGAAATGTCGGAGATGACAACCTGGGGCGCGAACCACCAACCCCGCGATTGAATATCTGAGAATGGCACTCTACCGACTGAGCTACCGGCTCGCTCTTGAAATGATTTCAATTTATAATATATATGAACCTCAGGTTGCAAAGGGTGGGGACGTCAAAAGTCACGTGTCGTCATCAATCCCTCACCCCGCCCCATCCGCTCTGT
Organism: Patiria miniata; assembly: GCF_015706575.1. Lineage (NCBI taxonomy): Eukaryota > Metazoa > Echinodermata > Asteroidea > Valvatida > Asterinidae > Patiria > Patiria miniata. The sequence continues at coordinate 38,370,585 of NW_024037072.1, forward strand.
CGAAAAAAAAAAATGTCGCAGATGACAACCTGGGGCTCGAACCACCAACCCCGCATTGAATATATGCGAATGGCACTCTACCGACTGAGCTACCGGCTCGCTCTTGAAATGATTTCAATTTATAATATATATGAACCTCAGGTTGCAAAGGGTGGTGACGTCAAAAGTCACGTGTCGTCATCAATCCCTCACCCCGCCCCATCCGCTCTGTTGAAAAAAAAATGTCGCAGATGACAACCTGGGCTCGAACCACCAACCCCGCGATTGAATATATGCGAATGGCACTCTACCGACTGAGCTACCGGCTAGCTCTTGAAATGATTTCAATTTATAATATATATGAACCTCAGGTTGCAAAGGGTGGTGACGTCAAAAGTCACGTGTCATCATCAATCCCTCACCCCGCCCCATCCGCTCTGTCGAAAAAAAAATGTCGCAGATGACAACCTGGGGCTCGAACCACCAACTCCGCGATTGAAGATCTGAGAATGGCACTCTACCGACTGAGCTACCGGTTCGCTCTTGAAATGTTTTCAATTTATAATATATATGAACCTCAGGTTGCAAAGGGTGGTGACGTCAAAAGTCACGTGTCGTCATCAATCCCTCACCCCGCCCCCTCCGCTATGTCGAAAAAAAAATGTCGCAGATGACAACCTGGGGCTCGAACCACAAACCCTGCGATTGAAGATCTGAGAATGGCACTCTACCGACTGAGCTACCGGCTCACTCTTGAAATGATTTCAATTTATAATATATATGAACCTCAGGTTGCAAAGGGTGGTGACGTCAAAAGTCACGTGTCGTCATCAATCCCTCGACCCGCCCCCTCCGCTATGTCGAAAAAAAAATGTCGCAGATGACAACCTGGGGCTCGAACCACCAACCCCGCGATTGAATATATGCGAATGACGCTCTACCGACTGAGCTACCGGCTCGCTCATGAAATGATTTCAATTTATAATATGAACCTCAGGTTGCAAAGAGTGGGGACGTCAAAAGTCACGTGTCGTCATCAATCCCTCGACCCGCCCCATCCGCTCTGTCGAAAAAAAAATGTCGGAGATGACAACCTGGGGCGCGAACCACCAACCCCGCGATTGAATATCTGAGAATGGCACTCTACCGACTGAGCTACCGGCTCGCTCTTGAAATGATTTCAATTTATAATATATATGAACCTCAGGTTGCAAAGGGTGGGGACGTCAAAAGTCACGTGTCGTCATCAATCCCTCACCCCGCCCCATCGAAAAAAAAAATGTCGCAGATGATAACCTGGGGCTCGAACCACCAACCCCGCAATTGAATATATGCGAATGGCACTCTACCGACTGAGCTACCGGCTCGCTCTTGAAATGATTTCAATTTGTAATATATATGAACCTCAGGTTGCAAAGGGTGGTGACGTCAAAAGTCACGTGTCGTCATCAATCCCTCACCCCGCCCCATCCGCTCTGTCGAAAAAAAAAATGTCGCAGATGACAACCTTGGGCTCGAACCACCAACCCCGCGATTGAATATATGCGAATGACACTCTACCGACTGAGCTACCGGCTAGCTCTTGAAATGATTTCAATTTATAATATATATGAACCTCAGGTTGTAAAGGGTGGTGACGTCAAAAGTCACGTGTCATCATCAATCCCTCACCCCGCCCCATCCGCTCTGTCGAAAAAAAGAACGTCGCAGATGACAACCTGGGGCTCGAACCACCAACTCCGCGATTGAAGATCTGAGAATGGCACTCTACCGACTGAGCTACCGGTTCGCTATTGAAATGTTTTCAATTTATAATATATATGAACCTCAGGTTGCAAAGGGTGGTGACGTCAAAAGTCACGTGTCGTCATCAATCCCTCGACCCGCCCCCTGCTCTGTCGAAAAAAAAAAATGTCGCAGATGACAACCTGGGCTCGAACCACCAACCCCGCGATTGAATATATGCGAATGGCACTCTACCGACTGATCTACCGGCTCGCTCTTGAAATGATTTCAATTTATAATATATATGAACCTCAGGTTGCAAAGGGTGGGGACGTCAAAAGTCACGTGTCGTCATCAATCCCTCACCCCGCCCCTCCGCTCTGTCGAAAAAATAAATGTCGCAAATGACAACCTGGGGATCGAACCACCAACCCTGCGATTGAAGATCTGAGAATGGCACTCTACCACCTGAGCTACCGGCTCGCTCTTGAAATGTTTTCAATTTATAATATATATGAACCTCAGGTGGCAAAGGGTGGTGACGTCAAAAGTCACGTGTCGTCATCAATCCCTCGACCCGCCCCCTCCGCTTGTCAAAAAAAAAAATGTCGCAGATGACAACCTGGGGCTCGAACCACCAACCCCGCGATTGAATATATGCGAATGACACTCTACCGACTGAGCTACCGGCTCGCTCATGAAATGATTTCAATTTATAATATATATGAACCTCAGGTTGCAAGGGTGGGGACGTCAAAAGTCATGTGTCGTCATCAATCCCTCACCCCGACCCCTCCGCTCTGTCGAGAAAAAAAAATGTGGCAGATGCCAACCTCGGGCTCGAACCACCAACCCCGCGATTGAATATCTGAGAATGGCACTCTACCGACTGAGCTACCGGCTAGCTCTTGAAATGATTTCAATTTATAATATATATGAACCTCAGGTTGCAAAGGGTGGTGACGTCAAAAGTCACGTGTCATCATCAATCACCCCGCCCCATCCGCTCTGTCGAAAAAAAAAATGTCGCAGATGACAACCTGGGGCTCGAACCACCAACTCCGCGATTGAAGATCTGAGAATGGCACTCTACCGACTGAGCTACCGGTTCGCTCTTGAAATGTTTTCAATTTATAATATATATGAACCTCAGGTTGCAAAGGGTGGTGACGTCAAAAGTCACGTGTCGTCATCAATCCCTCACCCCGCCCCCTCCGCTCTGTCGAAAAAAAAATGTCGCAGATGACAACCTGGGGCTCGAACCACCAACCCTGCGATTGAAGATCTGAGAATGGCACTCTACCGACTGAGCTACCGGCTCACTCTTGAAATGATTTCAATTTATAATATATATGAACCTCAGGTTGCAAAGGGTGGTGACGTCAAAAGTCACGTGTCGTCATCAATCCCTCGACCCGCCCCCTCCGCTCTGTCGAAAAAAAAATGTCGCAGATGACAACCTGGGGCTCGAACCACCAACCCCGCGATTGAATATATGCGAATGGACTCTACCGACTGAGCTACCGGCTCGCTCTTGAAATGATTTCAATTTATAATATGAACCTCAGGTTGCAAAGGGTGGGGACGTCAAAAGTCACGTGTCGTCATCAATCCCTCGACCCGCCCCATCCGCTCTGTCGAAAAAAAAAATGTCGCAGATGACAACCTGGGGCTCGAACCACCAACCCCGCGATTGAATATCTGAGAATGGCACTCTACCGACTGAGCTACCGGCTCGCTCTTGAAATGATTTCAATTATAATATATATGAACCTCAGGTTGCAAAGGGTGGGACGTCAAAAGTCACGTGTCGTCATCAATCCCTCACCCCGCCCCATCGAAAAAAAAATGTCGCAGATGACAACCTGGGCTCGAACCACCAACCCGCGATTGAATATCTGAGAATGGCACTCTACCGACTGAGCTACCGGCTCGCTCTTGAAATGATTTCAATTTATAATATATATGAACCTCAGGTTGCAAAGGGTGGTGACGTCAAAAGTCACGTGTCGTCATCAATCCCTCACCCCGCCCCATCCGCTCTGTCGAAAAAAAAAATGTCGCAGATGACAACCTGGGGCTCGAACCACCAACCCCGCGATTGAATATATGCGAATGGCACTCTACCGACTGAGCTACCGGCTCGCTCTTGAAATGATTTCAATTTATAATATATATGAACCTCAGGTTGCAAAGGGTGGTGACGTCAAAAGTCACGTGTCGTCATCAATCCCTCACCCCGCCCATCCGCTCTGTCGAAAAAAAAAATGTCGCAGATGACAACCTGGGGCTCGAACCACCACCAACTCCGCGATTGAAGATCTGAGAATGGCACTCTACCGACTGAGCTACCGGCTCGCTATTGAAATGTTTTCAATTTATAATATATATGAACCTCAGGTTGCAAAGGGTGGTGACGTCAAAAGTCACGTGTCGTCATCAATATCACCCTACCCGCCCCCTCTGCTCTGTCGAAAAAAAAAAATGTCGCAGATGACAACCTGGGGCTCGAACCACAACCCCGCGATTGAATATCTGAGAATGGCACTCTACCGACTGAGCTACCGGCTCGCTCTTGAAATGATTTCAATTTATAATATATATGAACCTCAGGTTGCAAAGGGTGGGGACGTCAAAAGTCACGTGTCGTCATCAATCCCTCACCCCGCCACCTCCGCTCTGTCGAAAAAAAAAAATGTCGCAGATGACAACCTGGGGCTCGAACCACCAACCCTGCGATTGAAGATCTGAGAATGGCACTCTACCGACTGAGCTACCGGCTCGCTCTTGAAATGTTTCAATTTATAATATATATGAACCTCAGGTTGCAAAGGGTGGTGACGTCAAAAGTCACGTGTCGTCATCAATCCCTCGACCCGCCCCCTCCGCTCTGTCAAAAAAAAAATGTCGCAGATGACAACCTGGGGCTCGAACCACCAACCCGCGATTGAATATATGCGAATGGCACTCTACCGACTGAGCTACCGGCTCGCTCATGAAATGATTTCAATTTATAATATATATGAACCTCAGGTTGCAAAGGTGGGACGTCAAAAGTCACGTGTCGTCATCAATCCCTCACCCGCCCCTCCGCTCTGTCGAGAAAAAAAAATGTCGCAGATGACAACCTGGGGCTCGAACCACCACCCCGCGATTGAATATCTGAGAATGGCACTCTACCGACTGAGCTACCGGCTCGCACTTGAAATGTGTTGAAATATAATATATATGAACCTCAGGTTGCAAAGGGTGGGGACGTCAAAAGTCACGTGTCGTCATCAATCCCTCACCCCGCCCCATCCGCTCTGTCGAAAAAAAAAAATGTCGCCGATGACAACCTGGGGCTCGAACCACCAACCCCGCGATTGAAGATCTGAGAATGGCACTCTACCGACTGAGCTACCGGCTCGCTCTTGAAATGATTTCAATTTATAATATATATGAACCTCAGGTTGCAAAGGGTGGTGACGTCAAAAGTCACGTGTCGTCATCAATCCCTCACCCGCCCCCTCCGCTCTGTCGAAAAAAAAAAATGTCGCAGATGACAACCTGGGGCTCGAACCACCAACCCCGCGATTGAATATATGCGAATGGCACTCTACCGACTGAGCTACCGGCTCGCTCTTGAAATGATTTCAATTTATAATATATATGAACCTCAGGTTGCAAAGGGTGGTGACGTCAAAAGTCACGTGTCGTCATCAATCCCTCACCCCGCCCATCCGCTCTGTCGAAAAAAAAATGTCGCAGATGACAACCTGGGGCTCGAACCACCAACCCCGCGATTGAATATCTGAGAATGGCACTCTACGACTGAGCTACCGGCTCGCTCTTGAAATGTTTGAAATTATAATATATATGAACCTCAGGTTGCAAAGGGTGGTGACGTCAAAAGTCACGTGTCGTCATCAATTCTCAACCCGCCCCTCCGCTCTGTCGAAAAAAAATGTCGCAGATGACAACCTGGGCTCGAACCACCAACCCCGCGATTGAAGATCTGAGAATGGCACTCTACCGACTGAGCTACCGGCTCGCTCTTGAAATGTTTTCAATTTATAATATATATGAACCTCAGGTTGCAAAGGGTGGTGACGTCAAAAGTCACGTGTCGTCATCAATCCTCGACCCGCCCCCTCGAAAAAAAAAAATGTCGCAGATGACAACCTGGGGCTCGAACCACCAACCCGCGATTGAAATATGCGAATGGCACTCTACCGACTGAGCTACGGCTCGCACTTGAAATGTGTTGAAATATAAATATATATGAACCTCAGGTTGCAAAGGGTGGTGACGTCAAAAGTCACGTGTCGTCATCAATCCCTCACCCCGCCCCATCCGCTCTGTCGAAAAAAAAATGTCGCAGATGACAACCTGGGGCTCGAACCACCAACCCCGCGATTGAAGATCTGAGAATGGCACTCTACCGACTGAGCTACCGGCTCGCTCTTGAAATGTTTTCAATTATAATATATATGAACCTCAGGTTGCAAAGGGTGGGGACGTCAAAAGTCACGTGTCGTCATCAATCCCTCACCCGCCCCCTCCGCTCTGTCGAAAAAAAAAAAATGTCGCAGATGACAACCTGGGGCTCGAACCACAAACCTGCGATTGAAGATCTGAGAATGGCACTCTACCGACTGAGCTACCGGCTCGCTCTTGAAATGATTTCAATTTATAATATATATGAACCTCAGGTTGCAAAGGGTGGTGACGTCAAAAGTCACGTGTCGTCATCAATCCCTCACCCCGCCCCATCCGCTCTGTCGAAAAAAAAAAATGTCGCAGATGACAACCTGGGGCTCGAACCACCAACCCGCGATTGAATATCTGCGAATGGCACTCTACCGACTGAGCTACCGGCTCGCTCTTGAAATGATTTCAATTTATAATATATATGAACCTCAGGTTGCAAAGGGTGGTGACGTCAAAAGTCACGTGTCGTCATCAATCCCTCACCCCGCCCCTCCGCTCTGTCGAGAAAAAAAAAATGTCGCAGATGACAACCTGGGGCTCGAACCACCAACCCCGCGATTGAATATCTGAGAATGGCACTCTACCGACTGAGCTACCGGCTCGCACTTGAAATGTGTTGAAATATAATATATATGAACCTCAGGTTGCAAAGGGTGGGGACGTCAAAAGTCACGTGTCGTCATCAATCCCTCACCCCGCCCCATCCGCTCTGTCGAAAAAAAAAATGTCGCAGATGACAACCTGGGGCTCGAACCACAAACCCCGCGATTGAAGATCTGAGAATGGCACTCTACCGACTGAGCTACTGGCTCACTCTTGAAATGATTTCAATTTATAATATATATGAACCTCAGGTTGCAAAGGGTGGTGACGTCAAAAGTCACGTGTCGTCATCAATCCCACCCGCCCCCTCCGCTCTGTCGAAAAAAAAAATGTCGCAGATGACAACCTGGGGCTCGAACCACCAACCCCGCGATTGAATATATGCGAATGGCACTCTACCGACTGAGCTACCGGCTCGCTCATGAAATGATTTCAATTTATAATATATATGAACCTCAGGTTGCAAAGGGTGGGGACGTCAAAAGTCACGTGTCGTCATCAATCCCTCACCCCGCCCCATCCGCTCTGTCGAAAAAAAAATGTCGCAGATGACAACCTGGGGCTCGAACCACCAACCCCGCGATTGAATATCTGAGAATGGCACTCTACGACTGAGCTACCGGCTCGCACTTGAAATGTGTTGAAATATAATATATATGAACCTCAGGTTGCAAAGGGTGGTGACGTCAAAAGTCACGTGTCGTCATCAATCCCTCACCCGCCCCATCCGCTCTGTCGAAAAAAAAATGTCGCAGATGACAACCTGGGCTCGAACCACCAACCCGCGATTGAAGATCTGAGAATGGCACTCTACCGACTGAGCTACCGGCTCGCTCTTGAAATGTTTTCAATTTATAATATATATGAACCTCAGGTTGCAAAGGGTGGTGACGTCAAAAGTCACGTGTCGTCATCAATCCCTCGACCCGCCCCCTCGAAAAAAAAAAATGTCGCAGATGACAACCTGGGGCTCGAACCACCAACCCCGCGATTGAATATATGAGAATGGCACTCTACCGACTGAGCTACCGGCTCGCACTTGAAATATTTCAATTTATAAAATATATGAACCTCAGGTTGCAAAGGGTGGTGACGTCAAAAGTCACGTGTCGTCATCAATCCCTCACCCCGCCCCATCCGCTCTGTCGAAAAAAAAATGTCGCAGATGACAACCTGGGGCTCGAACCACCAACCCCGCGATTGAAGATCTGAGAATGGCACTCTACCGACTGAGCTACCGGCTCGCTCTTGAAATGTTTTCAATTTATAATATATATGAACCTCAGGTTGCAAAGGGTGGGGACGTCAAAAGTCACGTGTCGTCATCAATCCCTCACCCCCCCTCCGCTCTGTCGAAAAAAAAAAATGTCGCAGATGACAACCTGGGGCTCGAACCACAAACTGCGATTGAAGATCTGAGAATGGCACTCTACCGACTGAGCTACCGGCTCGCTCTTGAAATGATTTCAATTTATAATATATATGAACCTCAGGTTGCAAAGGGTGGGGACGTCAAAAGTCACGTGTCGTCATCAATCCCTCACCCCGCCCCATCCGCTCTGTCGAAAAAAAAAAATGTCGCAGATGACAACCTGGGGCTCGAACCACCAACCCCGCGATTGAAGATCTGAGAATGGCACTCTACCGACTGAGCTACCGGCTCGCTCTTGAAATGATTTCAATTTATAATATATGAACCTCGGTTGCAAAGGGTGGTGACGTCAAAAGTCACGTGTCGTCATCAATCCCTCAACCCGCCCCTCCGCTCTGTCGAAAAAAAAAATGTCGCAGATGACAACCTGGGGCTCGAACCACCAACCCCGCGATTGAATATATGCGAATGGCACTCTACCGACTGAGCTACCGGCTCGCTCTTGAAATGATTTCAATTTATAATATATATGAACCTCAGGTTGCAAAGGGTGGTGACGTCAAAAGTCACGTGTCGTCATCAATCCCTCTCACCCCCCCATCCGCTCTGTCGAAAAAAAATGTCGCAGATGACAACCTGGGGCTCGAACCACCAACCCGCGATTGAATATCTGAGAATGGCACTCTACGACTGAGCTACCGGCTCGCTCTTGAAATGTTTTGAAATATAATATATATGAACCTCAGGTTGCAAAGGGTGGTGACGTCAAAAGTCACGTGTCGTCATCAATCCCTCACCCCCCCCTCCGCTCTGTCGAAAAAAAAATGTCGCAGATGACAACCTGGGCTCGAACCACCAACCCCGCGATTGAAGATCTGAGAATGGCACTCTACCGACTGAGCTACCGGCTCGCTCTTGAAATGTTTTCAATTTATAATATATATGAACCTCAGGTTGCAAAGGGTGGTGACGTCAAAAGTCACGTGTCGTCATCAATCCCTCACCCGCCCCTCCGCTCTGTCGAAAAAAAAAAATGTCGCAGATGACAACCTGGGGCTCGAACCACCAACCCCGCGATTGAATATCTGAGAATGGCACTCTACCGACTGAGCTACCGGCTCGCTCTTGAAATGATTTCAATTTATAATATATATGAACCTCAGGTTGCAAAGGGTGGGGACGTCAAAAGTCACGTGTCGTCATCAATCCCTCACCCCGCCCATCCGCTCTGTCGAAAAAAAAAATGTCGCAGATGACAACCTGGGGCTCGAACCACCAACCCGCGATTGAATATATGCGAATGGCACTCTACCGACTGAGCTACCGGCTCGCTCTTGAAATGATTTCAATTTATAATATATATGAACCTCAGGTTGCAAAGGGTGGTGACGTCAAAAGTCACGTGTCGTCATCAATCCCTCACCCCGCCCCTCCGCTCTGTCGAAAAAAAAAATGTCGCAGATGACAACCTGGGGCTCGAACCACCAACCCCGCGATTGAAGATCTGAGAATGGCACTCTACCGACTGAGCTACCGGCTCGCACTTGAAATGTGTTGAAATATAATATATATGAACCTCAGGTTGCAAAGGGTGGTGACGTCAAAAGTCACGTGTCGTCATCAATCCCTCACCCCCCCCATCCGCTCTGTCGAAAAAAAAATGTCGCAGATGACAACCTGGGGCTCGAACCACCACCCCGCGATTGAATATCTGAGAATGGCACTCTACCGACTGAGCTACCGGTTCGCTCACTCTGAAATTTTCAATTTATAATATATATGAACCTCAGGTTGCAAAGGGTGGTGACGTCAAAAGTCACGTGTCGTCAATCCCTCACCCGCCCTCCGCTCTGTCGAAAAAAAAAAAATGTCGCAGATGACAACCTGGGCTCGAACCACCAACCCGCGATTGAATATATGCGAATGGCACTCTACCGACTGAGCTACCGGCTCGCTCTTGAAATGATTTCAATTTATAATATATATGAACCTCAGGTTGCAAAGGGGGGACGTCAAAAGTCACGTGTCGTCATCAATCCCTCACCCGCCCATCCGCTCTGTCGAAAAAAAAAAATGTCGCAGATGACAACCTGGGGCTCGAACCACCAACCCCGCGATTGAATATATGCGAATGGCACTCTACCGACTGAGCTACCGGCTCGCTCTTGAAATGATTCAATTTATAATATATATGAACCTCAGGTTGCAAAGGGTGGTGACGTCAAAAGTCACGTGTCGTCATCAATCCCTCACCCCGCCCCTCCGCTCTGTCGAAAAAAAAAATGTCGCAGATGACAACCTGGGGCTCGAACCACCAACCCCGCGATTGAATATCTGAGAATGGCACTCTACCGACTGAGCTACCGGCTCGCACTTGAAATGTTTGAAATTATAATATATATGAACCTCAGGTTGCAAAGGGTGGGACGTCAAAAGTCACGTGTCGTCATCAATCCCTCACCGCCCCCTCCGCTCTGTCGAAAAAAAAAATGTCGCAGATGACAACCTGGGGCTCGAACCACCAACCCCGCGATTGAATATCTGAGAATGGCACTCTACCGACTGAGCTACCGGCTCGCTCTTGAAATGATTTCAATTTATAATATATATGAACCTCAGGTTGCAAAGGGTGGGGACGTCAAAAGTCACGTGTCGTCATCAATCCCTCACCCCGCCCCATCCGCTCTGTCGAAAAAAAAATGTCGCAGATGACAACCTGGGGCTCGAACCACCAACCCCGCGATTGAATATATGCGAATGGCACTCTACCGACTGAGCTACCGGCTCGCTCTTGAAATGATTTCAATTTATAATATATATGAACCTCAGGTTGCAAAGGGTGGTGACGTCAAAAGTCACGTGTCGTCATCAATCCCTCACCCCGCCCCTCCGCTCTGTCGAGAAAAAAAAAATGTCGCAGATGACAACCTGGGGCTCGAACCACCAACCGCGATTGAAGATCTGAGAATGGCACTCTACCGACTGAGCTACCGGCTCGCACTTGAAATGTTTGAAATATAATATATATGAACCTCAGGTTGCAAAGGGTGGTGACGTCAAAAGTCACGTGTCGTCATCAATCCCTCACCCGCCCCTCCGCTCTGTCGAAAAAAAAATGTCGCAGATGACAACCTGGGGCTCGAACCACCAACCCCGCGATTGAA